>NW_024351729.1:21523656-21718995 GCF_902729225.1 Pteropus medius
TCCCCTCTCTCCCTCTCTCTCTTTTTGTTCTTTCTCCGGTTTACTTTCTAATCATCTCCTGTTACTACTGCCTCCTTCTATCCCTGCTTATTCCTGCTAAATGTTTATGTGAGTTTCATCTATATCTTTAGATTGGAGAGAAAGAATTTTTTGACCCCCTTTCTTCTCCCGCACTTAGTATGTTCCTTCAGTGTGCTGGATTCTCACTGACTTTATGAAATAGATATTCTCCCCTTCATTTAATGTATTCAATAGCTGTTTCTTAACTGTCTCATATATATGTAGCTCTTTAGTAATTTCCATGACATTTGGGAAGCTGTGAAGGTCCAACACATTACCAGAAAAAAAAAAAAATCTTGTTATGAGATATCCACAAATAACAGCTCCAGACTGTGGTACAAAATATTTTTTCTCCTTTTTTCATTGAATCATCAGTACATACAGAGACCTCTCCCAGGGGACATCCTGAAATTCCATGTCTCTTGGGTCTCCCTCCTTCTTCCTTTCCCTAAAGATCCCCTCAATCTTTTCTACACACAACTCTATTCATCCCCTACAGAACTAGCTTCGCCCTGGAATGTAGCTGGTCAGATCCCTGAGGAGGAATCTTCTACTGAACCAACAAACATTTCTCTTGCTAATATTTGTTGGGGATTTAGAGGTCATCATTAATCTCGTCTTTCCCACCTCACTTTGGAACTGAAATTTCGACACAGGAGTCAGATGATGAGGAAGAGAGGAAAATATCAGCTTAATGGCTAATAAAACTACTCTGAAAGCTATGGTCTTGGATCCATGACAACAATTAAGCTTCTTAACACTCCTCTATTCTCAGAGCTAGACTTAGGACCTATTCTCAATGAGGTGTGAGGGTCTGCAGAGTCATTCTCTCTCAGCCATTAGGCCTCATTAGTCAGGAAAGAGAAAGTCTGTCCTCTGAACAGCCTCTAGTAATTCTCACACTGGGCCTCTGACCCTCATGAACTCAGTAGAAGAGAAAGTGCAAAGGAAAATCCACGAAAAAGAAAACTTGGAAGGGACTGAGTCATATTCTAAATCCTATCCAATCACACAATCACTTAAGACAAGGGTAGAGAAGGGGAAAAGAGTTCTTCCTTACTTCTCCTTTCTGAGTAGTATATAGAGGCAATGTTCTCCCTTTTTGAAAACATGGGAAGTGGAGAATGTCTTCTCCAACACTCACAAGATTTTGTCCTCTTAAACCATTAGGTTGTAATGAAATTTGTAGTCCTCCAGGGGTTAGGCTGTCCCCTCAGATTCTGTCAGAGTAGTCCTACTCACAACTTTATGAGGCCTCTCCCATGTCAACCTTCCCTCCATTATGTACACTACCTGGATCATGGTGGACAGTTTGACCTTTGCTCCAGAGGACTCTAAAATGGGTACGAATGGTACATTACTTAAATATCCTAAATTTGAAATCTATTGCCTAGTTTATATTCCATTTCAAGTTGTCACTGGCCAAGATGCTCAGTGTAATTCATCAGAAGTTAACAGCAATATAATCCAAAATACAATGTCAGCAGAATAAGGATGACTCAAACTTGAATTTGAACTGCCTCCCAGGGAGCAATTAAAGTCCAAAATTCAAATCTCCCTTTACATTATAATCTAAAGAAATTAAAGGCCAATATTCTTAAATTAAAGACTACAGATATTAAAGTCTAAATAATATATTCTTCATTTGTTTTAAAAAAAAATGGTGCTTAGTCCCACACAGTGGGATTTTTAGATTCCTTAACAAAGTATTCCTTTAACATCTATAGAATCTCACTGGAATGGGGGTGGTTCCTTTAGGGTCTATGGAGTTAGATTAATTAAAGCTAAGCTCTTAAGTATTCTTATTTGTAATGTGTAAGAAGAGTTGATAGAAATGGAATTATCATGGCATATACCAATGACTCAAGCAAAATCACTAGTTCTAGAACAGGTATGCAAATACATGCAGTCATATATACACATACATACATACAGTCATACGTACACACATGTGTGGCACATATGCATATACAGACAGACAGACAGACAGACAGACAGACAGACAGACATTTCCCAGAATCCAGTTTTTACTACCATCTAGATGCATGTTACTATTTCCAGAGACCATAACGGTGGTAGAGGAGAGTCAGAAAGTATAGTAGCCAGAACAGTTCGATTCACTTAATAATCATTTCCAACTAACTTCTCACTTGTCTTTCTGTATAAAAGTAGTTAGATAGCTAACTATTAGATTTTAATAGTCATCCTCCAGCCTGGATTATCCATGTGACACAAGTCTGGCAAACACGGTAGAAATGAAAACCTGAATAAATAGTTAAAGCCTCACGTAAAACCTTTTGGCCCTCAGCCTTCTTCAAACCTAAAACACAGATGTGGAGCTGAGAGATGCAACAGCCATTCTGTGACTATGAAGGTAAAAATTTGTGCTAAAAATGGAGAAGCCAAAACAAAGAAAGAGATTGGATCTCCGATTCATGGTATGCCTAGACCTGGATTTCTTGCTAAGTGAGAAAAGTAAATCTTCATGTCCTTAAACTACATAAAACTTCTGTGACTTTGTAGGTAAACGCACATCTTTATGATTCGAAGAAAAAAAAATCCCAGTTCCCAGCTTTTCCAGTATGGGAGTCAGTCTGTGATGGCTGCCCAAAGTCTACAAGTCAAAAGAGTTAAGAAAAATATCCCATTAGTAGGTGATATCCCCCATCAACCAGTGAATACTGTTAAAAATTATATTGATGACATCACAGTCACCAGACCTCACTTAAAATGCCCTTGTTTCCCATAGAACCTCTTAATTTCCATCTTCTTTTGAGCTCCATGCTCCTGCACCCATCCTACCACTGCCTCTGCAGTGCTGAACATTAGAACCATACTTTAGGCTGATCAACCTGCCTCTCATAGAATAATTTTGATGAATTACGATGTTAGCATCTACTAAATCTTGCCAAAGACTACCTTTAGGAAGGAGGAAAGTGGAGGGAAAAGAGAAAACAGCATTAAAAACGAACATCCTGCCACAAGTGTAAGTCATTATGTCTGGCCTTTGGCTCCTCTGCGATATTTACCAGATGCAAATCTTAAGGGACTCACAGCCAGTAGGTTTGATATAGTAGATTTATCTATAATAGTGATCTATTTTTGGATGTGATGAGAAACACATAAAAATATGGTGTTTTGTGGGGCTCAAAGGATAGAAAATAATTCCTGCTCTGGGTATTTAGGTAGACATTATGGAGGTAGTATTTACGTATTGTACCACATTTTATATCCTAGCTCAGAAATTGCAGGAGGAAGAAGAACATAAAAGAATCATTCTGGTAGAGGAAATAGCATGAGCAAAACATAAAGGCAGACAAAACTTAGGTATGTCTTGAAAACTTGGATGTGTTCAAAAACACTGGTACCATAGTATGAAGGTGAGTTGGAAGAAATTAGTGAAAAGTTAGTCCAAGTCAGATAATGAGAGTTTTAAATGCTAGGCTAAAGTGCTCTAATTAATTTTTAGGTGACGTGAAGCCATAGATAGTGGAGAGAGGTAGGTTGAGTTGAGTTTCAAGATGGTTGATCTAATGACAGTGTACAAAATAGAAGTGACTACTCTAGTCTCAGAAAGGGACAGAGAGGGACTGAAAAGAGGAGGTATAACTCAGCTCTCAGGACCTGGTGACTAATTGGTTGTGCTGAGCCAAGGAGAGAGAAAGTCACTAATGATACGTTTCTGGATGGGGTGCCTGGGAAGATGGTGAGATCTTTAATTGAAATAAGCATACCAGAAAAAGACAAGATAATATCTCCTATTTCTGATCACCGAGACATTAAAGCCAAAATGTCAAGCACAAAAATAATGAACGAGAGCACAGGAGAGAGGATGAAGCCATTGGATGGAGACTTAAGGGTCATCCCCACATAGGACATAGTGGAAATCATGATAGTAAATGAACCAGCAAAGAGAAAGAGTACAAAGAGAGATGATGGACATCAGAAATTTGGGGATGATTTTATTTCAGAATCATATAAGTGCTGATATCACGGAAATCCAAGGGAGGAGAGACTCTCTAGATTGAAAAAATGAATATATTATTACTTCTGATATATGGGGTGAGTGTAACTTTCTTATACTTTTTATTTTGTATCAATTTTTGTTACTTCTATCTATATTAAATGTTACTTTTAAGAAAATGACTAGTACACCACGCTGATGGAGGCAAACTGGTAATGTAAAGGCTTTTCATGAATTTTAAAATTTAAAAAGAATATTTCAATTGGTTTGTTACTATGTTTAATATTCATTTGTTTATTCATTTAGTATTTTCAATAAATATTTATGGACCCCCTGTTAAGTGCTAGGCACTGTCGTCAGACGTTCAGGATATAATAATGTACAGACCATCAGAGATCCCTCCCCTCTTGTTGCTTTTCATCTTCCCTTCCCTTGCTAGAATGCAAGGTTATTTGGACTTTCTTAGGCATCTTATATATCCAACCTCTTCAGCTGGTGAAAGATTCACATCACCATGACCTTCAAGTCAATTCAATTTACTAATACGAGCTTCTGGTTCCTCAGATGCAAAATGGAAACAATTATGCCTACTTTTCAGGGTGAAGAGTCTGAATGGCATGTATAATCCTCCTTAGGTTAATATCAGCAAAAACAGCAATGGATAAAAGAACAGAAATTCTGGGTTTCGATTCTGGTTTCACAACTCCCAATATTCTCTTAAGCTTCAGTTTTATTATCTAAATAAATACAAAGATAATAGATTAAATAGATGATAGATAGATAGATAGATAGATAGATAGATAGATAGATAGATAGATAGATAGATAGATAGATAGATGGATGACTGGAGTGGGGAGAGGATTTGACCCAAGGCTTCAAAAACTTTTCAACTAAGCCTCCTAACAGCATAGATAGATGAATTATGTACCCTGAGTACAATTTCAGGTATTCTGCTACAATCGAAAAATTTTCTTGAAGTCATATTTTCTTTTAACATTTCTGTAAATATCTTCCTATTGATTTCATTTAACCATGCCACTTTAAGGGATTTACCAAGAGTCAATATTAATATCTATTTTTAGTGAGGACTTTTTAGGTGCTATTCCTTGTGCTAAGTCCTTTTCTTGCATCATTACCATTGACTTAGGTGTAATTATTATCCCCATTTTATAGGAAAACCCGAGGCTTATAGGAATTGAGAAACTTGCCCAGGATCATATACCCAGGCTGTGGTGGGATTTACGCTTCAGCAGTCCAGATCCAGACCCACATGTAGGATCTGAAACTTTGCCTTAGTTCACTGTGGCTCCTTTCCCACCTTCATTCCCCAATCACCACGGTCCTTCTTGATGGTGTCTTCAACGGGGCCATGTTAGAACACCAACCTATCATTTCTACAGCCGTTCACCCCGCCCATTCACAGTGTGGTCACCCACCTTGCCCAAGGTTGGAAGATGAAGGACCACAGTTTTTCCCAGCACAGGTGTCCCAGATGAATGTTTCCAAAGGACACTGGAGTCCCTGCTTCACCCTGCTTTTGACAAAGGGAGTGGTGAGGTGGTTACAGACAAGGTGTTTCTCTTGCAGTCTGCTCCTGCTGGGATGATTTACTTAATGTCTCCCTGATAGTTTGTGGAACAAAGGGAAGTGGAAAGGTTGGGATTGAGGGTGAGATGGGTTGAATGGATGAGGGAAGAGAAGACATGATTTATATTCAGACAGGGCAGAGCCTTCAGCTTGCCTCACAATGGAGGTTATTCATCAAGATCACCAAGTCCTCAGGGACATGAAGTATTTGGATTTGGAACATATTCCATTAGCCTCATTGTTGCTGAAACTTGAGGTGACACAGAAGAAACTGATCAAGTGTCTGCAGCCCTGCTTCCAGCTCCTCTGACCCCACACGTGAGGTTCTCCTCACTTTATAGGCTTCTAATCTCACCTCCTTCTGTTTCCCCTAACCTCTTTTCACAGTTGGTAAAATAACAAGCTGCTTTCTATTTCTTGCTCTTAACCCAGAAGATGGTAGCTTCCCTGAAAGAAAATTCTGTCTTGAAATACAGGTGGCAGATAAATCTGATTCAGAAGGAAGTCAATGTATATACAGAGACTTCTTCCTCATTCCTGCCAGTGTCATGAGCAGCAGCAAAAGAGAATATATTTCTTTAACCATCATTTACTGATTACATATTTTATCTCAGGAACTAGAGACATAGCATTGAAAAAGTAACATGAGGTCCTTACCCTCAAAGAGTTTAGGGTCCGATGAGAGCAAGAGGTATTAAATAAGCCACCTTGACATTAAATTAAGAGACATGATGGGAGAAGTATAAGGCTATACAGGACCCCAGAAAGGGAAGGTACATTTAACTCCACCAAGGAGGGTGACTTCCCAGGAGTCCCTAGAAAAATTCTTTTTGGAACATTTGTCCCAGGAAAATGCCATCTTATAATGAGACTTTCTCTTCCTGGTCATTAGAATTTTTTCTAAATAAATTGAAACTATAGCTTTCAGTGAGAAACAAGATGATGTATCTTTCTTTGAGTGAAGTAGCCAAAATATTAATTAACTTTGAATGTGTTAGAGTGTGATTGGCTTTACCAATATAATATTTGAGAATGTTTGTGGTTAGTCGTAAATGGTGACTCAGCTCAAAAATCTTAGCTGCTCTGGAAGAGTTTATTATCTAAGAGGGGCCTCTGCTCCTGTCAAGAAGGAAGTTCATGGCATTGTTATTACAGTTGCTAGAATCGCTTGGTAAACCTGCCAAAATTTCCCCAACCAGGCAAGGTGAACTCAAGACCTTATGGGAACCTACAGGTGCTGGGATGTCATATGCCCTTCTCTCTGCGTGGATGCATTCTGCCTAGAACTCTAAATCTCTCTCTCTCTCTCATTTTTTTTTTTTTTTTTTTGCATGAGCTAGGGACTTCCAACTCCCTCTTCACTGAGTCCACCAGAAATGAGGGATGACAATAAAGCTCGCTTTTGTTTTGTTTAGAATTGGCAAGTATATTCCTTCTGAAAAACAAAACAAAACAGAAAAACAAAACGAAACAAAAAAACCACTCAGGTAGAGAGGGGAAAACACTGCTATTAACTCTACTTCTGGAACTAGGAAATTTCTCTTTCTCTGCAGGTAGAGAGTGAGAATCTAGGCAGGCTTCCTGTAGGAAATAAAGGTCAACTGAAGGATGCAGAAGCACCTGGGAAGGAGCAGAAGAGATCATTCTGTGAAGGAACATCTTGTGTGAAGACCCAGATCTTTGAAGCACAGAGACCACAGAGCATGCTAGGTATGAAACAAGGGTGAGGGCAGGGGTGGGGCAGGCTGAGAAGGTGAGGCTTGTAAATAATGTTAAAGAACTTAGAGTTTATCCTGAAGTCAAAGGGAAGCCAGTGAAGAGTGTGAAGCAGAAGAGAGACGTGTTTGGATTTGCTTTTTAGAAGTATTCTGGCTACAGCGTGGAGAAGGAATTAGAGGGATAGAATTGGAGGTACAGAGACCAATATAATGGCTGTGACCATAGGCCAAGAAAAGAGAACAAGCACCTGAATTTGGGTGCTAGTAGCAAGGATGTAGTAAAGCAGACACATTTAAGAAATGTTAGAAACCAGAATGACCTTAATAGATTTAAAGTAGGTGGTAGAGGACAGAGAGAAGTCAAGGATGCCTGCTGAATGCCTACTGGCTGGAGCACCTACAGCAATGATGGAATCATTCACTATGTGCTGTGGACTGAGTATGTGTTCCCCCAAATCCACATGTTGGGTTCCTGACCCCGCGTTGTGATGGTATTAGGAGGTGGGAACTTTGGGAGGTAATTAGGTGTAGGTGAGGTGATGATAGTAGAGCCCTCATGATGGGATCAGTATCTTTATAAGAGGGAAAGACACCAGAGCTTCCTTTCACCACCACGGGAGAACACAGTAACAAGGGAGCCATCTGCAAGCCAGGAAGCAGGCTCTCGCCAGACACCAAATCTGCTGGCACCTCAGTCACAGACTTCCAGCCTGCAGAACTGTGATTAATAAGTGTTTGCTGTTTAAACCCCCCTGTCTATGGTATTCTTTATAACAGCCAGAACTGACTAAGATACTGTGATAGGGAAGAGAAGGTATAACAACTCCAATTTCAGATAGGAGCAGGTATGGATGAGATGCTTCCAGATGCGTAGCATCCCGTCCATTGGATGGTTGAGTAGACAGCAGAGGTCAGAAGTCTAGGCTGAAGATATGGATCCTGGGCTAGAAGAAAAGGACAGCCATAGCATGTATGAGGTCACCAGGGAGATGGAGAAGGCTGAGAGGAAAAGCTTAGGGACACTAACATTTAAGGGAGCAGAGAACCTTGCCCACCATGTTCACATCACTAAAGTCCAGAGTGAGGAAGAGTCCAAAGGTCACATACTGAGCCATGGTCAGGTGACCTAGGAACATAATTCAGCCCTACAAGAACTTTAGCTTCCAGCCTAACAACACTGGTCCCTAAGGAACCGACACATGTGCTACACCTGAGGTCTCCTGTACACATTATGTGGATTTTAAAATGCCTCGAAGCTCTGAAATACTACACTAATAATAATTTTCACTGTGATTGGAGCTATTCCCCCACCCCACTCCCCATTTGTAAAGAGAAGAAGTTCTATTCAGAGAAGTTGCTTGGCTTGTCCCAGCAAGAATGGCAGAGCCTGAAATCAATCTGGGGCTTCTGATTTAGGTTTACTGCTCTGTACTTGTCCTTGTAACTTCCGAGTTACAATTTCTGTGTTTATGTTAGTTTATTACTTTCTAAACTCATGGATCCCCTCTATTAGAATCCATTTAAAAAAAAAAAAAACCTTCAGCTCAAGACATGGAAAAGTACAGCATGAGAGAATTCCTCAGAACCATTTCTGAGACCTAAGATGCCCTTCACTTGCCACCTTGGCCTGTCAGCTGTTGCTGAGTCTTGGAGGAGATGGGGGTGTCTGAAACGCAGGCTGTTGTTTGTCCCTGCCCCTGTCTTGTGTTTCCTATTCCTGCTTCACACCATCATGGATAACGAAAGTCGACCGGCTGCTTGGGTTTCCTTTCTCTCAGCCACTGTCGTTTCCATTTGCTGCGTCTCATGCCTTTTTAGCACAAAGTTGTTGTATTTGGGCTCCAATTTGCCAGGCGGTGATAAATTCCAAGAAAAACCTATTCTTATTGAATTATTTTCAGAATGTTATGCAAACATGTCTAAATTATGTGGCAGCCAATTTTGCTCTAAGATCGGGTTTGGACTTCATGTTAATTCAAGTAGGGGAGAGAAAGAAAGAAAGAAAAACCCGAAACGCTGAGACTCTATCTTCCACTCGCTAGAATATTTTTTTTGAGTTTACTCCTTTCATACAAGGGCAAAGCTCCCTTTCAGAACCTTGAGCAGTGAAGGCCACATTCCAGCCCGGGTCCCCCTCATGGAATACACCGAGGGGAAGCTTCCCACTCAGATCTCCAGGAGAAAGGCTGAAACAGGTTGAAAGCCCAATGCTATTTATAGGGTAGGACTACGATCCCCTTTTTGGAAAAGGATCGAACAGGCCATCTTTCAGTGAGTTCAGACCTGAATCTAAGTTGTCTTGTCCCAAGAAGCTTTAAAATAAATAAATAGCAATGGCTGTTTTCCATGCCTGTGATCTCCATCACCAACTCCAGGAGGCAGATTAGCTTAAAACCAAGTTCTAATTCCAGTAGAGCCGATATATTTCTGATCCTGGGTGGACAAATGTTGGACAAATGTTGTTTTCCACTTCTACATCTTCTAGCCAGAATCCCTCTTTTTCATTCCTTTTTTTTTTTTTTTTTGCCCTCCCCCTCCCCAGATGGAACATTCTATTTCCTAACTCCCACTGTCCATTTTGGAACTTGCTAACCTGGTAGGATGAGAGAGCCTGGAGCCATTGATGACCCCTGTCACCACCAAAGGGACATAAACTGAAGCCAGGGTAGGAGGGTGGACTCTGGCCAACCGCGTATGAGCACAACCCAACAGTGACTTCTTCCATATCTGTGTTCCGAACCCCTTGCCTTCTACTTTGGTATATCCTGTTGCTACTGAGGCATTAAACCCAGTGGGATATACAAAAAGCTTTGACCAATGGGACACAGGATCCAGCAAATAACTTCTTCCTCCACCATGCACCTTCCTGAGACCCAGCACATCACAGGCCCCTAGGAAAACAGACCTATGAGACTGAGCAATTAGCTATACTTATTGCCATGTGGTATCTGGCCTGGTGAGTGCTCCCTCGTAATTGTTTTTCTCCTTTTCTTCTTCACACTTTTCTTCTCCTCATTCTCTTTCCTGGGTTTTTACTGCCCGATAAAGAAGTAGCACAATAGTTTTTGCATTTGGTTCTGTTTTCTAGGGTACCCAAACCTATCAGTTCTTAGTTTTTATCACAGATGCTTATGCATATACCATGCCTTCCCTTACTAGATAACATAATCATTGCAGGTAGATTCTATATTTTCTCTCTCTGTACTACAATAACCCAAATGAGTACCTGGAAGAGAACTGGTGCTCAAGAAATGCCTGTATTATGAATGATAACAGACTTTGGAAAACGTTGTATCAATAGAGACCTGAAGACCCTGAATCGACACACCCAATATGGCAGGATGGGAAGGGAGTTTGTTCGTACATTATGGCTTCTGTTCTCAAGCCAATGATTTGTTAATATAACCAATGGCTATTGGATGCACTGGAGCACAATTTGACCAAGGGACATTTTCTTTCTTATTCCAGCAAAATAGCATGCACAATGAAGCAGAATACGGAAGATAATTAGGTCAGACTCTTTTATCCGAAAGAGAAAGCAACAAGGCATAGGAAGCAAACCATAGGGAAAATAACTTGAGTGACTTCCCTTAGTTTTATGACTGTTAGGCCAGCAGTCATCCATTGCTTTGGGAGAAAAGTGTAAAAACCTCTGATGGCCCATTATCTTTCACAATACATGCAGAGGAGAAAGGCAAATTTACAAAGGGACTAAAGAGCCCCCTGGGAGAGAGACTTTATTAGAACATATTATAAATTGAATGTTCATGTGCCCCCAAAATGTTCATTTCCTAACCCCCAATGTGATGGTATTAGGAGGTAGGGCCTCTGGCAGATAATTAAGTTATAAGGGTGGAGCCCTCATTATGGGATTAGTGCCCTTATAAGAGACACAAGAAAGCTTCCTCTATCTCCGCTTTCCACCTTGTAAGGATATAAGAAGACAGTTATCTGCAAATCAGGAGGAATGTCTTTACCAGACAGTGAGTCTGCTGGCTTATTGATCTTGGATTTCTTAGCCTCCAGAACTGTGAGAAATAAATGTCTGGTTAAGCTTCTTAATCTATGGTATTCTGTTACAGTGACCTGAACAGACTAAGATGGAATATCAGGAAGACTGAGATGATGCCAGCTGAGGTCTGCTAGGAGAGGAGACCACAGCCTCTAAGGACAGAACTTACTTTGAGTGAACTGGAGGCTCCTTTTACCAACCCCTTTTCTTGTGCTGCCAACACCACCAGCATCTCGTCACCTCTAATGCAGCCTTTCTTGCATCACAGATTATTGTACCTGGAACCTTAATGTCCATGTGTGGCTTTGAAATCACTGTGGTCTATGCTTATATCCGGGTCCCCTAGCGCACGGCCACAGCAATGGAGAGGGACCCCTCAGTGTGTATCAGGGCAGCATTTAACAAAGGCACCTGTGGAAGGAGCTAAAGCAACACACATCCATAACTGAGTAGACTGTGCACTCCAATTCTCTCCCTGCCCTGTATCTGGAAACAGGACTGCGCACTTTGGACCATGACCCTGGTGTTCTTGGACTTCAAGAGAGTAATGATAGTCTTTGTTAGTAAAGACTTGACCAGTTAATTGCAAATTAAAAGAAGTAGCCATGTTTTTAAGGTGATGAAGTGGTTCCTCCTGGTCATTCCAGGACTTGTGAAGCCATTTATAAAAAGTGCACTCTGCTGACCACATCCTTTCTAGTGTACCAGGTGTAGTGTGGCTTGTTGGAAAGTGTGACCCATGTAGAGAAAAACAAAACAGGAGATGGGCAGAGGAGAGATGAGTAATCGCACCTGTCAGAAAATGAGGATAACGGGTAAAGATACATGCACGGAAGCTCTGCGTTCTGCAGAGAAAAACACGAGTGCAAACACGAGAAATTGTTTGTCCTCAATCTCCCCCAGAGAAGGTGGAGTTGATCGTTTGAGCCCAGTGGCCTGTGCCGCCTTCCAGCCAACACTATTAAAAGTGCCTGCTCACACTTGGTGGTTAGCACAGGCATTTCACAACCTCTGACCTGCAGCCCATCCTACAGATACAGGCAGCTCCAGTTTTGCGAAAGGCTATTTTTAAAACAACTAAATAGTTCCACATTGCCCCCACTGCAGCCCAGAGGAAGGAGCTGGTTGCCTCACCAAGGCTTTGGCACCAAAGGGCTTCACAGTGGATGACTTCTTTCTGCTGTCACACCATCCTGATTAAGATTAATTGTTCCAGTTGAAGTGAGTCACTCAGAAGGGATGGGAAGGGTGAGGGGAAGAGAGAAGTTTGCTTTTTTTTCCCCCCTCCTTCAACGTTTGTTCTGAAAGATCCAAAAGAATACGAGAGTGAAGCAAAGGAATTTAAAGTGTGGAACATGTAATAAAGCACATCAAGTGAGAAAGCTATTATGAGCTCCATGTTTATCTTCAGCTCAGTGACTTTCAGGAGAGCATGCACTCGGCTGGCAAGCTTGGAGGATATGACTGCTCCCTGCCAGTTGGAGACTTGACCTGAACTCTCAAAAACCCAGCTGACCTCATCCAGCCTCATCTACCCTAAATAACAAGACTAGGACACCCTCCCCTCGACAGACTTACATACAACCTACACACACACGCTTCAGATGTATATATTGGAACCTCAAAAGCCTCTTTTGGGTGGAGAAATCATATACAACCAAAAAAGAAACTGAGTGAGAAAAAGAAAAAACATAACCACTAAACTCAAGACTGCACCAAAGAGGAAATAAAGATTACTTACAGAACACCTTTGATTTACCAGGCACTAGTGCAAAAGTTTATTCTTTCTGAGCCACGTCTCCAAGGCTCAGACATTTACATCCCCTCTGAATATGTCCCACTGGCTCTGAGACATACACACACATACACCATGACTCTCTGCTAAGCCTCTCAGAATGTATTATTGGTAGAGTAGGCCTAGTGAAGTAGCTCAGCTATTTAGAAAGTATTTATAGAATACTAACAGAGACCTCATCCAAAACCCGTGATCCTTACTCTCATTCCAAATAGAAAACATCTATCATCTATGTTCTTTTTCTCCATCCTTTACCTTAACAAAAGGAAGGAAGGTTTGGCAAAGAAGGAAATTATGGCTTTGCTAATTTTGTGCATTCAGTAAGAATCAAGTTGTCACGATCTACTGGAAGAGACTCAAGTGGGGTGTCAAGAGATAGAAGCACACAGTATACAGCCCAGAACATGGCACGTTCAACTTCCATTGACCAAATGAGGGGATGAACTTGGGTATGAATTCCAGACCCTCGATTAACCATTCGTGTAGATAAACTACATCTATTTTCTGAACTTCAGAGATGATCTAGTCCAAAAGAGAAAACTACCCCGTCTTTTACTTCAAGTATTTCTCTCACTATCCTAGCAGCCTAGAGTCTGGACTTCCCCAGAGGGCTGTCTTCACCTTTTCTTTCCCTGCAAAGTTGGTTTGGAACCATCCCTTTTCTACATCTACAACTTGAGTTTGATGAACCTTGATCATTCAGCTCTCAGTTCCAGCCTGAGCCCACCCAACGGCTTAACTGAATCCTCCCCTGAGGTCCTGTGGTTCTAATCTAGGGATGGCATATCTGGTTTTGCCAAATCCAAGTTGTTGGCAGATGATTCTGCAGCAACTCCTTACCTAAATAGTAACTCATCTGAACTCCTTCCACCCCTCAGTACCAAATGTACCACACGCCACACAATGATTGATGGTAATTAAAATTCATTGCTTCTTTGGGAAGTTTGGGAGCTGTAACTGGCTACATCTTTAAGTTACAGAGAAGATACTTTTTATTCTCAAAATACTTCTTTTTATTCTCAAACAAGACATCAAGAAATGTTTTCATAATTCCATCAGCCCCAGTATTCAATACCTCTGTAAGTTATTCCTCTCACTCAGTCCAGGTTTATTCAGTCTCTCTCTCTCTTCTCTCTTCTCTCTCCTCTCTCTCCTCCTCCTCCCTCCTCCCTTTCCTCTCTTCTTTCTCTCTCTCTCTCTCTCTCTCTTTCTCTCTCTCTCTCACACACACACACACACACACTCTATCTCTGTATCAAACTCAAAGAATTAGAAAGATTACTCTTAATGTGAATATAAGTCAATGCAGTCTTGGCCAGAGCTAGATAAATGGACAAAAGGCAGATAACATTGGTCACTCAGAAGGTTGAGCCTATATAGTTGCCCTCCCCTATTGTCCCAGAATGCTTGCCCTGTCAAGCATTGTCCCAGAATGTTGCCCTCCCCTATTGTCCCAGAATGCTTGCCCTGTCAATCTACCCTACCCCTTGTTCCCTGGGTCTGAAACTTGCTTAAGAATTAGAGAATATCAGACAGAGAAATCTCAAGGTCCGTTCCAGTCCCTCTCTTCCATTCCTCTCCTCCTTTTAGGGATGAGAAACATGAGACTCGGAGAAGTTAAAGAGGCCTGCCAAAGTCAAAAACCAGCACAACCCAGCCATAGTGCCCAAACTTCCTTTTGTTTCTCTTCTGTCCAAAGGATTTACTCAGTTGCCTCAATTTCCACAGAACCTTGGGCTTCTATTTCCAGCTAGAACTATTTTGACAACAATTATTTGCTATTGACTAACCCAGGCTTCCCTGAATTAGAAAATCAGGAGGCACTTAACCAAGCAGGATGGCCAAGGGATTCAAACAGGAATAAAGCGCCCAGGAGGGATGCATCGTGACCTAACTGTCTACAAGGCCAGGGCATGCTGGGTGCTTTGCTTTGTCTTGCTGCTTTTTTGTTGACCTTTCCCCGTCATTTGTGTCCTCTCTTAATTCTGTGTGGGAAAGAGAAGGTCAAGGATCTGGGATGGCAGGGAAGATGTTTTATTGGCCAGAAATTGGCACGGCCTCATCCTACTGTTTCATCAGTATGCCTGACCCATTGGTTAAAGATGGATCCTTACCTCCTGGCTCCCTTTGGGCCCTGTAAATTCACGCTTTTTAATTTTTACAGAGCAGTTTATGGGCTGCAACAAGGAGAAGCTGGGGGATCTGTTGTCAGGGGCTGCACTGAGCAATGAGCCATCTTCTCGGTGTTCTTTTTCTTCTTTCCCTCTGCGTGTCTTGTAAATGAATATTTAGACCCTCTGAGGGAGATGGGAAAGGGCTCTTTGGGGGCAAAACATGAAAGAGCAGAAGGGTCATGAAGAAGCTTTCAGGAAAATCTGAGTCACTGATCTGTCTCTAATCAGCCTGGTTATTTGGGAGGTGGTAGATATTTAGCAGATCATCTTCACAACCCACTCTGAACTGTCCAATCTATTAAAAGAAGGGCACTGTGTGACCTGATGATTTAAACCAGAACTTCCCAACATGTTTAAGAGTTCACATTTTGAAAGGAATATTTGAGACGATTATGGTAGGATCTAAGAATTAGAAGCTATAGAATTCTCTATCTACAGTTACTTTCCAGCATTGCATAATCTGCAAACAATAACCCCACAGCAGTCAGACAGTCACTTAGCAATGATAATTGATAGAAACCAACAAAAACATGAACAACAGAAAATCAAAGCCGAACTTGAAAAAAATGTTATGCATAAATCAGTTAAGCAATGGGCAGGTTAAGTTAGAATTTTATTTATCAATAGATCAAAGTTGGGGAAAAGAACCAGGAGATTTCTAAGTGTCCTTGCCTTTTTAAAGTTTGAAAACCCAACCGGAAGAATAGGTTAGAACAAATAGATCATCATCATTATTATCACCATCCTGCCTCTTAGTGAACATTTACTAAAAGCTAAGATGCCAGACATCTTATAAGTGCTTTACACACATTATCACACATCATGTCTCCTGAGACAGGATGTGATTATCTGCCTTTTACAGGTCAGGAGGATTGGAGGGGTCTCTTCCCCACACCCTGCAAAGGGATGGCAAAGAAAAGAAGCTTCAAACTCCTTCAAGGTCTAACCACAGTCTCTACAACTGAGAAAGTAGACACTCAGAGGATTTCAGCTCCAAGTTAGACTTCCCAAATTTTTCCTTTCTCCCAAAGAATAAATCAGTGAATGCTGATATATAGAAGCTGAAAGGGAGAGAGAATAGTAGCTTCTAAAAAAAAAAAGAAAGAAAGAAATTAGACCTCTGGTTCCACCGCGAATTTGGGAAGAAACTGACTGTGAGGGTTTGGTCCTCTCACCACGTTCCTTCATTGCAATGTCTCTATGGAATCCTCTCCCTCTCCCCACATTAACATGGTTTTGACCCCTCGGGAAGGTATTCTGTGTGGAACTGGAGAGAACTCGAGCTCTCTGTGGGTGGTAGAATAGGAAAGAGTGTGGCCTAGAGCCAACATCTGCAAAGCACTGCCAACAGCAGCAGTCCGCTCAGCCCGACGGGCACAGGAGGTGTGGTGTGGAATCTCTTCTCTTTACTGTCTCTTATTTCTGTTACTAAAGGCCCCTGGAGTTTTCCTCCAAAGGGGATAGTAATGTTTTATGCCCGAGGAAGGTAAGGAGGAAAGAAAAAAAAATATGACCATAAAAGCAAACTGGAAAAACTAGAACTGGAAAAATTCATACATACAATATGATTGAACCAATTTAGATCTTTCTGGGAAGAGGTGTATGTGAGGGGGTGGGTGGGATGCTAGTAAACAGAGCACACTTGGATTCTCCAAAAGAACAGGAAGGGATGATGCATTTAGAGAAAAAATGCCCTGAGTTGTCACAGGCAGGCCTGCTATACACACAGCTAGGCATAGCGCCAGCACCCATGTGCTTTCAAATCAATTTGCAAATCCTTTGGATTATCAAGAATTTTATTTGCCTTAACAGTGGACTAGCCTTATATACAACGAACATTTCATTCGGGTGTTAAGTTCTGGGCTCTGCCTCTCATTTACTTAGCACGACTCTTGTTGAAAGCTTACCTTCCATCCACTTTAGCTAAACCTGAGTGCAGTTAAGATACAATCTCCAGTTTCTTAAAGCTGAAAATGTCTTTTCATAGATCACCTACCCTCCACTTCCTCCTCAGGCATAAATATTGATGCTCTGATATTGTGAGTGAAATGACGACTCCCCAAAGATATCCACACATTAATCCCTGAAACCTGTGAATACGTTACGTTACACATCAAAAGGGGCTTTGCCGATGTATTTAAATAAAGGACCTTGAGATGGGAAGATTATCCTGGATTATCCAGTTGGGCCCAAAGTAATCACAAGGGTCCCTAAAAAATGGAAGAGAAAGGCAGAAGTGACAGAGGAGATGTGACAATGGCAGCAGACATCAAGCATCACTTCCTTGGGGGAGCCTACTGTGTCTTCTCTCACAAGGTCAATCTCTTTAGCATCGCCTCCTTTTGTATGTTCTACTTCCCCTCATAACAACCCTCACTGCCACGACTGAAGATGAGTTTGTGTGATTATCTGACTAACGTCAGTGTCCTTCACTAACACACATAAAGGCAGGGACTATGCCAGATTTTGCTTCCTTCTGAAGTCCCAGTTCACGACGGGCATTCAATAAATATTTGTTGAATAAATGAACAAATGGAAGGGTGAACAGGATCTACACCTCCCATGGTTCTGAGTATTCTTTACTGTGGGTGGAAACACAGCAGTCTGTGAGGTACCCCACTGACGTGCTCTTTGCTATGTGTTATCCTATCCTGCTGCAACCAGAATATTTATCTTTACATATGGTCTTAATACATTTCTGCTGAGAGGACAGCCATATCTGTAACTGCAATCAATGATTCAAGGAGTAAGGAGGGATGGGAAATTTCCTTTTTCTATGTTATGATTTGTATTCAGATTATTCTAACCTTCGATTGCTCCACCAGTTGTACAATGATCTCTGTTGTTCGAGGGGCATCTCCTATTGCTTTCTTCTTCTCTGGATGTGAAAGATCATCTACTTATCCCAAGACCAAGGCCCCAAGCCCAGTTTTGCAATACTCCAGAAGGATCCCATTTTCAACTCATTAGAACAAAAGTTATTGAAATTCACTTCAACCTCAGTTGCATACCCGCATATATTTTTAAAGGAAGTCGTGGATGAGAATATAAAAAACTAAACAACAGTTGTAAACGCTGAAAAGAGAGATATACTTGACTCAGTTATTGCATACCAACTACATGTAAAACTCTGAAATACTATCTTTGTTCGGCACTCTTCCATTTCTCAACACTTCATTGCTTATGTCTACAGAGCGCAGTCAGAACATTCACACGTGTGACCTTCAACTCTCCTGAGAGAGAGTCAAGGTGTTACCGATCTCTTTAAGTACTGAAGTCACATGGCAATTGCTCACTCTGTTTACTCGGGTGCTTCATCTTCATTCTCCAGGTGCCTCTCACGCTGTGCCTACCACTAACACATAGTAGTTTGAGGTATGTGCCTTTTGAAGGAATAACTGAATGCCTGGCTTCTTTCTACAGGGGAATGTTTAATTGTCATGCCCAACATTACCCAGTTAGTAAGCGAAGGCCCTTGGATTTGCAACGCAGACACCTGGTTCCAAGTTCACAGCCCTTTCTTTTCTGTAAACTAGGACAGGACTCCTGGAGACAAATGAGGGACAGTGGGAATGCAAGGTTAAACGCTGCTTTGTACGTGAACAGTCCCGTGTGAATGGTGGGCACATAGCAGGCATTTAAGTCTCTTCAGGCAAATAAAAGTAAGCATAGAAGCTAGAAAGCATTCAATTCACTCATTCAAGCAGCAGGAAGAGTATTGAAAGATGACAGACACAAATAAAGAAACAATGATGCTTAAACTCTCCTCCTTGCCCCAGCTGTAACTCCACAAACCAGAGAGAACCCCACAAACCAAGCGAGTTGGGAACACCTCTGACATGGTACTCAGTCCAACCCAGAGGATTTTACAGCCCTCAGGATGTTTAAAGAAGCAAAATATCTGGGGGATATGTATTTCTAGCCCATTAAAGGAAGTTTATTTTAAAATATTTAACATTTCTTCACTAAAGGTGAACAAGCAGGATATAAGCTCTATAAACTTTCCAAGGAGAGAACATTGCTGGCATTCCAAATGGAGAAATTGCCTGGGTGAAAATCAAGTCTTGCCTATTTCCCTTCACAGGTGGCTGGGAATGGAATATTTTTCTTATAAGATCATAAAGCAGATGGATGAGCTTTGAAAATTAAAATTTTAGCTGGAATTTTCTTGCAACCTCATTACCATACCAGTTAGGGAGAAAGTTTGTGGTTAATTCTCAGGGCAGACTTGCCTGAAGCATACCCTGTATTATAGATGGGACTTTGTAATACCCCTCAAATTACACTGCATGGGATGTTAGCTGGGGCTTTCTTGTCTTTCAGAGAGCCTTTTCCTCAGATCCGCAGGGTCTGGGGTAAGAGTACTATCAAGGGAAGCTCCTGGCCTAACTCCTTTCTTTTCCCACCCCAGGCTCCATCCAACACCAGGAATGGCTCGTATGTGTCAACATGGACATCCTGGGGTTTAACCCATTTCCATCCACACCCCTGCAAATAAATTTCCTTTGCCACTCCTCTTGCCCAGAAGTATACACACTGGTGGGGTGATCCACTCTTGGACTCCACGAGATCTGTTTCCAAAGAATTTCCCTTGGACTCCACGAGATCTGCTTCCAAAGAGTATCTACACCATCACCTAATCACTACCTTTATCTGGGCTAACTAGAATTTCCATTCCTCAAAAAAAAAAATAAAAAATAAAAAATAAAAAATTCTGAAGTTAGTTTTTCACTGTTTTTCAAATAGGGAAACTGAGATTTAGACATTGTGACTTGTCCAAGGTAAGCATCTACTAAGTGTTGGGCCACAAATAAAACTTAGCACACATGACTGCAATTTCTGTAGTCTTTCTCACTTATTAACCTAAAGCCACAATTCATTAAGTACTATGGGTGATTATCTAGTCTCTCCTACCCACACCACTAGAGTATATCTCCCTGATCCTTCCTTTCATCCCCAAAAGAGCTCTACTCCAAAGACTTGAAGAAATACATGGAGTAGACAAACTCAATATACAGCTGGCACCAAGCCAAGCTCAGCCCAGTTTAAATCAGCTGAACCCCAGACAACTTGTAGGCACATGAATAAGAAATAAATGCTTACTTTTATATACCACTGAGCCTTGGGGTGGTTTGTCACACGGAATTTTTATATATGTAGTTCTTATTACAGCTACATAATCGCCTTTTAAGATACCGCAAGCGACAGTTTTACCAAATGTTTCTTCACTGAATAATATGAGTCACCAAGAAGTTTCTTTGCTGCTTAAATTAACCTGAAAGCCAATGTCACACATTGGAGGTTTTTTGTTGCACTTCTGGTACCAATAGTTTTATCAGTCAGTTTTAAGTCAAGTATGCTGCAGTGATAAACTACCCCCAAATCTCGCTGGTTTACAACAACAAAGTTATTTGACACTGACCTTCATGCGGGCTGCAGCCCTTTTCCATGGATCTTCTTTATTCTGACATCCAGGCTGAAGGAGAAACCCCTCCCTGGAACAAACCACTCCTGCAAAAGAAGGAAAAGGACAATGAAACCTGGTGATTCTTTTCAAGGCTTCTGTTCAAACAGAGGCTATAACATTTCTGTTCACATTCCATTTGACAAATGTGAGTCACGTGTCCAAAGTTGATCTCGAAGATGTGTATGTGTAATCCTCTCAAATAGGTCGAGAGTAACTAATGGGAATCACAAAACTCACAGTCCCTACAAAACAATGACCTCTTCATCATCCTTCACCAAGGAGCTCAAAATGTAATCTCCTTAGTATCACTCTATGAGGGCATCTCTCTGTTCTACTGCATTGACACATGCGAATAAATACTATGAGAACAAGATGCTGTCTCCCCCTCGTACTTAGTGAGCCCTTTCAGGGCAAGGATTTTCCTTTATTTTATTTTATTTTCCCAGTAATTAGCACAGCCCTTGAACCTAGTATATAGTTCTATTAATGATTGCTTTTTCAAAATTGTGTAATAATGCATGGAAGCAATCATGAGATTCAAAGGATGTTTGGAGAGAGTTATACAGGGAGAGAGGGAGGAAGACCAGAAACTGAGTTTTTTACCTTTTAAGTTAAAATCTATATCTACATATATATACACACATACATACAAACACACACAAGGAGAAATGTCTATAGACAACTGAATTTACATAAGCCTAAATTTGGAAGACATGTCCAGGGTTGAAATATAAATATGGCAAGTCATCAGCACCTACATGATGTTTAAAGCTCTGAGACTCATTGGTATCACCTAAGGAAAAAATGGAGAAGGAGAAGGTGTTCACGATGTGTTTCCCATTTCTTAACTCAGTTTCTAACCTGTGTGGAGTCATAAACTGAATTCTTTCCTTGGACAGGCCTATCAACATCTCTTGAGTGGGTCCCCTGAGAAGTCAGTCTTGAGTAACCACAAGTTTCTCATTTTAATGGGAGTATATACTCAGTCTCAGACCTCTGATTTCATTTTTCTTTGTACCCTTAGGCTTTTCTCAGCATAGGGCTGGCCTTTCTCAGAAAGACCTTCAAAGAGCATTCTCTCTCTCCCTTGGACTCCTGATACTTGTATCATCCCTATCACGTGTCTGTCACTCCCATCCCTCTCCTCCCTCATTTATCATATTGGTAGAATGTCTAACTTGGGTAGAATGGGTAATAAGGGCAAGACATGATGATATAGGCTTTGCCTATGGTATTTCATCCCATCTTCACCACAACCAGAGAGGTCGGCACTGACCCAATGTGCTGATGTCACACCTGAAGCTCAGAGAAATTAGATAATGTGCCTAAAGGCACAGCTAGTAGAAAGCAGGACTTTTGAATGGCATTTGATAGTGAAGATTCCATGATGCGAGCAAGCCACTGAGCTACCTCAAACACAAGGAACTTTGGGAGCTGCGTCTTCTGGAGAGAGAATCATACTTTGCAGATAAAAAAATCACACACAATAGATAAGTGGATGATAGATGATAAATGATGGATAGATGATGATAAATAGATAGATGATAAATGATAGATGATAGATAGATACAGATGCATAGATATATAGATGCATAGATAGATGGTTAGATAGATAGATATAATATATAGAGATAGAGAGAAATATTTGGAATTTAAAAACAGTTCAGTACATAGCTCCCTACTTTCTTAAATAAGAGATGATGAACGACAAAATTTAATCGCTTCTTCATACATTTATTTTACGTGCACTCTGTGCCCACCGTTGTATCAAAAACAGTGTTTTTAACTTATTTCAAAGTAATTCTTATCCTCCAAAACTCTTAAGAGTTTGTTAGGTAGTCGAAGAAGGATAAGAGAGCTCCACATATTCACATACATATACTTATTTATGTGAAACAAGGAAAAATCACTTTATGAGGAACAAGGTAATTCCTTTTAAATACTGCAGGCCTTCTAATTTGGAAGACATGTTCCCATGTGTTATTTCATTTGATTCTCATAATAATTATCACTATTTCACTGGTGAAGGAACTGAGGCTTGAAATTTTCAATACTTTGTTGAAGATTATACAACTAGTACATGCTAACGCTGGGAAACAAACCCAAGTTCTAATCCAATGTTCTCTCTAATAGAGTGATGCTGACTCGGCACAAGTACAAAAGTCTCTCCTAGTCTTTTAGACCACAAAGGAAGGAGATGCCATTCCCTCCCTTTGTCATGAAGGACCTGAGCTTCTTAGCAGAAATTGAGTCCTGGCGTTCATTTTTGCTAAGCTAGGCTGTGGGGTTTGGCTGGGTGATGCCTCAGGGAGGGGGTAGCGAGCGAGAGAATGTGTCTGCTTTGCAGCTCTTGCCAGCCCTGGAGAGCTAGCATTTTCCAAAAGAATGCTGGGTTCTCAGAAACACTGTTGATAATGAGGTTGCTCATTTTTAAAATGCTGTAACCAGATATTCTAGGAAAATAGACCTGGTTCCAGGAGTGCAGCTGCGGTGTTTGGGTTTAAGGTCTGAAGTGGTGGGTTAAGATGAGCTTTCAGCTGGCCTGCACAATCAGGCCATTGTAGTAATAGAGAAACCACAGAGCTTCTCAGAGCCTAAACCCGGCACTGATTAAACTGGACTTTCCCCTCCTGGAAACTGGGTGAGAATGAAGTGTGAGTGTGCATGTGCGTGCATGTGTGCGCTTGCATGTGTATGCATGTGGGTGTTCAAAACCAGTGCAGGAATTACATGGAATCCTCTCTAGCCTCAGTCACACTGGAACAATGAGAATGTATGTGGACTGAAGAAAAAAATCTGAGGCGAATGGGAATGAGTTGGCACAAAGTACTTTTCCAGCACTGATGAGGATGAAATTTTCCAGGAGGCAGAGTTTCACTTCCTGTGTCTCCCATGGGCAGGGCAGGGGGCTCAGCAGAATAAGTGAAGACTCACACACCTCAGACAAGCCCCTGGCTCTGCTTAGAGAGCCCCAGTGGAGAGCCTAGGGAGTCACCAATAGGTCAACTGAGCCAACTTCCTGCCTCCTGGACCACAGTCTTTTCATCAAACCTCTCACGCCCTGTATTTATTTTCTTAATATTGAATGAGAGAAGAAATAAATGTTTATTGCATTTAATTATGTGCCAGGTGCTCTACTTATGATGGGAAAAACACAGTATGACAATAGTTAACATTTATGGAAAGCCTACTAGTTGTAGGCATGGGTCTAAATGTTGGGTATATATTAACTTATATTTAGTTCTCACACAGCCCCAAGTGGTAGGCTGTAGTAAGTATCTTCATTTTACAGATAAGGAGACAGAGACACAGAGAATGACACTTGGCTAGTAAGTAGAGGAGCTGGGATCCACACCAGCTAACTCCAGAGGCCCCTGTTTATCCCCATGTCAAACCTCTAGCCTGGATGCAAACCAGGTTCTCCACCCCACAGCCTGGACACATGGCCTTCCATCTAGCATTCCCTCCAATGGGCAGAGTCAAAGATCACCTTCCACTTTAGCGCTTGTCTTAGAGTACCCAAATACCACCACCTCTTAGAATTACATTGCCACAGATTTTAAAGACCTGCCAATGCTTAAAAGTTCACCATCCTTAAGGAACCAATAGGTACCTGGTCATGACAACATTGGTTTTATCTCTGAAAATTAAGACACATTATACTCAACAATTCTATTTGATCTGGGTTCTGCTTTGAATTGGTGCTTAATATTCTACAGAGTCTAATAAGTCATTTTTTCAGGAGCTATAAATGTGAACTGGTAAAACATGTACCTAGTTCTTGAGATAATAATGGGCTAGAGTTAAAGAAGAAAAGATCTTTATGAAATGCAAACTTGATCATGATAACATTTAGTTTGCAACATACCTGATATTTTGAGCTCTTTAAGATCTTATTTCTCACTCACTTTCTTGCCAGCCTTCCTACTCTCTGCACCCTCGCCCTGGAAACTGCAGGCACAGAATCTCAGCGGCACAAGGCCTCCTAGGTGACTACTCTCTGAATACACTCTAATGGACCTTCTCCCCATCTCCTCTACTTGACCAACTCCTGCTAGTCTTTAAAAACTCCATCACCTCTATAATCTCTTCTCGGCAGAGTGTCTTAGAGGTTAGGTACACTTTCTGGAGGCTCCCACCGTATTCTGCACCTACTACCTGTATCACAGTGCTCATCGACTCTGATCGTCTTTGCCAGAATCCTCCTGCCACTGTGCATACCTGAGGCAAAGACTGTGCTCCTTTTACTCTGTATCCTTGGAGTCTGACACCATTCCTGGTATACAGCAGATGCTCAAAAATACATGGCGAGGAATGATTCATATTTATAAGTCTACTGCTTAAACATAGACTATTTTAGAGTTTTTAAAAAGGCCAGGATATATGGACCAGGCATCCTAGGTGAAATAAGATGTTCACAATGATACAAAAGAAGGGGCCTCATTAAACTAATCAGGATGCATATCTTAAGCCCATTCTTTGCCTTTATTTTAGTTTTGCATATTAAACACTTTTATTGGTTCGATGCTTCAGAGGACTGTGGCACAATGGTCAGCACCATAAACTGCAGAATTGGTGCTAAGCATTTGGAAGACAGAAGTTAAGACTGACTATGGTTCATCCCAAGGTGCGTGCAGGTAGAATGTGCACAGAATGCAAACATTGAGTCGTTACGGAAGTAGACCCTATCACCCCTTACATAGGTACAGATAGGTAGGTAGACAGATGTAGTTTATTGTTATATATAATAATCCAGAGAAAGCCTTCAACTTAATTTTAACATTGGAAACAATGAGTGTAATTAGCAAACTCGTGAATCAGAGCCATGTGTGTATAATTTCTTCTATCAGTTATGATCACATATTTGTTTGAACTGAGTTCTCACACATTACTATACTTATTACCCACTTCCAGAGAGTGGATTTAGGTTTAGGTTTCAAAAGCTCTCGTTAACTTTCGAAGATTCATCTAGTCTACTTATTATTTTTGTTTCTTTGATTCCCTACTGGCTGTTCTCTGCTTTTACCCTTTCATGTACAGAGTTAGTACATCCATGGAAAAGAGAACCAAAAGAGAATCAAATCTAGAGAAAAGAGAGACAGAAAGTTGTCACATCATTTCTTCTAAAAGCAGGAAATTAAAAGTAGAAAGGGATATTTTGTGTATGTGTGTGCGTGCATGCACGCGCGCGCGCGTGTGTGTGTGTGTGTGTGTGTGTGTCAAAAGAAGAAAATCCAGGATCAGGAAGCCCTCACTCCCTCCCTCTGCCTCCCTGGCCTTGGAAATTCTGTCTCAAGTACAGCTGGCATTCACTTTTTATACACTGAGCCTCGTGACCTTGGCTGGTACCCAGTTCTAAACTGCATTGATGGCATCCAAACGGCTAATTTGGTGTTGGAGAGGATGGGGAAGGCAGGTAGGAATTAAGAAATGGGAAGGAAAAAAAAATACCTCAAACTGAAAAAGTTAAATTTCCTGCCAGGTGGCTTCCAAATCATCCAGCGGCTTATTCAAGGCTTTGAAGTCTTGAGCTAACAGTTCCAGATCTGTAATATTTACCCCGCAGTCTCCCAAAACAAAAGTTGACTGTGTTTCTTGAAGTCGATCTCACTAGCATTTTAGGATGACAGATGGGAGAGGCTGGAAAAGAATTATTGGATGACCTGGAACTCCTCAACTCCCTGGAATTTTTTCTTTTGCTTCTCTCTCTCTCTTTCTCTCTCCCTCTCCCCCTGCCACTTCATCTCTCTTTATATGTATATCCTTTCAAATTTGCTCTACCACCATCAATTCTTGCCTTCTCCCCAAACCAATCACTTGTTGCATTATTCATCAGATATATCAGAACTTATCCTTAAACAATAATAGCTAACTAAACTCTAAATTTCTATAGCCCAGTAGCTGAATTCTGCTACTATATCCACGGAGTAAACAAATTTAATAATAATAATTATTATTATTATTAAATGGTGAAGCCAGTTCTGCATGTGAGGCGGACTCTCCATCTAGCTGGGGACTTATCTGGGTCAGACCTTGGAGTGGGGAAATGGGTGATGGGTATACAATATTCAAAAACTAAAACATTCTTCGTAGAAAAAGATTCTATTCCAATACGGCCTTGATGGATGTTTTCCACTTACCATTCTCCCTCACTGTCACCCATCCTTCTTTGCTCCTTCAAATTCTACTTATCTTTTGAGGATGTCTGTCATCACTATCATAGGCACTCAAAAAATATGTATCGAGAACCTATCATGTGCCAGGCACTGTCCCAGGCTTGAATTAAATGAAGCCCTTGCCCTGTCAGAGCTCATGTTCCAATGAAAGAGATAGACAATAAGCTAATAGGTAATGAAATAAATAGTATGGCAGACGGTGAGGTGTATTATGGATAAAAATAAAGCAGGATGAGCAGGATAGAGAGGAGGAAACACAAGTGTTATTTGTTATGTGGGCAGGGACCTGAAAGAGATGAAGGGACAAAGAAGAGGCTGTGTGAAAGAAGAAATGGCCACTAGGCAGGTTGGTTGGGCCATGGGGAAGACACGTAGGAAATGAGGAGAGAGGATGAGCAAGCAGCTGGACCACAGAGAGCTTGGGCAGGGCCTTCGGCTTTAATTCTGTGTGAGAAAAGAGCCATTGGAGAATTCCGAGCGAATAAGTGACATGATCTGACTCCTGTCAGACTTTGAGCTGCAGGATTGAGACTATTTAAGGGGAAGAAGGGAAACAGTGAGGCAGGAATCTTTTTTCATCCACCAAGGAAAGAGATGATGGTGGCTTGGACCACACTGATAATGGTAGAAGTTGAATTCTGGGTGTGTTTTGAACGTAGAGCCAAGTGATAGAATTACCGATGGAGTGGATGTGAAGGATAAGAGAAAATGGGATGTCTGGAATGACTCCTCAGTTTTTGGCTTGAACAAGTAGAAAGAGAGACTCATTCTTCCTCTGTGCTCCCATGTACTTTTATTTATATCAATATATAAAACTTTCATAATGATTGTACATGTGCACATCTGTACTGCTAGATACACCATCTCTTAACTTTCATGTCTTTATATGCTGAAACTAATGAAAGCTGTGGGCTCTTGCCAATGAGGGGGAAAATACACACAAATTTATACAAACATTTGCATCTAACTTAAAAAGTTTTATTTCTCTCATTAAGCTCATCCATGAGTCTCTTGAGTGGTTCAAGATTCCAAGATTTAAAAACTCAGGCGCTAGATTTACTTATTCTTTTAGTAAATTATTATTGAGCACTTGGGACTCTAAAGACATTAATGATGTGATGGTGACCAAATATAGCTAATATCCCTTCTCACGAAGATCACAGTCTGATGTGGGAAGTAGATGAGATGCTAGTAAGCAAATATACAAGTAAATAATTATAACTTGTGACAGGAGCTATAGGGGAAAAAAAATGTGACTTAATCTATTATAGCAAGGTGTAGTACAATAAGGCTTAATCAGGAAACAGAAGCCATACAAATATTATAAGCAGAGGGGATTTAATACAAGGAGTTTGTTGTATACTTGATGGAAAGGAGAGGGCAATCAGAGGTTAGCAACATAGGAAGTCCCCTGCCACCCACCGGGTTGGAGGGGCAATGAGAAGAGGTGGTACTACCAGAGCCCAGAAACTGAGACTATCTGAAAGCTAGAATCACAGAAGGGGTGCTGCACCATGGGATTCAGGTCTAGGAATGAGGGACTATCTACTGGAAGTGTCAACCGAGATAGAGAGAAAAATGCCTTGGTCTCTCCCCTTCTCCCACCATCCCTTCTACTAGTGCCTCCCATTGGTCAAATTTGGCCAAGTTTCCTGTGATTCAGAGTGGAACAGGAAAGGAGCAGGGATGGATTGGATCAGAGAGCAATCAGGAGAGTGACTGACACATAAGGAGACCTATTTAGAAAGAGTGGTCAAGTACCACTATTCTGAGAAACCAAAATTTAAGTTGAAACTAGCTAAATCAGAAGATGGCCATCAAGGGAGAGGCAGAGGGAGAGCATTCCTGGCAAAGAGAATTGCAATAGAAAGTTTCTGAGATGTTAAAGAGGTCTGCTCTTTGGTAAGGCCTCACCTGAGGCCAAGCTGGCTGTTCACAACTGTCATGTTCTTCAGAAAATAAGAGAATAAGAGTGAGAGGTTCAGCATATGGGTCCTCTTCCACAGCCATGTGCCAGGTGGCCTACTGCAATAGAAGCAAGCCTCAGATCAGATTCCACCAGATGCCCAAACATTTATTAGTGAGCACACAGAAAGACAGCCACACAACTTGCTGTGTCCTTCAGACCACCCCACAAGGTACCTTGTCTGAAATGTGAACCCTGAGGTAGAGACAGCAATATTCTGACAGCAAGATTTGCTGTCAGGGCCTTCCATTAGTGGAGGCACACAAATGGAAGTCGATGGAGTTCTAGACCGAGGAGGTCACCCAGAAAGTGCTGGGTTACTGGGCCTGACAGGTTCTTATGCTTTACTTATGCAAAGGCAGCGGCATTATACAATATTCCAGCCAATCATGTCTCTTGAAGGGCACTCATTTCATCAATGAAAAATTATTTGTAATAATGCTCAGATTAATTCCATGTGCTTTGTGATGCAGATTTAGAAACTGATATTTAAAGCACTTGCTGAGGCTTTTTTTCTGGAACATAGATTCTTTATGAGGGTGATTTTAATATGACCTAATTGCCCCTCAGAATGTAGGTGGACGCTAACCTGCACAGTCAGTTAACATGTACGTCACAATGTTTATACAGAAGCATGGTAAGGCTAATTAGAGACAATACAACAGAGGGGACAAAAGACTTCCAGTGTGGCAAAAGTTTTACTAGCAAAAGGAGGGTAGATTGAAGAGGTGGGAAGGAATTTACATTTAATTCAAACTGCATTGAAGGGTTTTAAAATGGAGATAACATAATCTGATTTGGTTTTTAAGAGCTCAAACTGGATGCTTTGTGAAGAATGGATTACAGAGGAGAGAGAGTGAAACCAGAACATTCCAGGAGTTTAGATAGAAGTAATGGCATCCAGCCAGCTTGATGGCAGTGCAGATGGAGAGTCAAGGAGAGAGGTGAGCTATGTTGTAGAGACAGAAACACAGGGATGATGATTAGGAGAGAGTCTGGAATGGTGGTAAGAAGAGTTTAGAATTAAGGATAACTTTTTAGTTTTAGCTAATCTACCTGATTGTAGAATGGTATATTATATTAAGATGAAGGAGACTAAGAGGAAAAAATTTGATGATGGAATAAAATAAAAAATTTAAAAAAAAAAAGAGGTAAAAGAAGGATTCCATTTTATACTTAAAAGTGAGGAACATGAGTTTGCCTTATTTATCTTTGTCCACCGGCATGGCGTTGGGGGGTGCTTAGTACATGCTTGAGGAACTGAAAAGAATAGATATGCTACTACTTTTGTCATTTATCTCAGTGTTTAACCTCTCTCTCTCTCTCTTTCAATTCCAGATAATGACCCAAATCATCAAAGACAAAATACATCAGCAACATAATACTTTTTAGATAGAAGAAAAAGTTTTTTTTTAAGTTATGAGAACTTGGGCTTAAGTTGGCAGGGTGATACCAATAAGGAATTAAAAAACAGATGAGCTCAAGTAATTGAGTTTGGAGTCTGCATAAAAAAATACATCCCAGGAATTCCCGTGTCTCTGAGATGGCCTTCCATTCCACCTGAAGTTCCATTAACGTACCTTGGCTTTTTGCAACTGGGATGGACGAGCTCATTGCAAATGTTCCTATGCCTGTGAATGGGTGTGGCTATGCTTTCCTTATCTGTAAAATAAGGGAGTTACACTGTATAATCGAAAAGACTTGTAAAGCTCCTTTCAGATCCATCTCACCTTCTAGTTCTTTGCAAAAGTCTTTCAGAAAGTCAGCAACACAACAGCGCCAGCTGTGGGGACCTCTATGGCACTCCTTCATAAAATAGATCGAAAGTTCTGACCTCTTTGTAATTATAGCAGAAGCTGGGAAGAGTCAGAAAAAGAGCTTATGTACCATTTATGTATCATTTCTAAAGATAGAGGAAACTCTTTTTGCTATCATTCAGAAAAATATTATTCTCTCTTCTCTGTATTTCTTTATATTTCATAAAGGAAAGAGAGAAGATTACTCTATGGTTTACTTAATTTTGGAAGCACAGTTTAAGAGTTTTTAAGAAATAAAAATGTACTGAAAGCCTCAAAAGTAAATTACAGCAAACAAAAAAATTATTCAGGCTATTTCTCATAACAGCTGACCTCCCAGGGCTGTTCACATATTAAATTATATAGAGCACATTTGCTTGGGAAAAGAAATAGATACAGTCCATTACCAGAAAGAAAACCTTACTATGAGCAGATTTATGAATAATCATGAAGTCCAGAACATTTTACAAAACATGTTATTATATTCTTCCATTAAATCTCAAATCTACGCATAATTAAAATTGAGTCTAATTTGTCCCTGAGCCTCCTGTAGTCTATGCAAAACAAAACAGGGGATCAGTTACCATACCATTTTGGAAAGACAACAATAAAATACTTTATTTAAATAGCGTGAGGCTATGTGGAGCAGTGAACAATCCAGTAACAGCAACTCTTCCACTCTGCCTCTGCTGGCTGTGACACTTCGTACAGCCGTGTTCTTCACTGAAAGTCAAGGGCATCGTGCTAAAATATAATTCAGTGACGGGCTCAGTCAAAACAGACCTTGGGTGATGCCACTGGATCCAAGGATAAAAGCAAGAGATCTAGAATGCACTATCTGATAGAGAGGCAAGGAGCCACTAGTCACTTGAAATGTGACTGGTCTGATTTAGATGGGCTCTAAGCAGAAAATACACACCAGGTTCTGGAGTCTTTATACAACAAAAAGGAAAAATATTTCTTTAACATATTAATTATGCATTGAAATATTATTTAGGGTGTGTTGGGCTAAATAAAAAATATTATTAAAATTAAAGAGGGTCGAATAGATGGTGATGGAAGGAGATTCAACTTTGGAAGGTGAACATACGATGCGATATACATATGATGCATTATTGAATTGTACACTTGAAACCTACATAATTTTATTAACAAGTGTCACCTCCATAAATTTAATTTAAAGAACATTTTTTTTAATTAAAAAAATATGGCTACTGGAAAATGTGAAATCATATATGTGGCTCACATTTGTGTCTCGTGTTATGTTACCATTAGATACTGCTGCACTAGAGGGTTGATCTTGACACTTTACTTTGGGTCTGTTACTTTCCCTCCCTGCCCATCCTCTCCTCATCCATAAACTGAGGAATCCCGATGCCCATCTCCAAGAGTTCGACACACTGGCTTGTATAAAACGCTAAGGCAGTGTTTGACACATTGTAGGGCCCAAGAAGACTCTTCCTTCAATACTTCTCAGTTCAGAACCTTATCTTCGGGACTGAAAGCAGAGAAATAATATTCTGGCTCCTAAGACAGTCCTACTAAAAAATCTGCCTGTGAGCTGCCTTCCCTAAGGTCTGGGGCTGTTTTCTCTGCCTTGAGGAAGTGCAGTACCCTGTGATTTCAGTGTCTCAAGACAGATAACTCTGGCCCCTGTGGAATAGCCAGCATGATGACAGAGAGAGCCTGTTTATAGAAAAGAGGGGTCGAACACTACTCAAGAACTTTGTTTAAAATTCTTTTGTAACCACACATCTCTCTGTTTGGGTTTGCTGCTCTCATTAAATAAATATCTGGAGAGTCTTCAGGGATCATCCCAGATACGTGTGAGCTGGGTTTTTAAGATAATGAACCGCACTTTTGAGTCAAATTCAGCGGATTCCCAAGTCGTCTCTCACAAGGCGCCAAAGGATGGTCAAGAGGGGCCGGCATGGGATGTGATGAAGTTATTCCCAATGAAGCCAAGAGAAAGGGACCCTTGTAAAGTTACGTGCAAGGTTCATGCTCATAAGCACCTAGCAGAACTTTCTTACGGATAGTGCGTAAGTCAGTAAGAAGGCACGGGGAAGAGAAGTACCAAGACGTTAGGATCTGAAAAGACAGATTTAAAGGGAGCAAGAAAATATTGTTAACGAAAAGTTTGCTCGAGACTCAACTTCATGGTTTGAGGGAACATGTGCCAATTATTTATGACTAGCACAAAAACATAAATTTGTGTTTTGTTTAAATGAAATAACTTGAAATGCTGAGGACGCAGAAGTATTGGGACATCAAAATTTAACTCTCAGCAAATTGCAGTCACTTTCAATTCGAATATTTCTAAAGGAAGACTCAGAGATAGGAGAAATAGGAAAAAATACTTGGAGTAAAAAGACTCTTCTTTTTTTTTTTTTTAATTAATTGACTTTCTTTTTTTAGAGTGATTTTAAATTTATCAAAAAAAATTGAACAGAAAGTCCAGAGAGTTTCCATGCACCCCTCCCTCTCACACACCATTTCCCCCATTTTTAACATTTTTGCATTAGTATGAAACATTTGACAGTATTAACACATTATTAACTGAAGTCCATAGTTAATGTACATTAATGTTCACTCTTTGCATTATACAGTTCTATGGGTTTTGACAAATGCATAATGTCGTATATCCACAAATACAATAGGATACAGACAGTTTCACTGTCCTAAAAATTTCCTGTGCTCCACTTATTCATTCCTCTGCTCTACCCCTATCCCCTAAACACTGATCTTTTTACTGTTTCCATAGTTTTGCCTTTTCCAGAATGTCACATTGTTAGGATCATATAGTTTGTAGCCTTTTCGAACTGGCTTCTTTCACTTAACAATAAGCATTTAAGATTCCTCCAGGAGGACTCTTTAAAAACACCAAGAAAACAGTGCCTTTCAAGAGAGATGAGGAGAATGATAACAAATAAAAGGCAAATTTTAGGCTGAGCTATTGATTTGAAGGCATAAAGAACAAACTCATTCTGAAGGAGGGGATCCCAAGGTAAAAGAAGTAACGCTGGCATGGGGTGAAGGGCATGGGCACAAATGAACACTGTATACACCATGTGAAGACAGGGCTGGGGCAAGGGGAACTTGAGTTTGTTTGCAAAGACTAACTTAATGATTGCTGAGCCCTAAAACGAAGTGAAATCTGGTCCATTTTCTCCCTAATAGAGAATATAACCCAATTTTCCAACAGGAGGGTAGATATGACTTCTTCTGGGAACAGGAATATGACACAACACCATGCACATCTATTATTCCATTATGTTGTTTTTTCCTTGTCTAGTTTAATTCCGTTTCCAACCATTGGTTCAAAAGTATAACTTGACCCTATGATGGGTTAAACTGATCATTTTTTTCGAAGTTTTTTTTCTCCATTGCCATTTTTTTCTAAAACCACATATTCCAGCTCATTTCATTAGGGGATCCTCACAGTAACAGAGGGGTATCTGTCTTAAAAAAGAATTAAAAATAAAAAATAAACCCAAAGATACAATCCTGAAACAATAACACTATCTGGAACAAAATTTAATTTGATTTGGGGTTTTTCATGTCAGAGAACCCTGATCAGGCTAATGTCAATAGCAGGCAGTGGTAATGGAGACCTTTAGGCTGGGGATTCCTGCAGCCTATGAGTAGGAAGAGCTGTGGGCTCAAGTATTGGATTCCTGTACATCCTTGAAGACGGCAGTCCTCAGAAGAGGGTCACCAAGTGAACAATGACCTCTTAATTATCATTCTAAATCTCCACGATTATCCAGTGTGACTTAAATGGAGGATCCAAGAATTTTACCTCGCTGCTCATGCTCCCAGCCTCTACTGCAGCCTTTGATGGCCACTGTAGGGGAAAACCTCTCCCTCCGAGTGGTCTTTGCCTAAGTGAGCGAGGGACATACACACTCAGATCCTCTCCGAACTACATGCCCAGGCAGTCATGGTCTGGAGGAGCAAAACATTTTCTAGTCTTCAACCTTTGGAGTAGTGTCAGATTTGGAGGAAGAGACAAGAGACAGGCCATCACACTAAACATAACCAGGGAAATAAAATATCCCGGCAGCATGAGAAAATAGAATTTATCAGCACTAACCTCAGGAAAGTACTGTGAGTGTTTAGAAGTTATATTAAAGCATCTAGAGGCAAGGAGGCAAGACTCTCCTTCCTCCAAGGGTCAGGCTTAAGTAATCCCAGATATTTGCTAAGTAAGGAAGATGAGTCCCTTTAACTGCCAGTCTTTTGTTTGTTAAGTATAGAAGTTTGTTTAAGGCCAGAGTTAAATTACCAAGGACAATAGAAAAGGGACTGCTTCTACCTGGGGTCTGTCTTCAGCAACCCCAGCCTCCCCAGAGCACTCAGTCTTCTATTTAAATGAACTATGAACAAGTAGTTATTTAAAGGATTGCCAAATTATTCGCTCACTAAGAATACCCAACCATGCATTTTATTTGAGATTCCTTAACATCTGTCTGGCCCTGAGTGAAGTCAAGGGCCCACATAAAGATGCATCTCTCTAAAAGCCAATGCCATCCAGTGCATGTAGCAGAAATCTGAAGTCAACAGGTTTGTGTCCTCCTGTCGCCTGATTTAGAACTTTTCTCTTTCTTTCCCCGATCTCTACCCATCTAAACTCTACCTAGTTTTTGAGATCCAGCTCAACTGTATCTCCTCCAGCAAGCCTTCTCTGGAATTAATTCTTCCCTTCTTTGTATACTCATAAATCCTCATATGTAGAAACGAAGAAAGTATTATGAGACTGTAAAACAAGATACAGTGATGTCTCTCACTGAAGTATAAGTTCAATGACATCGGCAAGATCTTCTTTTCTAACTTTATGTAGGACTCATTCTGGGTATCATGAGCCACAAACAGAAGGTACTAAATAAATGCTTTTGAACTGTTATTGCTGTTGATTCATGGGCAACCTAGATTGCTGTCCATTCTCCAAACTCAATCTTTGGGAGCAAAACCATGATCTATTCCTCTGTGATTCACATCGGACTCTAAGAAGCCTACACGTGATGCGACGAGTTTCTGGGAGCCTTGCCCTAGAGAATGCCTACCACTGGACCACAGAGTTGATGTCTGGCTAGATTTCATCTCTTTTTTCCCTGGTAATAGATTGTACTCAAGTTTTCCTTTGGAGACACTCCTACTACTCTTAATCCAAGTGGTCTATATGTGGCTGAATGAATCTACGCCCCAGTTGTAGAGGTAGGTACATGACTCAGACACAGCTGTAGTTTTATTTGCTAAATATGTAAAATTGAGTAGCAAGGAGCTTGGGTTCTGGTGATCCCTTTTGAATCTTTGCTTTAATCTACACCCTGTATTTCTCAGTTTTGTGAAGCATTACTACCTGTTTTTACTTAAATGAGTTTTAGCTGGGTTTCTATCAACTCGCGACATCAAAGTTCCTCTCTAATGTAGACGTTCTGACATTAATGACCCATAGGTCTCTTCAAAAAGAAAATATGCTTAAGAAGGAATCATAAGTTAATAGCAGGACAAGGAATCTAAGCCAGCCGTTTGGGGCATAAAAGGTACTCAGGTTGGATAATACCTTATGTCCAAGGAGAGTAGAAAATAAGCCGGTGATAAGGCCACATGAACTAGGATAGGAATATTGGGGGACTACAGGTTGCATGGGCTAAGATTAAAAGAAAGATGCCATCACCACTATGGCAAGCTCCATGCATTCCTGATTGATCCCCCAAAAACAGCTCACCTCTAAAGACTGAACCTTTACCTTAACTTCTGGCTATTTACAGGAGCAGACTCAAATTTAACATGAGCCCCAAGTGATGGAAAGAAGCCAAAATGTTCTTACAGTTTGAGGGGGTGCGGGGGAAGGGAGGGGAGGAAGAAAGATTCTTTTAAAAACACACTCTGTCACTTGCCACCCCCACCTGGAGGAAGGACAAACAGAGGGCAGTCTGGGTGGGAGAGCAAACAGAAAAGTGTCTCTCTGACACCTGCAAGCAAGAAATCTGATCCCGGGGCACCAGAAACAGAGCCTGAGGACAAAGCTTTGGGAGAGGGAAGGGTTGGGGAGGGCAATGAGTTGTGCAGATTCCAAATCCTTCCCTGCCCTGCCCTGTCTCCAGGCGCCAGTGTGTCAAGTCACCAAAAACAAACAGCATGGGAAAGCCTGCCAGGAGAGATGACAGGGGTGTTTGTGAGGGTAGGAGGTTTCCACCAATCACATTCTTACTTGGATTTCTGATGTGTTAGCCAGAGCCTTAATTAAGTGACTGCTGTGTGCCGGGGTGTTGGGGTGCTGGGTCTAGTGGTCATTTAAATTCACTTGACAATCATTTTTCTGGTTTTCTTGCAAACACTTGAAAAAATTAGTCACAACTAGTATCATCTCTATTTGGGGGAACAGGAAACTAAGATGTGGGTCCCCTTAGATCACACAGGACATCAGTGTAGAGGAAGAATGATCTCTGCATCTCTGTCATCATTCCAAGGCAGGACCTTCCCTTCTCCAGAAATCAACACAGCAGCTTCACAGCCCTTACAGGTCAACATGGGAAACCTTTGAAACAATTTGCTACAATTAACTACAACAGAATCACATTTTCCTTATGGTTTTCAAAAACTAAAAGTTACCCTGACGGAGATAATATCGAACACACCACGATCGATACAGAGAGCACTTTTCTTTTGTTGATAGGGTGTTTCATTCAAATGTGGCCAAGTTCAGGAAATGTCACCATTTATTATTAATTTTGCCATTCTGCATGGCCTATATTTGTTTCTTTGAATTCTCCTTCAAACCGCTTGTAACATTTTGCTGGTTCCCTCATTAATTATTGAGTGACATAAAATCTTGCACGTGTGTTCATTTTATAATGTCTAATAATTGTGCCTTTACCCTTTAACAATGTCTTGGCTAAAGAAAAAGCTCAGGATATAGTGTATCTCAGTGTTCCCAGCACCTCACCGTCAGGGCAGATTTTCCTCAAACTTATTTTTAAAAAGTGAAAGCTTTGCTTCTGCATCGTTGCGTAGTTATTTCCTGTGCTCTGTCTTCTTCGACTGAGCCCTGAGTCCTAGCCCTATCACCCTCTTCTCACTCCCTTCCTGCCAGCCCAGTCAAGCAACCATCACCCTCTCCCTGGCAAAAGTAATTTTCCGTAAGAGTTGATGCTCCTCCCTTCTCACGTGTAACTGAGAGAGAAGTATTGACGTGTGTCCTGCCTGTCCTACAGAGAGCTTTTCTAGCACGTCGCCAAGGAACAGAGCCTTAAGCTTAAGAAAAGTATATCTGAAGTTTGAGATTTCTAGAAGAAATTTCCAGGCCACTTTGGGGCAAAAAAAATAAAGCCTTTTCAGCAGTTTTGAAATTAGGCTTTGTCATTCTGTCCAAGCCTTCCCCTTATCCCACTCCCATCCTGAAATATATACATATATATATTTGTTTTGTTTGTTGTTGTTGTTACTAACTCATATAATAGACAGAGTGGGCTGTTTACCTATGAAGCAACTCTAAATTTTGGAGAATAACTGCAGGATGAGGTCTTTGCTTCTAGAAGAGTACTATTTGAGGTATAACATACTATCTTAAACAAACAATCGAACAACAGATGCAGAGTAAACATGTTGAGAACACGAAGTGGAAAAATAAAAAAAAAACAAACTGGCTGTTATCTGGTTGACAATGGCCAGAGCATGGGGTGTGACTGTAGAGAATGGGGGGAAGGCAGAGTCAACTCTTCACTGCCACCCCCTCTGGGAGGGAAGATGCTGGGCTTTTAGAAGGCCATGTTGACTTTTCTAGCCTGGTTTATTGAAGATCTGTCATCTTCCTGCAGCCAAACCTGAGATTTCGTACTGAGCACATGGAGAACAAGACGAGCAGCATTTTACGAGAACGTGGGTAATGTGACGGCTTGATTAAATCAACAGGCAATGTTGGCCCAGGTGTTTCTCCTGATGTTGTTATTTCTTGTCAGTATGTAACCTGCTCATTCTCTCTGATCCACAGTTAAATTGCTGAGACAGGCTTTGGGGCTGGGAGCAGAAGTGTAGTGGCCGAGTGCTGTGGCATTGTGGGTCTGCACACCTCCCACCAAGTTGAAAAAGGGGGAGACGTGTATAAAGAGACTTCCAGGGGCCTCAGACCACAACCAGCCTGTGAGGATCCAATCCGGGGTCTTAGATGTGGTGAGCTGGAGCCAACAAGAACCCAGTCACCAGCAGTTACCGAATCTATCAAGCTCCATGTCTCCATTTATTCCCTTCATCTCACTGCTGCCAGCCCTCCCACAGGCCTTGTACAGGGCAGTGAGGCCATGGGAAAGAGCCAGGAATTCCTTCATCTGGGGCTCTGCCTCCACGACTCTAAGAACTAAGTGCTAGAAATGATCTGCCTTTCAGAATTCATCAGCCAGTCTTTAAAAAGAACCTATGACTAAGTGGCAGCCATGTGATGCAAACTTCACCCCTCCACTCCCTCTGCCCTCACGCTCTCAACTTCCAAGTACGGACAGAGTTCGTCCACACTTCTGGAACGCATGTGATTGTACAGTCGTCTTTAAACTATACCACTTGAAGAAGATTTAGTCTAATTCCATCCCCTGAGCAGCAGGCAAACCAACGGCTGCTTGATGAGATTGTTGTCAGAACCGGAGCTAGAACACAGAGCTGCAGGTATTAAGAAACTCATTCATCTGGGAATCTATGTCTCTGGCTCCTGTCCTGTTAACATCACTTTTAAATGAAACAATCTAGGATGATGTATATATAAGTTCCTTGAAAATAATAATATGGAACAACTATTATGCACTGGTCAAGTGCTTTACATGAATGATCATAGCCAATTCTTGAAGTTGAAGCTCAGAAATGTTCAAGAATTTACCCACAAAAACACAAGTCTGTCAGATTCTAAAGCCTCTGTTTTAATAGTACAGCTAGCTATACATTCCCCAAGTTTTTTACTTGGGGTGTTCACCCTGATAGTTGATCTAATGCCCTCAGCTTTAGTTTGGGCCCCACTAACTTAATATGTCTTAATTAGATTGAAAACAGCTCTACGGTGTTCCTCACGAATTCCTTCTGGAGCCTCCGCGCTCCAGAAAAAAACAATTGCCAACAAAGAGTGAGAGATTTAATGACAAAGTAGGTGGCATTGTATGAATAAGAACAAATAAGACTCTTGCCCAAAGGGCATTTATACTCCACAACTCAGATGCCTTTAGACTCACTTCCTTTCAAACATCACCCCTTCCATTGAATGTGTCACCTTGCAGAAGCCCCACTAGCTCTGAGTCTTTATTTCTCAACCGGACTGAAACAGTGGGTGTTTACCTATTATTTTTATTACTCCCTATATGTCAGCACTTTGATAGATGTACTCAAATATACTAGCTCATTTAATGCATTAGTATAAATATGTGAAATATTATCCCCATTCTACTGATATGAAAACTGAGTCCAGCAGAGATCAAACCTTGTAAATTTTAATGCCTAACCAGATCCACTGACCAAGATGTAAAAGGCAATGAAAAACCTGACTTCTTTTCCACCAGGGCTGGGGGTTGACAACATCTATGTTTTCCTTGGTCGATCGCAAGCCTCTTTGACATGAGTGCCCTCATGATTACTGAAGGAAGGCTCTACACTGTTGTGGTTCACTAAGCAGATTGCACAGCATTTCTATCCCTCTCTAACAAGCTGATGTCATTTGACTGGGCAATGCTTTGTGGTATATGATAGGGCTATATCACGTATCTTTTAGGCATCTACTATTTCCCTATGTCAGTCTTAGGCTAAAAGGAATTTCAGGGGTCATTTAATAAAATAATAGCATGCATTGAATATTTGTGGCTTTATAACATTTCATCATTTCTAAGAGCTTTATGTGCATTCGTTCTTTTGAACCTCACTACTCAGAAAGTCTCTACTCTGAAGGGTTTTGTAAGGATTCCATGGGAGAATGTACAAGCACCTAGCACAATGCTTGATACACAATGTACTCTCGATAAATGTCATCTACGATTTCTCTCAACTCTTTGAAATTAGTAGGCAATGTGGTGCATTTTCTATCACATTCTCAAGGAACATCAGATGATGGATAACCCTGAGTTTTCTTGGTCACCCCCTCACCCCCAATTTGGCCATCTCACATTTGCTTATTATGTTTGCTTGTTTTCAGATGATAGGTAAAACTCGTGTTATGCACCAGCATTCTCTAATCAGAATTGCATTACCCTTAGGATAAAAAATCTCTCTTCAACCCTGAAAATTGGGGAAGTTCCAGTGTTTTCATGGCTCACAGATCTGAGAAGTTGACACTAGGGCTTATTACTCATGACTGCCTTTGGATTGTTAACCAGCAGCTTTATAGAGTTGGGTTAGGGTGGACAGTGGGGCAGTCTGCTGGAACAGGTTCTCAACCGGGAGCCAGGAGCCAGAAGTTAAAGTCTACTGCACCTAATAAGTCACTGAAGACCAGAATCAGGCTGTTAGCCTCCCCTGCATGACTCTTTGCCTTTTCAAAATGACCTGCTTCTTCTTCACTCATGTTTACTTCAAAAGCTTCTCTGCGTGAAGTTGAAACTGTTTCAGGGGACATATTCTTAAGATATTTATTTTCAGTTAGTTTAAATACTTGGCCTCTCATAGGATGAAAAAGATGATGGATTAACCTTGGCAGTTAAATCCAACAGAGGGTAAAATATGTACCGGGAGGACAGGTTTGGAAGTCATTCTCTGTTGATGTCTCTGGACTGTGGTGCATTGATCAGGCACTGTCTCCATCTTGAACATGACCAAGTCTAGGGTCCCCAGCTTTTGACGACCCAGAGCACACAGAAGCAGACCTCTTCTGAGGGCCCTCCTTCCTCTCGTCCTCCTGATGGAGTTCCAGGATGAAATCAACTGCAGAGTGGGCAATTTGAGTCCAGATGAAGTTGATAGCTTTCATGGTAGGGCACTGGGACCCAGCCTAACATAAATGTGTGGTGGGGTAATTACTGATATGAGACTGGATTTACACCAAGCCCGTTTTCCTATTGCTGGATGTGAGGCTACTGCTTCACTCCAGAACTCATAGCTTTACTGTTCACATATCAAGATTGTTCCCAGGGAAATCTCGAGACGGGAGCCCAAAGTTGGTTATTTATAAAGAAATTAGACACATATATAGCCTTCGGGTAAATGCTGCACTTCTCTGAGCAGAAACACTGAGAGGTGGAACTATGTGCTAATCTCTCTCTCTCTCTCTCTCTCTCTCTCTCTCTCACACACACACACACACACACACTCACACACACGCACACACCACTCATCAAATCCCAAGAGAATATTAATATAACAAATATTGGTTTAATAGTCTGAGAAGTAAATAGAGCCAGATAGGATGCATGAGCCTAAAGGAACACATGATCACTTTCATGACTCACTACCTATTACCCATGCTGCCAACTGCGACTTGACTCAGAAGGTCTAGTGGAGTGGGTGGGGTGGTATGGACAGGGTTATGGATTGAATTATGCCTCCCCCCTCCAAATTCATAGGTTAGGTTGAATTCCTAACCTTCAATGCCTCAATATGTGACCTTATTTGGGGATAGAGTCTTTGTAGAGATAATCAAGGTAAAATTAGATCATTAGGATAAGCCCCAATCAAATATGACTGATGTGCTTATTAAAAGTGGAAATTTAGACACAGAGACACACATCAAGAGAATGCAATGTGAACAGACATAGAAAGAAAGGGGCTATCTACAAGCCAAGGAGAGAGGCTTGGAATAGAATCAGCCCTCACAGCCCTCAGAAGGAACCGGTCCTACAGACACCTCAGACTTCTGGCCTACAGAACTGACACAAATTTCGGTTGTTTAAGCCACTCAGTCTGTGGTATTTTCTATGGTACCCCTGGCATAGATGGAAGCAGAAGTATCTCCCTAGCCTGCAGAAGCCAGGGCTCCTGGGAATTTAAAACATGGAATTTCTCTTTATTTTGGCCTGAAGCACAAGCTGCAAAAACACCAGAGCCACATTTGGTGACCAGGCCTCCATGACCAAGTTGAGCCGTACTGATAAAGAAGGTTTCAGGACCTCTTCTACTTCATGCTCCTATATGCATTTGTTTTTAGCTAGGAACATAATATGAACAATGACATGAATACCATAGAAAGTTTTGTGATTTTATTCTTTCATCATGGATCTGCCATATGGTCATCGGCATACAGATGTTTGAACTTTATTTTCTGACCAATGATAAGCTTCCAACCAAAGTTCCTAATACAAGGAAACAGATTCTCTGACTCCACTCTCTCATATGACAGGTGAGGAAACAGGGACCCAGAGAGCAGATTCAACTAACACAAAAGCTACCCGCCTGGTTGATAGATCTGGCAGATGTCCTAACTCCAAGCCCAAGATTTTATCCAATATACCACATTGGTTTTTCTTCACAGAAACATTTTTAGTATGGAAAATCTGATTAAATTCTTCTTTACTCTACATAGAGTTCCCTTCATTTACTCACTTCTTTATTGGTTAAGAAGTGAGTGATTTATTGGAAAATGGTTAAAGGAAAAGATAAGGCCTTGCCCTAGAATGAGGGACTTTGAGATCATCTAACTATTCTACAATATTTATGTCAAGTGGTTTGCCAGTCTCTGGTTAAACACTTTCAAAGATGAGAAATGTACTGCTTCATTTCAGACAGCTCTAATGATGAGAAATTCTTTAAAACTGAACCAAAAACATGCTCGACTCTAGAAGGCAGAGGCTTTTTGTTTAGTCACTTAGCTTGAGCTGATGCCCAGGGCTTCTTGTCTGCCAAAGTCTCTTTGATGATCACAATGGTGACACTGGTTCAGACGACACCTCTCTTCTACCGGGGATCACATCAGAACAGAACTATTTTAAGGGTGGTAAGGCTTGGTGCCCAGCTTAAAGAACTCTAAAATCACCAGTCTTTTGGGCAGCAAGACTTGAAAAGAGTGATAAGGAGTAGTGATTGCAATCTCAAAGAATCCACAAAACATCTGAGTTGAAGAACCAGATTCTGCCACAAGGAGAAACATTAGCTTATTTGCTAGGAGCAAGTAATGTGACATCTAGGCCATGGTCATGGACATCTCAGGTCTTATTCTGTATACTGGAGTTTATTCTGTATACTGGAAGCTGTACCTGATCCTGGCCACTGGCCCATGAGGGAATGCCACTGTAGGAGAGGAAGCACAAGGTAGGGCAGTGGGTCAGATGACTTTGTGCAGCTCTTTTACCCAGAGGATTCTTTATAGGTACCATTCTCTCATCTTTAACAAAAATCCATTGATAGCCATGTATGGATGGGATTCTACTTTATACTTTAAATATACTTTAAAGGTGTATTTCTGGTGTTAGAAAACCTAGTTTTATAATCTCAGGCTTGTGAGCTTGGACAGATCACTAAATTTCCATGGACATTGTGGTCCTCATCAACCTAAATGAGAAAAAGCTAAAGTTAGGGAGATAGTTTAGCCCAGAGAGCTTGGTGTTCAATAGGGCTCTATGTCTAAAGATACCCTCTACCCACTCAATCCTCTTCCAAAGGAAATTCCCGATAGATGAGTTAGAGGGACTGGGCTGGAATAAAACAAAATTCTTCACTGGGCAAAGCTGGTTTGGACTGTTACTTTTAACAATAAATAACTACTACTGTATATTGAGTGATTACTAAAATGTCAAACATGCTCATTTCAATTAATCCTCCAAAGTTCCTGCAAAGTAGGTATCAATCACCATTGCAGAGGTGAGAAAACCAAGGTTTAGAGAAAAGTAACTTTTTACTAGCTGGCGGACATCAGAGCCCAGTTGCATACTCTTTATAGTACACTTGTGTCATGTTGAAAAAAATATATATGTATATGTATTTGCATATATTCATAAAACTCACATATAAGCATCCATAAAATCCCAGGGAATCAACTACTGAATATATATATATACATATACACATACACATACATATGCATACATACATACATGTATATATATTCCCACTCAGCAAGAACTTGCTTTGTGGAATGAAGGCCCCTTCTTACTGCTTAAGACCGCTGTAAGTCATTCATTCCAGGCATAGACTCTAGAACTATGAAACTGAGGGAATGTGAGGCCAAGGTGACCTTACAGTAATAAATAATAAGCACACCAGAGGCCTTCATGATCTCAAAAACACTATTTTAGGGCAGTTTTCATACTTAGAATATTCTAGCACAGTGTGCTTCTCAGTAACATACTTTATTTTTAAACTTACAAATACTCTAAAAATGTCTTTATTATTCTAAAGAGAATAATAAAGAAAGCCATGTCCCATGAACATACCACTCAGATACTGCTTGTTGACATTTTAATAAATAAAAATAATGCATGTGTATGGTAAAAAAGTACAAACATGATAACAGATGGTAGAAAATGAAAAGTGAAAGCCTCTCCTCACCCTGTGTAATCTTCAGACTTCACAAAGACAAAGGCCATTAACCAATTTTCAAAATCTCTTTTATACAGAGGGGTTCATACTTCTTAAACTAAGCCACATCTTCCTTTTTCATTGGTATATTATCTTGGAAACCTAACCCTACTGCAGTACACCTGGATTAACTGGGTTAGTTTTGATGGGTTTAATGAGGAATCAACATTAATATTAATAAAATAATGATAATAACAACTCATACTTACTTACTAAGCATTTATTATGTGCCACTCACTATTGTAAGCACTTCCTATATATTTATTCATTTAATTCTCCCCAAAACTACATGAAGTGTTTTGCTGGATGTTTCCATTTGCCCACCCCTCCCGGATCCACTCTGCACTCCGATCTCTGTGCCAGGAGGTTATCTGTAGGAAAAGCCTCAGCAGCTCCTTTGCCTCTGGCTTCCAGTTGTGTCCAGCCAGTGGTCAGCACCAGTAGAGAAAAGAGAGAGGGTAAAGAGAGAGGTCAGCTTTCTGGTGCCTTAGTATGGTCTCTCTTGATGGTCACCTGGAGTTGCACAATCCTTGGAGTTTGGGCCACAGCTCTTGCAGGTGGCCCTCTCCACAGGACTCTCTTTCTGTATTTCAGAGGCTGCCCCTCTTCTCATTAATTCAGGGCCAAAGGGTGCCAATAGCTCTCCATTTTTTCCAGCCCCGCATTTTCCCTTATGGCTTCTTTTACCCTCTCCACACCTGTGTAAATTGTCCTTTTTATTAAACTCTCCCTGAACTACTCAATTTGAGCAGCTCATTTCCTGCTGGAACTCTGACCAATAGAAATATATGTGTGCCACTGTCCCCACTACACCACTGAGGAAACTGAGGCAAAAAGAAAGTATCTGTGCAAGGTACACAGCCAGTAGGCATGGGAATCCGGATCTAACCCATGAATTGGATTCCCAGAGACTGTGCTCTCTTCCTCTCTATAGAGTAAGGGACACATCTAAATATGTATTCTCATGACACTCCAGCACTTTCTAGGGTGTTGATAATATGAAGTGTTTCTGTGAATATCCTTATATGTCTATCTTGGTAGACATATGTAATTATATATAGGCTACATTCTTATCAAACAAAGAGTATGTATAATTTTTAATCTAAGGCGATAATGTCAGATTGCTGCACTATTTAATAAAATACACTCATACTATAACCCAGTAATCTACCTTGATATAGTATATAGAGTACATAGTATATAGTATATATAGATAAATATAGATATAGATATAAATATAAATATAAAGAGATACACATAGAGATGGAGATAAAAATAGAGATGATAGAGATAGATAGAGACAGAGACAGAGACAGAGACAGAGACAGAGCAGAGAGAGAGAGAGAGAGAGAGAGAGAGAGATCAGAGAGACATGTTCATGTTACCTGTCCATAATGGAACACATATAAAACTGTCCATTGAGCCTTTTGTGTATGTGTGTGTGTGTGTGCGCGCGCGTGTGTGTGTGTAACAGAGGTGAGGAGTTGGAGGCAATTGGAAGTCCATCACTAGAAGAATAGGTGAAATTCATCATGGGATTCTGCGTAGCTTTTAGAAGTAATAGTTTAAATGTATCCATAATAATACTACAGCAAATATATACTGAGTGAAAAAAGTAAGATGTACCATAATGTCATTTTTATAAATTAAAAATACATCCACACAAAACATTTCATATTTTGCAAGAATATATCAAAATGATACATATTAAACTTATAAGAAACGTTTGTCTATGGGAAATTGGTGTGTAAGGTAAAGGGGAATGAATGAATGAATAGAGGTGGGGAGGTGGAAAGAGGTAGAGAAAGATATTATCAAATTTCTTTTTAGAAAGGTGATATCATTTACATCAAAGACACACAATGTAAGAGAGTGGCCAAATGTTTCCAGTAGTGAATATTATTGAACTTTAAAATAATGTTTTTCAAGCTGATAGTTATTATCAAACTCCATTTTTTTCCAGTCTGATGATTTGGTTTGCGTTTTTCCATTGTGAGTGAGGTTGAGCTATTTATATGCCTTTTCCTGTAACTCCGGATACTGTGGACTGTTGGAAATGTCCCTTGCTCTCCAGGTGGTTGGCAGATCTACCAGGGTAGAGTCTTAGATCAACAGGTCTTCTGCCACCCATAAGCACAGAGATGTCACATGGCCAATGGCCATACAATCAAGAATAAAAACAAGTGTGGGTGCCACCTCCAAACCCTCTCTCCAGCTCTGAAGTCACCAACTAATGACTGGTGACCCATGACTTTCCCAAACTAGGAGCTCATATGTGCTTGGTTGGTACCTAGCTGCGCGGTCAGAGTATTTCGAACTGTTTCAAATTCACTCACCCTTAATGCATCAAAAAGCACTGCTTGCTCTACACTGAGTTACTTAATGTTGTGGAGCCGTTTCCATGAGCACTTTTTGTTTAGCTGTGCTTTGTTTAACTCTATTCCTCCTCCTTTCTTTTTTTTTTCTTTTTTTTTTTTTTCTTTTCTTGGAAGAAGTTGATCCTTTGCCAAGACTAAATGAAAATCTGGCTCGAAGTTCAACTCAAAATTTACTAGCTGATAAATTGGAAGTGGGGAGTGAGTTGTAAAGGTGCGGGGAGAGTGGAGAGGTGGAGAGAGGCTTTCATTTGGGGGCAAGTTCAAACTTGGAATTAGAAGCTATTAAAGTGTCTGATTTGTGCTGAGTCACATGGAGGCAGGAGTCAGGGTATGATGCTGGCTACCTGCCAGCCACACGCACTGCCCAGGTTGATGAACAAGCCTCTAAAAGAACTACAACAGGATTATAATTTCACCAGCATTTAAAATATATCATTAGAAGCCACGTGCATGACAGAACAAGCAATCAGCCCGGGCCTATAGTGTTCATCTATCTGACTGGTGCCTGAGTATCTCTCTCTTGGACTCCAGATTCCCACTGAATTCTTCCCTTAACTTCACCCATTGTGACCCTTTCTTCTATCCTTCTCACCTTCTTCCAACTGAGTCTTTCTAGAAGGCTCTCATTCAACAAGGAGTGAGGTACAGCCACATGAAGACCCCAAGCCTTGAAGAGTTCAAGAGGACTCTTGAACTCTTGAGAGGACGAGTTTCGTAAGATGATGATGATGACAACGATAATATTAACTCATCTATTATTAAAAATAGTAAAATGTAGATAATGTTATCTATATTTTAATAAATAAGGAATCAAAGCACAAATAACTTAAGCAAATTCTTCCAGTTTACAAAGCTAGCAAATGCAGAGCGGGGATTTGAATACAGGATATCTCTGTGCTTTTAGCCACTACAACCTCTGCCCCTCTTTCAAGTACCCTCGTCTCAGCTTGGAAGTACTCACCCACTACCCCAAAGGATACCTCCTCCCTCATGTTTCTGAATCTTGGCACTTGCTGTTTTCTTAAAAGGCAAAGAAGGAAATGGAAAAAAGGCAATGAAGAGGAGCAAAAGCAGCTCATTTCAGGTCTTTAGCTCCTTCCATACCATCTCCTTGCTCAAATTCTACTTCCAAGATTATCCAAAATTGTGAAAAATTTCAAACGAACAGAAAAATTGAAAGAATGATACAGTGAACAGCCCGGTAGGTACCCACCATCTAGATTCTACAATTAAGATTTTGCTTATTTATTTCATCATGTTTATCCATCTCTCTATACCTTTAATCATCTACCTAATCCATGTTGATGCACTTCAAAGTAAGTTGTAGACCTTAGTAGTACATTATACCTCTAAACTTTTATGTTTCTTTCTTTTTTACTTTATACAAAATAAGAATCATAACTAACAACTATTGAATGTTTACTCTATCAAGCATTGTGCCAAGCACCTTTGTGCATTACGTAATTTGGTTCTCATGGTAATCCTGATGAGTTGGGTGCAATACCACCTTTATTTTACACTTGAGAAGAACTGAAGCATAGAGAACAATGGCTGCAGCTAACGTTTATTTAGTGTTTTCTTTGGGTCATGCACTATGCCAAGTGCTTTTCATGCATTATCTCATTTAGTTCTTACAACAAACCCCCAAGGTAAATGTTATTACAGATGAGGAAATTGAGACTTGGAGACTAAGGTCCTGCCACCTACTAAGCATTAGAATCTGGATTTGAACTGAGGAAGTCTGACTCCACTCCCTCCCATTGGCTCACATCCTTACTGCCACATTTCTTTCTGCTATTGTGTTTTAATTTTTTGTGTCCATTAATGTTTATCATCAAACCATGGCCTCTCATGGGTGAGAATCATGTTTTAGTCTCCTTAGTCCCAGGTCCTCAGTCAGATACAAGTTGGCACTTCCTAAATGTTCCCTGAATGGATTAATAAACAATGAATTGTAGTAATGAAACCTTTGTTAGAACCAGTGGAGTAAAACAGTACTAAGTTCATGACCATTCTAGAAAAAACAATGGAGAGCTTGAAAGCTGATGTCAGCTGCTGCTACTGGTCCCCTGGAGCTTTCTTTATACCAAAAGGAAATTCAGCCCATCAGTGGCTCCCCACTTCATGCAGTCTGAGTGACCTGAAGGATGGGTGGGCAGATTGGAGGATCTGAGTGCTCTTGCCAGCCCAGGTTAGAGTACACATGAATTCCCTTGGTTCACCAGGCATCTTTTGTGTGCTCCCTACTTGGAAGACACCAGGCTAAAGGCTGGGAAAGCACAAAGGTAAAACATGCAAGGGCTCGCTGAAGAGCTTTTACTCTAAACAGGGCACAGGAGAAACAAACACATTTATCACCAGAACAGAAGTCATGATTGGGCACTTCATAGGAAAGAGACAAATCTCCTTTTAAAGAACTTCCAAAGAAGAACAAATCAAGTCTTAGTGTGGAGAGGAGACAGGGACAGACTGGTCAAGAAATTTTGTTATTTGGAATGGGCACAATTTTTAACAAGCAGAAACATGGCAAAACCAAGTGAGTAAGGGTGAGAAAATACAGTTCCATAATGCTCCGATTGCTAAAAAAAAAAGAACCAAAACTGCAAATAGACCCAGAAGGGCTAAGTTACCCCATGCAGGGTGAGAAAACAGACAACAAAGAGGCCAAATTCAATCACCATGTTTATTACCAGGCAGAGCAGCATCATGGACACCATGGTGACTACAGACTGGCTTCCAGGTTGAAGTTTGTGCAAAGTGACCATGGCAACAGGATGTCAAGGCTCTCCAAACTGGTATTAAGATGCAATGAAAGGCACAGCATTGGAGAAGAGCTTGAAGGACCATCTTAACCGGTGTGTCCCAGACACCAAATATAGGCTAAGCAATGTTCAAAGTTCTTGGCTACATATCTTCTCATTTGATCCCCATAACAAAAGATGTGAAAGCTGCTATTAGCCCCAGCTTTTCAAATGAGGAAACTGAGGCTGAGAAAGCTTGATGACTTACCCAAGACCACGTGCCTGAGAGAAAATCACTGACCCCAGATCCAGTGTCCTTTGTATTCAATTTCATTAACGAGATAAGAAGGTCATAGATTAGAGATGAATGTGGCATGCCACAGAGATAACAACTCTTTTTTTCTAAATCTGAGTACTTCGCAATCAATAGTGACTGCCTTTACTGGGGTTATTGAGCAAAAAAAAAAAAAAAAAAAAAAATCCAAGAATTTGGAAAAGTAAGTCAAGCCTGATATTGAATTAAAAAAATTAGCCATTCGAATGGAGTTTACTCAAGAGCATCTTTAGATACAGCTTTCTGGTCATAAGCACAGGCTCTAGAGCTGAACTGCCTGGGTTTAAATTCCAGCTTACTACCTACTGGCTGTATTACCTTGGGTACATGACTTAGCCTCTCTGTGCTTCAGTCTCTTTATATGCATATTAAAGGTAGTAGTTGTACATACACAGGCAATTGCAGTTCAGATTAAATGATATTTTATCTATAAAAACCTTAGAATAGGGCCTGGTACATCATAATTATTTAGTAAGAGTAACTTGAATTGTCGTTTATATTTCATTTTACAACTTTCTGTTTGGTGCATTAAAGTTCCAAAGAATGGAGACCTGCTCAGATGACCTCAGAGGATTGGGGTTTATTATAAAGATATGTGGCATAAAAGAAGTCCAGGAAACTCCACAGCTCCATGGCTGGGCCTCAGAGATCTGGAAAATCATTCTTCGCCCTTCAGACTACTGCAGCCATAACTTGTCATAGGACCAAACAGCACTGGTCTGCTTATCTCTACAGTAAGAATCCTTTACTCCCTCTTCTTCATTTTTTCTCTTTTTCATTTTTCCTTCCTTTTGTCATTTGTAGAGGGTGGAGTATTTGTACCTCTCAGTCCATGGCTATTCTATTCTTTAGCTTATTTCTTATTTATTTACTTTAATTCACATTCTTTCATCCTATTTTTCTCTGCCTCCAACCCTTAGGCAACCACTCTCATTTGTACTTAATGTCTATCTTTTGTACCACGTGTTCTTGTATTTTTTTGAATGCACCTATTTTTTTTTGAAAAAGAGTACTTTGTTATATATCTCTTTCTGTTTCTTACTTTTTCATCCTTCACTTTTGCAAGTTCATCCACATGATTAAATGTTCATCCAGGCTGTTTATTCTCACTGTTGCTTAGTTCTCCATGATATATAACTGCCCTAGGTTGCCTATCTAATCTCCACTGATGGATTTCCAGGTTGCCGCCAACTTTCTGTCACTAGAAATGACGCCATAATGAACATCTTCAAACACATCCCCTTAAGGGCCTTTGTGAAGTACTCTTGGGAAATATACATAGGGTTTATTTTAATATGACTAAGTTGTGTCAGATTGCTCTCCAGAAAGGCTGCTCCTGGCAACACTCCCAACAACAGTGCATAAATCCACTCCAAACCATTGGCATTCTACAGCTTTCTAATTGTGGATCCACAGCTTCTCAGTCATTCCCCTTTTCCCCAATTCTGCTTCTTTCTGTTTACTGCTTCTGTTTCATTTCCCAACCAGCCCTGGAGTAGATAAGTTACTACAGCAACCTATCCCTAGTCTTTTCCTAATCTCCTGCATACTACTCGTGGTTTCTTCTTATTCATGGCTTCTATTGCCTTCTGAAGCTTGTCTTTCTGTTTTATCCTCAAACCCACTAATTGTCCTTTAGTCACTATTCAGTCTGGCACACTTCTGTGAAGTAAGTTTTTTCCCTGGGCCACTTCTTTTGACCACTATTGGCTCAGACATCTATCCCTGGTCTAATCAGATGTCGCCAACATGCTGAGGGTCACGTGGCATAAACCCTGTTGACTTCTAGGGGAGGGTATATCTGTTTTAGAAGGAGGAGGTTACAGGTGTCACAGGCACTCAGAGTTTCATAAACTGCCCAGTATATACATTGACTTGATATTTTACTATATTAACCAAAATTACCAATTTTGATGTGAGCAGCGGTAGTTATTCAGGTAGAACATCAATTTTAAAGGTTATTTTTTTAAGTAAACACAGTGGGAAATCATCTGCTCGCAATTCCCATTGTTTATCTTGGGCCCCTCTTTTCCTTCTTTTTATATTCTTTCCTCCAACCCATACACATGGTATTAGCGAAATCCTGTCTTAATCCAAAGTACATGTTATTCCTGCTGCCTGGGACATTCTTCCTTAACTCCCTTTGGCCTGATGAAGGCAGCTCCATTCTTGAGAAGAATTAAATGTTACTTCTTCAGAAAGATCTTTACTGATCTCTGCTCTGGGATAAATTCTCCTTCAGATGATCACATCCCCTTCCATCACATGCTTCACACTTTATTATAACTAAGTGTTGTTTTGCCCTACAAAATATGAGCAACCTGAAGATATGTATAGATTGCGCCTGTCCTATTCAGGGATGCATTTCTTTTTACTATGTGTTCAAAATATATTTAGGCAATTTTGTTAAAAAACAGAGTAGTGATATTGCCAAGAGACTGAGCTTAAATCCCAGTCCAGTTATGGGGTCTGGGATAAATCATAGTTCCTATATTATCTACCTCAAAAGTTTTTACATATATAATTGATTTTTCAGAATCTAAGGGTCTACAAAAATATAGCAAGGGCATTGGATGGGTAAAGATTATTAAATAATTTTATGTCTATTAAGAGGAATTTAAATGCCAATTACTTGAGTAGGAAAATAAAATAACACTCTGATTCTAACATAAATTTATAAAACAAAGATTATCATCAAAAGGGTATAAGAGATGGAAGGGACCCTAGAAGTTATCTTGTCTTGTTTTACCCCAAAAAGAAATTAAGTGAGATTATGTGACATATCCATAGCTATATACTAACAGGGCTAAGAAAAAGGGTCTTCTGGTCCTGTTCTTCACATACCCCGAGACATGTGTCCTTGTGGGAGGAAGCACCACCCAGCTACACGTGGTCTCTGAATGCTTACAGTGGCCAAGCAGCCTCCTCTTTGGCTGCTGCCAAGCCGACCTTGGATTCCAGCTTCCCACAAGCCATTATTTCTTAGAATCATAGACTCATCAAATTCTCTAGTGTTTTATTTTTCTTTCCTCTGTGCCTCTCACTGACCCAGTTCTTCTCACTGACCCATGAAGGAGTAGCAAAAAGAGATATTCATATTGGGTCAGAGCTTTTATGTACTATGATCCAATATGCATGCCACTCCTCACCCTACATTATCTCACAGTTGGCTGTGGAGATAACTGGGGGATTCAGACTCGAAACCTCTGATTTCTAAGTAGAGTAAAGTTGTTCCCCAGCATACACATGGCTTCCTAATAAGTAAAATTACAATATTTACATTTTTTCTAGTTGCTACAGGAATTAGAAGCAGTGGCAAAAAATAATCCTCATAAAGAGTCCTTTGTGACCGGCTGTTATAAAACAGGACTTTTCACAAGTATTTACTCTCCCTGCAGAACGAAGCACTGAAGTGCAAAAGTTCACCCGAGCATGCCCACTGCTTTTCTTCAGACCTTCCAAGAGACACACAAGCGTCTTATTTTTCAGGGCCCATCTGGTCATAAATTGCGATCGATGTTAATTTATGAAAACAAATGACACCAGCCTACTCCACAACATTTTGAAATGGGAGAATTAGGCAGGGTAATAAAGCAGGAATAGAATAAAAACACTCAGACCCCATAGCTCCCCTGGCAATGTCCCAAGCCACACAAGGACCCCAAGTATCCCTATTCTAAAACATTTGCTCTTGCAAAGTTACAGTTATTTGATCATAAGACATGAAATTTGCTCTTTGTCACAAAGTGTGGCAGGAAATTAAACATATCCAAGGCTTTCTCCATGTGACTGGAGTCACCATCCCCTCCACAGCGTACACATCAGTGGTGATCACCACAGATGGAGAAAAGAAATAAGCAGCTGTAGGGATAAGATGTTTGTGTTATATTCCTTTACTAGAAGCCAAAGAGCAAACATGGAAAAAGGAGTTTAATTGTTCCTTTTCTCAGCTATCAGGAAGGATTTCCCGACCAGAGGGAACTGAGGAAACAGAAACATAATCAGGTAATGAAACTTTATAAAGACCTGTCCTCAGAATGCTTAAAGACTAGGATTAGAACCCTGTCATTCTGCTATTGAAGAAATAGACATCTCAAGTAGGACAGAAATCTTCATTTTCCTTCTTAAAATGGTTCCATCCTGGGATCTGCATTCATGATACAATATCTTGGATTGATCTCATTCTGCAGTCTTCTTGGTTGGGATGGGCAAAAAATAAAAACCCTGCCTGTAAAAGCCGAGTTCTCTCTGATCTTCTACTAGAAGGTGAAGCGATGGTCTCAGACACTGTGACACAGAGCCCAAGGACAGGGTCCTCAGCATTAGGGAAAAGATAGAATGTTCTCTAGACTTTCCCAAGACTGATATGAGAGAAATATACAAGCTGTGAATCATTCACTTGAGGATAGATTTGGAAGAGCTGATGAAAGCCCAGGGGAACGAGGGGAAGGAAAAAGCACAAGAAAAGATTTCCAGAGATAGAGAGAACAATTCCTCAGTGAGCCAGCTTGGAGAAAACAATTTAAGGGAGGCATGTCTTGAGCCAGTCTTTAACAGATGTTTACGAACTCACTGTGGTCCTGGAGCCAGCTGTGGCTGACTGAAGAACATTTTCCATCAGAGATCTTTTGTGGTGAATAAGAATAAAGTTGAAAATGGATGGCACCAGATTGTGTCCATGATTTATCATTTTAGTCTTGTCACCAAGAATCAAAGAGCCCCATTCAAGGAGGCTAGAGCAAAGGGAAAAGCAAAGAAATGTATTTGATATGAATCAGTTACTTGAGGTCAATCTGGAAAGTTTCTTTAGAGCATTAAAAAAAAACATTTAAAAGAAAGAAAGAATAATAATCTAGTGATCACTCATAGCAAACTTTCAAGGATAAAGAATTTAATATACTAAGGATGTAGAGCAACACATTCTCTGGATGGAATGGTATCTCAACAACTTAATAGGGATATAGTTTCTGGGATGGCGAGCCTTCTCCAGAGGTCATTTTACCCATCACTCTGACTCTAAGAAGAGATATAGTTAGGCCAAAAATGGAAACCCTCTGTCCTATGGCACTTCTTCCTGTACTTTGTAGTATTCAAAAGCAGTATGCTTTGATGATTGAACTTAGGATAAATTTTCTTTCACCTCCGGCTTCTTTTCAGATTCTTTCTTCCTCTTTCCTGCTTCAGGGTTTTTGCTTTTGCTGTCCCTATGCCTAGAATACTCTTGCTTCAACTCTTTACGTGGCTGATTCTTTCTCACCCTTCTGGTCTCAAGTGGAATGTCACTATGACCTCATCTAAAATAAAAACAATCTCTTATTATTTTCTATCCCACTGCTCTGTTGACATCATAATAATTATTAAATTATTACATTTCAATAATTATCAGTTTATCAAAGAGGAACTCGAAAAGAAAATTAAAAAGCATTTTGAATTGGATGAAAATAAAAATTTGTGGTTTGTCACTAAAGGAATAGTTAAAAGGAAATATATAGCACCGAGTACTTATATTAAAAAATAAAATAAAATCTCAGATCAATTACAGTACTTCAGTTTACTTAAGAAATGGGAAAAGAAGAGCAAATTAAACTCAAAGAAAATAAAAGAAAGGAAGTTACAAAGATCAAAGCAGAAATCAATGAAATATAAAAGACTAAAATAATAGAAAAATAAATGAACCAATGAAATAATAGGCAGTTCTTTAAAAATATCAGTACAATCGATAATCCTCTAATCGCAATAACCAAGAAAAGTCAGAGTGAGAAAGAAAGAGGACATGAATTACCAATATCGAAAATGGGAGTGGGCATCACTACAGATGCTACAAATATAAAAAGAATCATAGAAGAAGATTATATACAACTTTATGCCAATAATTTGACAACCTAAATGACATAGATAAATTTCTTAAAAGACACAAACTGCCAAAACTCAATCAAAAAGAAATTGGTCACATTATCATGACTAGCTTTATACGTAATAAAGAAACTGAATTTGTAGTTTAAAATGTTCTCACAAAGAAAATTCCAGGTTTAGGTGCTGTCACTGGTGAATTATATTTTAGGAAGAAATAATATCAGTGCTATATAAACAATCCCAGAAAGTTAAAAGGAAGAGAATATTTTCCAACTCTTTCTATGAGGCCAGCATGACCCTAAAACAAAAACCACGCAAAGACATTATAGGAAAAGAAAACTACAGACTAACAACCACTGTGAACATAGATGCACTTTAGTAAACCAAGTCATACAATGTGAATAAAGAATATGACACGTGACCAAGTAGGGTTTATCCCAGGAATTCGAGGTTAGATTAACATTTGACAATTAATCAATGTAATTCACTATATTAGCAAACAAAAGAAAATTATCATCCTAATAGATACAATAAAACATTTGACAAAATCTAATATCCATTTCTGACCAAAAAATTAAAATTAAACACACACACACACACCTTTCAGCAAACTAATAATAGAAGGGAACTGCCTCGATTATGCTTAATGGTGAAAGATAAATACTTTTCCCCTAAGATCATATAGAAGAAAACGATGTCTGCTCTCATCATTTCTATTCAATGTTATACTGCAGGTTCTAGTCAGAACAATCAGGCAAGAAGAAGAAATAAAAATCATCCAGGTTGGAGAGGAAGACATAAAACTTACTTTATTTTCAGACTGCATGATTATCTAAATAGAAAATCAGATGAAATCTACAAAAAAAATCAAATGGATTTCTATAGCTTAGCAATGAACGACTGAAAAATGATATTAAGAACAATATTATTTATAATACCAACAAAACTATAAAATACTTAAGGACAAAAGATGTGAAATCTCTGTGCCCTGAAAACTTCAAAATTAAAGAAAGAGAAAGGAGAGAAATTAAAGAAGACCTAAATTAATGAAGAGACATATTGTATTCATGGATCAGAACACGTATATTGTTAAGATATTAATTTTCCCCTGATTGGCCTATAGTTTCAATGCAATCCTAATAAAAATTTCAGCATATTTTTATAAAAGCTGATTCTAAAATTCATATAAAAATTCAAAAAACCTAGAACAATCAAACTAAGTTTAAAAAAGAAAAAATAAGTTGTATATCTAACACTACTTCACTTTAAGACATTATAAAAGCTACAGTAATCAAGACAGTATGATATTGGCAACAAGGTCAACAAACAAATCAATGGACAAGAAGACTCCAGAAAGAAATCCACACAGTTACGGACAACAGATTTTTTTTACCAAGGTGTGAGGATGATTTAGTTTAGAAAGAATAGGTTTCCAAAAATTGGTGCTGGAACATTTGGATATTCATATGCCAAAAGAGGATTTTCAATCCAGATCTAACACATACAAAAATGGACTCAAAATGAGTCACAAAATCTAGAAGATAACATAAGAGAAAACCTTTGTGAACTTGGATTAGGCAAAGATTTCTTTGGTATCACACCTAAAGACGATCTAATCCATAGAAGGAAAAAAATTATAATCGAGCTTCATCGAAATTTAAAATTTCTGCTCTTCAAACGTCACTGTTAAGAGAATTAAAAGATAAAACATAGCCTTGGAGGACATATTGCATAGAGTATATCTGATAAAGAAGCTGTATCCAGAATTTATAAAGAACTCTCAAAATTCAATTAATAAGAAAGCAAACATTCTAGTAAAAAAGGGGGAAAGATTTAAACAGACATACCCTAAAGAAAGTATATGATTGGCAAATTCACACATGAAAAGATGTTTAACATCATTGGTTATTAGGGAAATGCAAATTAAACTACAATAAGATAACACTCCAGATTTATTAGAATCACTAACATGTAATACACTGACTCGTACCAAGCATTGGCAAGGATGTGGAATAATTGTAACTCTCATACATTGCTGGTGGGAATGCAAAATGGCATAGCCATTCTGGAAAACAGATGGACTGTTTCTCAGAAAGTTAAACATACTCTTACCATAAGACTCAGCAATTCTACTTCTAGGTGGATTAACAACTATCTTCACATACAAAAAAAAAAATCTATACATGGATGTTTATAGCAGCTTAATTTGTAATTTCTCCGAGTTAAAAAGGACTCAGACATCCTTCAACAGGTAAATGGTTAAACAAGATGTATATCCTGTACATATAATGGTAATAAAAAAGGAATTAATTATTGATACAATCCACAATAGATGAATCCCAAAATAATTGTGCTGAGTGAAAGAACCCAGCCCCTCCAAGCCCCCTACCCCAAAAAAAGATGTAACAACTAGGCAGACTATCCGGGGCTCCTGCCCCACCAGCCAACGGGATTCAGAAATGATTTTGTCAGTTATACCAATGATATAAACACTCGGAAGATGTCAGAATCCATACCATTTGATTCTGCCTTCAGACACTAGCTTATCCTCCAGTGTACATTTGGGATCCTTTTATTTGCCATCTCTTTCTTTAGACACCTACTTCCTCCTACTGCTGCTACTACCACAAGGCAATCTCCAGAGCTGTGTCTCAGAACTTGGATGCTGCTAGGCCCATGCACTGGGCAACTTAGGCATTCTATGGTACAATCATTGAGTTGCAACTTTGATGCTTCTAACTGAAAGTGGGAAAAATTTAGATATCTCAAGATGACCCACAAAATAGATAAAATTCCTGCCTGTACTTAAAATAGTCCTGCCAGAAACCTCTAAAGTCAAATTTTCCAGAAACATAACCTGGTTCTGCATCTTGTCTCATTCAAGTCTCTCTTGCTCTTTCCTGAGAATTGGAAGCATGGAGAGATGCTCTTGCCCATTGTGTGGACAACTGGAATTAGGTACATGACAGGTGAAGGATGTGTTTTCCTCCTTCACATATAGGTCTCTACTTTATGCTCCTGCTTTACCCCTCTATTTTGACTGTTTTCTTCATATCCTCCTAATATTTTTTAATCTTCAACTTAACTCAATGATTTTATTACTGGTTTTCTGGTTAAAAGCCCCAACAAATCATCCCAGGGAAATCTCTTCTGTTGTCAGCCTTTATGGTCAACATGTCCCATTCCTTCTATCGTATCCTGTGAGCAAGATCCAGCCACCCAACAGCAGTCCTGAGTTTTCCATGCTGCTATACACACTTCTTCTCTGATTTCCCTTAGTACAGTGGTCACACATCCATTGGGATGATGAGAATTCTCAGAACTGATTTACTCATAAGAATTCTTTCTACCTCTTCTAGCAGCTATACGTAAAGTTAAACATTCCTAAAAGTGTCCTCATCGGCCAGGTCATCTTTTTGCCATGTCTTCTGCTAGTAGTCTCCAATCCCTATCACTCATCTCAAATTCATCTCACTGGATCATTGCCTGCTCTAAACTGTGAGTGGGAAAGTGAGAATAGGAATTTCTGGGCCAGGAGCCATAAAGCTAAGTGAGTGGATAAGTATAGGAATACAGCCTATTAGTACCCCAGAGGAACCAGAAATACTGGTTAGTCCTATGCCATCTCGATAATGCCAACTCAGCAGTTTGTATTGGCACCGCAGACTTATGAAGAAGAAAGTGAGTGGAGAGGAAAAACGACAACAAAAAAGAACAGAGAACATGGTGGGAGGATGCAGGACGCTAGCTTTTTTTTTCTTTACCTTTTTAGTTGAAGAACCAAGAGTTCTGAGAAAGTTTAGGCATGCCTCTCCAGCTGGGCCTATCACTAGACTCATTCCGGGTCACCACTGCCAAATATTTTTAAATTTCTGAGAAATTATTTTGTGTGTGTGTGGAAATATGGTAAAAAGTTTCAGAGAAATAGATAAGTTACTAAGAAGTTGGACTCTAATAAAAGGTCTTGTGTGAGTGAAAAGGAATATTTTAAACAAATCTGGTACTAAGATCTCAGCTATATTCAAGAGTGATTAACAGTATTAAAAAATTAGTGAGAAAGCTACCAAGAGATATAAAAGTATTTATTTTAAAGATGAAACAGAGATTAAGTTTCTGAAATGTTGATAGAAGACTGGCCGCTTTTGATAGAACGACTCTCTTCCTTTTTTCTCTTTTTCTTCTTCTTTTAAATTTTTATTTTAATAATGTTTATGGCATGGTAGTCCACTCCCATGAACCTTTTAGACAGAAGTGGCCAAGCAATCTCAAGCCGTGGGCCTAGGATTCAATTTACTTCTTGGTGACTGTGTAACCCAAATACAGGTTCACGTCTTCAGGTGAAGGCCAAGGGTCCTAAAAGGCAGTACAAAGTTACAAAACTCAGCACCTATATTACCCTCATTTTACCCTTGTCCGTCTATGCCTCTGCTTATATCTCTCTTCCTTGATAACCAGAACCTCTGCATTCGTTTGCAATAAATACATCTATAAAGATGCATTTCATTGCTTTTCCTCCAGTTATTTCACTGCCAGGAACATGATTTATATACATATATAGCGTAAGATTTCACTCTGGTATGTCCTTTGGACGCAACTTTCTTAAATATCAAACATCCTATGTTCTAAGTCTTTCTATCCCTCCTTGATTGCAAAACTAAGAGTGTGCTATAAATAAAACTGAGTAAGATTCCTCAGGTAATGTTTACTGTAACTGTTGATCAGCAGATTTCTAACTTTCTTAGACCAAGCCCTCTAAAAAACCACTGCTGGAGAAAGGATATAGAAGGAGAATTAGAAAAAGCAAATGGACATTCAGGAACATTCGGGGGTCTCTGTAACACTCAGGCACAGAATGTTAGAATTCAAAAGGAACTTAGAAATCATGGTCCAACTCCTGCCAGTTTCACCGGTTGCGAAGTTAGTCAGGTAAGGGTGGAAACCATTTACAGTCTCTGAGCTTTTTCAGTGACAGAGCCGGTATACCTACGTTTTCCAATACCGATTTTTCATGAAGCATTTCAGTTACCTCACTGGATATTTGCTCATTCTTTGCTGCAAATGGAGAAATAAAAACTGTTCCCATCAGGATGAACACAGCACCTCCTCGTGAAAGTGTTGTCAGTTTTCACAGCCTGAGCTGTGAGTAGTCTGGTCAGCTCCAGAGAGCCACTTGGAGAGAGAACCCAAAGCAATTATACAGAGTCCACCAGTGCTCTGAAACCACCAAGGAGCAGCAAACCTTGAGAGCAAACTAATCAGCGCTGACCATTGGTTCCCCTTTTCTAGAAGACTGTTTTCTCTCTGAGTGCTAACAACAGTGCAATTTTCAACCCTATAATCTCATTCCATTCTCATAGTCATCGTGTGAGGTAACATAGAGAGACATATTGCCTACAGCTAAGGTCCCAATTAAGGAAGGAATTTGTCTAAAGTGTTGCTAACAGCTTTTCATATTTCACTTAAAGTAAAAACCATTCTCCTTCGTGGCCTGTATACAAGGACTTACACGATATCTCTTATGTTCTTCTCTCTGACCTCATTTCCCATCATTCTCTGACTCTTCGATTTTCATACTTTCTGTTAAAGCACAATTTTCAAATGTTCGAAAATTCATTTTCATAAAAATCTAAAATTGTTCAACTCATTACTTAATGAGAGAACCAGAAAGCTGTTAATATTGGTTCAAAAGAGAATTTAAAGGACAGAGATATATGTATACATAGGCTGTCAGAAACACTGACATGGATTTGATAATAGATGCAAAACTGATTAATATTTAGAGGACAATAAACTGTGATGTCTGGGTCCGCACAGCTGACACACATTTACTTAGGGTGAGGTTATCAATTATAGGAGGAGAACCAGGCTTGGACACTAGGAAATATGACTCTTAATCTGATATATTTCACAATATTTTATTTTAGAGGAATCCTAATGGTAGAATGTGACTCCAAGACACTTCTAGGGGGCAAAAGGGAAGCCCCTCCAGTCCTCCATGGAGCCATTCCAGTTGAGATCTCCTCCACTCTTCCAGATCCAGGACAATCCCTGCTGACTGAAATACACAAAAGTTTTCTCTGCTCTGTATATGTGAACAAAAAATCCTCCCACCTTTCAAGAGTCAATGTGGGGGCTTGGAGGTGGGGGGTGGGGATGTGTCTGCTAGCCTCACATTTCCTCCACTATTTATTTATAAAGAGAAAGTTGAGGAAGCACTGAATCTGCCCTAGATCCCAGGGTTGAACACAAGCATTGCATTTGGGTTCAGGAGTAAGAGACCTTGAACACCACCTCACACATTCTCTTTTGTTTATTCGAGATTTAGCAGCATTTCTGAAGCCAAATGTGTGTGCTCCTTGGCTCTGGGGAATAAGGAAATCTGCATGCAATCAAGAAGCAGATTATGATGGAAAGTATACAAGATTTGGAGTCCAGAGACTTTGTATCCACCACTGATTTGCTGAAAGTATTTTTTTCCACGCCTGTGAAATGGCAGGTGTGGTTAAGGAGAGCATAGATAACTTCAAATTCCTACTCAGGTTATAATAGTGTATAAAGTTCAAAGATGCCTTAATATTCCTCAAATAGTCTTTGCCAGCTTCTTACCAGAAAATTCAACAAGGATCAGCATGGAATGCACCTACATTTCTCTCTTCTCTAGCAGCCTCTAGACTCTAGAAAGATGGGAACACACATACACACACAATAAAGAAAAAGAGAAAAAAGCCATTTCATTACGATTTTTGTAAGCCAGAGAAAGGTGATGTGAGATATTGAAAATAAATTCTGCTTATTCATATTGCATGACACAAGGCATTACGAGACAAATGTCAGCTGTGGGGAACTGGAGAATGGAAGGTCTAGCTCTTTCCCATCACCTCCCAGCCAGTGCAGAGCCAAGAAGAATGGCAACTGCTCAAGCGTAGAAAAGGGGATGCTGTTGCCGAGATGATGGCAAATTCACCAGCTCTCAGCAGGTGCACTACCCCACTGCTCCCTTTGGTGTCCCTTCAGTGAAGCTTCTAAATCAAGACCAAAGGAGCCCTGGTCCTCGGGGCAACTCCAAGTCTTAGATCAGAAGTCACCTCATTAAGCCTGGTGTCCCAGCTGAAGGGATGACAATGAGGGTGGAACGCAGACAAGAAATTGACATCTGCCCTTTAATTTTTAGGGGGAAAAAATGTCTTAAAATTTTCCATCTGTGTGTCTGCCTTTGCTGAGTGGAGGAGCAGCACCCTCGAAACAATAACAGTGATGATAAAGAGGAAAACAAGGGCCACTCTGTGTGAGCCCTGGCTCCAGGCAGCGCCTTCCCCGGCTGTGACAGCAGAAGGAAAGGACTCGAGACTGTCTCCATTGAGAATGCCTGGGAAATCATATCCTGACGAAAGGTTCGGGTCCTAGGGCTGCCACATTTCAATCGAAAGGTCTTTTGGCAGAGTGTAGGAGGAGGAAGAATAAGAAAGCTATTGGGAGGCAGGGAATGAGTGAAAGGGTAGAAAATTCAGATTTTTCCTCTGGGGCTTGTGATATATGCAAGCTCACAAATTAAAGAATGTCAGAGCTGGGAAAGCTCTCAGAGATGTAGTCCAAACACCCTCATGTTTTAGATGAAGAACCAGCAAAGAGGTTAAAGGATTCATTCATAGTCACATAGCGGGAAGACCACACAAAGGTTAGGAGGCTATTGTCAGAGTTGCACACAGGAATGAAAGGGCCTGAAGAATACAAGGAACAAGTGAGAACAAAGTCGAGGTGCTGGCTGCGACTGATTTTTAGAAGCTGAATCATCAGTACTTAGTGACTATTCAGGAGGACTACAGTAAGGATGGAATCGAGAATGTCCCTAGATTTCTGGCTTGGGAGACTGAGTGCATCATAATGTCAGTTATTAAGATGGGAGACGGGAGAGGGAACACGTCAAGAGTTTGAGACTTTCCTATTTGAGAGGAAATTTCGGTTGCAATATCCAAAAATCAATTAGGCTTAGAGCTCGAGAGAGAGGTTCAGATTTGAGAGACAAGAGCAAGTAAGTGATACTGGAAGTCATGGGAGTAGATGAGAGCTTTGAGAATAGATTTGTAAAAGATGGTAGAAAACAGAGCATTTGAAGAACACTGGTGCTTGAGAGGCAGGGAGAGAAAAAAGATCTGGGGAGACTGAGAAGATGCCAGACGGGTATTGGAGAACTCGTTGTGGGGGTATGAGAGCCAAAGGTAGCTCACTCCAGCATTCAGGGACCGTGGAACTCATGTGTGCATAGCCAGGCTCCAGGACCATTCACTCTTTCCTAATCTGTCTGTCCTCTTCTGATCAAGATGAGGCAGGAAAATCTCTAATCCATTTTCCCTGTTTTGCCCTCCTAGGCTGTCTAGAATTATAAAATTGGGAGGCTCTTGATGGAAAGCCACAGTTCCCAGATTTATCTCAGGGTGGGTGCCTCTAGAATCAGCCTCCACTTAGAGATTTCCCTGAATGCTCCATCGACCCCTCTTCTGGTGTCTTACACTGAGGGTCTGGTGTGCAGATGTGTCTGTTTAAGCCAGGTAGATGCTCTATTAATATTTATGAAATCACAACCACCTGGACCATCTCCTGTTAAGCAGACTTAGAGGTTTGCAGAAAAGATGAGAGGAAAAGGGGAAAAAAGAAGAGTAGGAAAGAGCAATGAAAAAGAAGTTAAAACCAACATCCAAATAGAAATCTATGCTTTCAAAGACTCAGATTCTCTCTGAGTTCAGCAAAGGGTCATTGGTAAATAAGCAATAAAAAAGTTTCTACTACATGCCCTCAACGCAATTAGAAACTGGGAATACATATTTCCAAAGAAATATTGAACTACTATGTTTCTCAAACCAAGTAAATATATAATCTAAGATGATGGGATGAATAGGCCAAGGCTTCAAATGAGCCCTGAAAACTAATGAGCTAGGAGCTAGAGGATATAGGAGAATCAGTACTAGGGTAAAAGTAAAGAGATCTGAGTTCTAAACTTGGTCCTGCCAGCAATGAGTTGTGAGCCTATGGGATATGTATACTCAAATTTCACCTGAGAAAATAGATAGTCAAGGTTCTATGTCAGGTCCCACAACCGATGGTGACACATAAGGCATCATCACCAGATGACAAAGCAAGACACTGTACTATTGGGAATCAGAAAATAGAGAAAAGTTTAGAAGCCCAGGAAAAGAGGAATAGGTTTCGAAAGGTGAATATGATGTTTAGAATATGTAGTTAATATAAAATGTTTTATGTATCAGCAATTTCAGGAGTGAAAGCACAGGCACAGAGCAGAGAAAAGATAGACTTTTTAGGGAACTTTAATCATTCATTTTCACTAGAGGGTAGGTATGTGCAAGAGAGATGTGGCAGATAAGGCTGGAGGTGTGAATGGAGCTAAGCAAACCACACTTGATATGGTTTGCCATTCACAGGAAGCCATCGAAGGTAGTGTGTTATTCAAGAGATCACATTAAAGTTTTGTCTTATGAAGTCATCGTAGGTACTACTAACCCATGAGGTGAGAGATACAGAATCTGAAAGGCCATTCAGAAAGCTGTTTCAGCCACTTTTCTTCTATGAACCTCTGTTCTTTTGTCTACATAAGGGAGGGCTGGGGCAAGCTGGTCTCACAGGTCTCCAGTTTGTTCTAACATTTGACCTCTAAGATTAATGAAACATAGGCAAATGGAGAACAACTGGGCAATTCTCAGGAGAGGTCAGTGCTGCATTGGATAAAGGTACTAGAGGAGACCTAGGAGAATTAGCTGCTGTGATCAGACTTACTATTTTTAGCATTCTTTCGGTGCAGAAGCCACATCTTATTCATTTTTTTTACCTTCCCAGTATTTGGTGTCAAGTAGAAGCATAATGCATGTCCTATGAATGAATGCACTCAAGGATCCTAACACTAATTCTGTCACAAAGCTGAGCATGAAATAGCCAAGTGTTTAGCATAAAAAAAAGTGTGAGACCAAACATCCAGCTCCCTCATGCTTCTCTTAGGAGGCTATTCTCCCCAATTATCCCTACCCTCCCTTGCATTGGCTTCCCCAAGTTTTGACTTCTCCAATGCATTTTAAGAATAAGAAGCCATTATTAATGCTAACTGTTCATTTTTTTCAAAATAAAAAGTTATACAAAGTATGCAGACAAGCACAGAGGTATGCATTGATCTCAAGAAGTTGGGGCTGTCCCAATGTATTACCCCATTATTTTCCACTGTGGGCTCCCAGATGGGTTGGATGGGGCTCAATATTCTTCAGTTTATTTCATGTCTTGCCCAGCCAGCATCTCAGGAGGTATGGAAAATGAGAAAGTCCAGTCTGGAATCTCAGATCGAGGGAGTGGATGTCCCTAGCAGCCAATCTTCATCTTTAAAAGGATCTTCTCTGCCAGGGACCCATCTTCTTGATTTCCTTGGCAACACCTGCTCACATCAAGCTTGGATCCAGTGGTATTAGGGGAGGAGGAGGATAAATACCTCTCCCTGTTACTTCTTGCCCTCCCTGAAACAGTTGACTGAACTCTAACACTTGATTTGGGGAAAAATTTTATCCTAAAGCCATCTGGCGAGACAGAGGAAATGTCTTTTTATATTCTGCTTTCCTCAAGAGTACTGGGCCAAGATAGATTCATGTTTGTCTCACAAAGAGGAAATGACTGTGGCTTCTGGGGACATCTCTTTCTTACAGGGCAGTGGGGTCAAGGAAAAAAGAGGATGGGAATGTAGAATGCTACTCTGCTTCTACTCATCACCAACTTAGGGACTTTTCTACTAACCAATCTCTAAAGTCTCTCCTTTCACATTGGTAAATTGAGAGTAAGATCTACATATATCCGCTTGGTTTAGTGAGGCCAAAACAAGTGAGGAGTGGTGAACATAGAAACAGCACCAACATAGAAATCACGGCCATTAGAGTCCTCTAATTAACAGGCTTTTGACTGGGTTTACAGGTCTTTTGTTCATTTTAATTTAGGGTACTGCAGACGACCCAAACAACTCCTGCGCTAATTTGATTCAAAGTGTGCAACACAATTTCTTCTGCATTTCCTTTTCTCATCTTTATCACTTCTACAGGACACAATATAGTTCAGTAGATAAGTGCACATCGAATAAAATTAAATTGAGGGAAGGTGGCATCTAATCAAACTTTGAGTTCTTGGTCAGGGACTTGGAATGCATGAAGCGAGAGTCTAGCTAAACAATTTTACATAACAGTACAGAGTAAAATACGGTAATATCAATAAGAAATTTGGGTAAGCCTTTGAAACGCCTTTTTTTTCTGAGCCACTTTCACTTGTATTGAAGAGAGAACACCCATTAGTGGATAATTCAGAAACTGGATAATGCTTTCGCTTCCACGGCATATGAGTGGCCTCTCTGTCTGGGCTGTTGGTGGAAGCTGCCATGCCTGGAGGCAAGTCATGCCATCCTGAAGATGTTACCATATCATCCTTATACACTCTTTTGTGTTTGTAAATTTGTGTATTTTACATAAACTTCTCATTTTGCGATGGATCAAAATTAATCAACTGGAGTATCCACTAAATTACCAGTGAGATATATGAACAGGTCGGATTGGTATTTGGTGTAGAGGAAAGGAATTGGAGACTGGGCCCAAAAGAAAACAAATCAGATACCCTGCGACCTGGAACACACAAGCATAACACGGATTTTTACTTTCTGTCTTTGATACAACTCCAAGCAAGTGGGTTTTCTCCATACATTCCAAAATCAGGTAATAAGGTAGGAAAGATGAATGTAACTGAGATAGCATTGAAGATAATAGGTCTGCTGGTTATCAACCCACCCTAATAATATGCCAGATATCCACCCCAGCTAAGCTGCTACAGACTATAAAGGAAAGGTCCTGGGATGTCCAACAATTGAGTCTAGCTAGGCCTATGTCACTTTGCATTTTACTTATGCCTGGCTGTGTAACATAGAGCAAGTCACTTCTCTCTGGAATTTTCCATCTGCAAAATTATATCACAGCTAAGAACTGACCTACTAGAGAGCAAGAGAGTAGATTTCAGCATCTCAATACACTGCTGTTGCATTCAGGTTGCTCAGCCTAGGGGTCACGATGTGTGACTCTGGCCATGGAGCATAGTTTATGTGGCTACAACTTCCTGCTATGCCTCCAACCCAAGGCCAAGAAGTCTTCCTTCTATTCTCTGTTGATTCTTTTTGTTTGCATGTGTTGTTTGTTTTATTCTTTGTGAGTTATGAAGAGTTAGTTTAATGGAGGAGAGTTAATGATCTAGAGCCTTTGTGGAACTGGATTTTGGTTATGAGTCTGAGTGCTTGTTACACCAGATACAAGTGTGATTTGGGCATTGATGAGTGAGGAATGGTGTGTCTGGCAAGGCAGGAGGAAGAGGCCAAGCAGAGAGAAGGTAATATATGATGATAAGCACAAGAATGGACTCCCTAACAGCTCTAGGATCCATGCAGAGGGGCCCAGATCTACATAGATCTCTACAGTCAGGATCAGGCATCGGGAAGTGAATTTACAAGGGACAGTCAGTCCTTCAGCCCAGAGACTTCCCTTTATGGTCTGGCAGCCAAGTTCACATGGGGTCTCCAGGTGAGGGCATTGAGAGCTTCTGCCCAAGCTGCCTTGGCAGGCAAGACTGGCAGAACCCTCTCCCCCCGCCCCCCACACCCCAGATTCCCAAGATTTCACCACCGTCCCTGGTATGTTGGCTAGGCCTGCCTTACTCCTTCCCCTCCTCTGACTCCCAAGAAAGGGATGCCAGCCTGTCTGCTTTGTCTGGGAGACTTCCGCGGTATTTCTGAGAAATGCTGGCTATTGAGATATTCTCTAGCCTCTAGCCCTCCTCCAGTTCAATCCAGCCACAGAAAGGACGCTTATTGCTTGCATGCACCTTGACAACAGAGAACCCACTCGCCTGCTACCCTGCCTGAAGTAAAGTGATGCTGGCTTACTCCCTTTACTCTTCTTTCCCACCCCCACCCTCTCCTGTCAGCCTAGGCTGGACAGCCCACTTAAGTTGGGGAGGGCCAGGACCATTCTAGTCAGAAGCAAGAGGGATGAGTAACTTTGTAATTTCTGAGACCTTGACTTCTCTGATAAGTTCACAGTCTTTTTTGCTGAGTAACTTTCCCAGTCCCATTTTTCCTCTCACACTCACTACTTCTGCCTTCTTTGTCTGGGTCCTCATTCAACTGAACTCAGATACTACAGTGTCTCCTGGGAACAGATGCACTGAGACACTGCTACACCCACCAGACACACACACACATACACACACACACACACACACACACACACACACGACCTCATGATTACTACAGGGCAAAGTCATTGACCTTCAATTACTTCTCAAGACATTGTTTAATTTCTTCTTTGCTTTTAAGAAAATTATGTTACATCTGTAGAAAACCATATATAGTTTTCGTTTTAAAATTACACAAACTGAAAAGTATAAAAAAAGATAAAACAAAAAATCACCTCAATATTCCATCATTAAAATAACGCTTGTCAATATTAAGTAAAAATTATTCCTGACATTTCTCAATGTATAGAGACAGGTATAATTTTTTAAAAAATGGAATCTTCCTACTTTTCAAGGTTTTTTTTTAATCAAAAATATTATGCTTACTTGAATGTAAATAAAGAAAAATACTACTATGAAACTTAAGGAATTGCTAAATATCAGAAAAATATTTATCACATGAAACATTAATTCTTTAAAGCACTGTGTTTGAGGGGTGTGGCGGGGGACAGGGAAGGAGTTGTAAAACTTTAAGATACAGGAATCATTATTTTTTTAAAACTCATTTATTTTAGACCGTAACTTGTCAGGGCAGAGCTTATATTTTACTTGTGTTTTTAAGCTATGTTCTTTAATAATAAAATCAGGACTCACCAAGTGTTTGAATTATTCTTCACACTCTTGCTTCAAAACTTCTGCATGGTCCTTGCTAGCACTAAAACTCCACCTCCACTGGCACATTTATCCGGTAAGAGTGAAGGAGTGGTGAAGGTATGGAAGAGACTAAGAGGATCAGATCTCTAGAAAGAAACTGTTTGAAGGAAGCTAATCTGGCTTTCTGCCTAATTCCATTTTTCTTTTAGCAATAACGGTCTAATAACTAGCTTTAGCCAGGTTTCTAGAAAATTAGTCTCCCCACCCCAAATCTGCCTATACCACGTGACTTTAAAAATATTACCCTTATTGTTAATGGAATTTACTTACTTAAGTGTGTTTTTATGTAATCATCAGAGTAGGCTGCTGTCAGGATACGTGTAACTCATTAAAAGCTGGAAGATGTCTCAGCACCAGAGGAGTACCTAGTTCAAAACACCACGGCTACACAGGTCTTCCAACTTTACTCATACCTGTCTCTTAACATTTTGGTGGTTCAATAAGATAGGTCAAGGTCACTTTTAAATTCCTGATCTTCTCCTGTTCTTTAGCATCTCAAACTCCCTGGTTCCTCGTGCTTTCCTATCATGGTAGAACTTTCCTTTTCATCCACACCATTTTATCCCATCATCTCTCTCCGACATGTCTCCCTCCCCTCTGTGCTCAGATGTTGTCATGAGCCTCTGTTGCATGCAGTCCCTAGTCTCTCAAGAAATCTTGTCCTTTCTCTTAGAGAGGATAGGGAGGTGAGAAGAAGAACAGACAACTTCCAAATGTTCTATCATAAGAGGAGAAAAGCAGAGAGGCCGTGAGCTCCCCCATGCTAATGATTTGTGTCTAGTCACATTAGCTTTGTGGCCGGGCTCTTGGGAGAGGTAGTAATAGAGGGTTGGAGGGCAGACTGTTACAAACCTTAGTATCTCTCTCCTATTGATTTCTCTACTCCTGGAAGCAGAGAAGAAAGAGTGGGAAGTTAAAAGTGTGGCAATGGTGCCCCCTTTTAATTCGTGTCCCCATGAAAAACAGATTCTTTCAGCATTGGCAAGCAAAGAATAAGAGTCTTTTTAAAGATTGCTTTCTGTCTTGGACCAAGATTTCTTTGTTAATGATTCTGAGTTTAATTCCACTGTGTGTGTTTGGTGGGGAGGGGCACGGGGTAAGAGCCTTGGGTGGAGATTGAATGGAGTAAGAAAAAGAGGAGAAAAATAAGAAGAAAAGTATACATGCTTTAAAAAATCAAGCCAAACAAAAATAGCAAAAGGATGTCTGAGGACAGATAAGCTAGCAGTGACCAGAACTGGAGAGAAAGGCTCTGCCTGCGGGGCTGCGTAGCAACAGAGCTCTGATTGGCTAGACCTGTGCAAAGAATAGGCCCATAGCAAGGGCTCTGAGCTGAGCTCCTGCAGGCAGTGAAACTGGGGCAGGTCCAAGCAGGCCCTGCAGAGACATGCTCGGAACAATCCAGAGTACAACAGTTGTTGGCTACAGCAGTTTTGAGTTCTGATAGCATTTGGGGTTGTTAGCCCCCAACACTTAACAGTATAGCCTACTGCCTCTGCCTGTTGCCCCTGCTTCCTTCCCATAGGTTGGACTTGTGTTCATACCATGTACTATTTACAACAGGGTCTTACTAATCATGATAACACAGGCAGAGAATATTTCTGGAAAAAAAATAAAATTAGCCAGAAAGTCAGGAGCCTAGTTCTCTATTAGGCATTAATTACTATATACATTTTCCATAACAGAGGGCTTACTATCTGCCAGATGTGGTGGCATATACATCACCATATTAACCCATAAGCCCTCACAACAACTCAAAGAGATAGAAACACTTATCCTATTTCCCAGGTAAGGGAACAGAGTCAGAGATCCATGGATGGGCAGTCTGTAACTGTGGGGGCTGCATGGGGATGTCTCCTGGTTGGCAGCAGCTCAATGTCAACTGGATGACTAGGCTGCTTTACAAGCAATGAAGTCTTCTGGTCAATTTTGGCATGAAATTGAAGCATCAGAGTAAGCCAATAGTTCCTATTATTAAAAGTAAAATACCAGGAGAAGAGGTGAAAAAAAAAAAAACCTGAGTATTTTTCAGTGAAGAATTAATAAATAATATGTGATAGCTTCACAAATTGAATACTTCAAACAATTTAAAATGAATGAACTAGTTCTATATACATTAAAAAATAAATTCTAAGTATGATCCAGCAATCCTTCCTCTGGGTATTTACCCCCCCTCTACACCCTCCCCGCCAAAAAAAAGCTGAAAACATTTATCTGCAAAGATATGCACCCTGATGTTCATAGCAGCATTTTTCATGGTGGCTAGGACATGGAAGCAACCGAAGTGTCCCACAATAGAAGAATGGATAAAGAAGATGTGGTATATATACACAATGGAATATTACTCAGCCTTTAGAAAAGATGACATATCGACATTTGCAACATGGATGGAGCTTGAGTAAATCAGGCTAAGTGAAATAAGACAGACAGAAAAAGTTGAAAACCATATGATTTCACTCATATGTGGAATATAAACTAAAAGCAAAAACAACCATGAGAAACAAACAGAGACTCATAGACACAGACAGTGGATTAGTGGTTCCCAGAGAGAAGGGGTGAGGGGGAAAGTAGATAGGGGTAAAAGGGGTCAAATATTTGGTGATGGTAGGAAATCTAATTTTAGGTGGTGAACACACAATGCAATATATACACAACATATTGCTGAATCGTACGCTTGAAACTTATTTGATAATGTCGCCCCATTTTTAATAAATAAATAAATTTTAAAAACATATTGTTGACTGAAAAATAACTGGTTGTAAAATAGCTCATGCAACATGATGTCATTTAGGAAAAAATTTTAAACATATAAAGCAATGATATTGATTTACTAATAAATAAATCTGTCATAAGCTGATAAAACAGACTAGAATGATATAAAATTCTTAGTGCTTTTCTATGCAGAAAGAAAGGACTAGGATGAGAAGAACAAAGTAGTTTTCAACTTTAACTGTAAGATGTTTTACACACACACACACACACACACTCTCTCTCTCACACACACACTCTCTCTCTCTCTCTCTCTCTCTCTCCTCTGAAGCCAAAATGACAAGTAAACATTTCAAATACAAGTAGGGTGATGTGTGCACTTACATTATTCTCTTGACTTTTCTAAATTTAAAGAAATAGGGTTATTTTTACAGGCTTCTTTATTCATGCTACTTGTTTATGTGGGTCTAGAAATTAATCCATGGGCCTATTGATCCCAGGAACATCCCGTAGGACAATGAAGGAAAGTTGAAGATATATGTGCTATTTTTAAATTTAAAAAAAAATGTAGGAACAGTCAAGTGTCCTGTATTTTGGAGAGGAAAGAAACTTGCATAAAGCTTACAGATGTTACTCCACGGTGTCTAAGTTCCCCCTGCCTTCCCTTCCCTTATCAGCTAGAAAGTAGCCTTTATTAAGCTCCTCTGTATAGGTCTCCATCCAACCTCAAGGGTCTATATAGACTAATGTAATTGCTATATGTATTGCAATTTCTAAATATTTCAAAAGTAATGTGTATTTATCTGTGAAACAAGTTCTCATTCCTTTTACCCTATTTGCCTTAATGCCTCAGGAAATAAGAAAGGGCAAATAACATCTCAGGTGGAAAGAGTGTAGAGGAAGGTTTCCAGAACACTCTACTTTGCAGACCAAGTGGAAGGGAAACTACTTGTGTGTCCCGGGGTTGGGGGGAAGGTGAGAAGAGGAGAGAGACAGAAGTAAGGCAAAGAGGTCAGATTTACATGCCTTTATTTTCCCTTCCTGGGATGAACCCCAAGGCCAGAGGAGGTATGGTGGAAATTTCTAGGTAGGTATGGAAGGAACCTGAGAACATTTGGAGTGGGGACGAGTGGTGGTCTTCCCCAAGCACAGCCTGAAGGCTGTGATGGAAAGTATGGATTTTACATTTGGAATAGGGACGATAGTAAGTAGAAAAGATAAATGTGTACATGCACACACATACTCACATGCAGAATACACAAATGAGCCAGATGTATGTCCTGACACTAAGCTGTCAGGCAATTACCTGGACCATAGGATCAGCAAGAGACTGAGTCCAAAATTCAGCAGGTAGTTAATGAGCTTAGCACCCATCATCACTGGCATCCCCTTAATTCTTAGCTGAAATTAAATATAAAATAGGGCCTAAAGGAAGCTTGGCTGCAAGCAAGTAAGGTTTCCCTCATTTTCCTGGTCCTCTCTTGCATTTGCAGCAAGCCCACCTAGATTTGATAAACTTTGCAAACTCAAGCAGATCTGCCAATGGTGAGGGTGGAGACAGTGTTCCAGTCACCTTGCTACATCAGGGAGGCAAAAAGCACACCATCAAGCCCTGCCCCTTCCACAGACCTGGGCAGTGGGAGCACCAGGCCATCAGATGAGCTCCTTTCTCAGTTCTGACCCATGGGCTGTCCTAAACTGAACTCTATTCAACTCCATCCCTGCTGCTCGCCTGCTCCCTGCTCCCTGCTCCCTGCAGAGTGAACCCTTCCCTTGCTGGCACAGGCTTTCCTGGCTTATTCAGTTTAAATTACTTCTTTGAATTTTGGTCTCATTATTTTTGGACCGTCATTTGGTCTGTAAGACTTTCTTTCCATGGGTTCTTTCTGTTCTCCTTTCTTTCACTCTCTTGGATGTGCTTCCCAAGGCCTCTTTTACAGTTTCTTTTGGGTAGTTTCTTATTATCTTCATGCATCTTAATCTGAGTACAGAGAAGCTCCAAGACCATTGTCATTTGCCCCTGGATTCCTATTTGTTTAGTTGTTATGGGAGCTTCTCGGTTTAAAGGGCTGAGGAAACTCTGCTTCTCCGGCAACTCCGGACCCAGTTACAGAATGGCCTTTTCTAGTTTGTTCTGAGAAACCTGCTCTACTAGCATCCTGTGCTGTCACGATCTACTCCCTACTCTCAGTGGCAAAACCATAGATCTCAGGCTGCCCTTTAATGGTCAAAGATCCTGTGGCACAATTTTTCTCTCTCCCCAAATCGCAAGAGTTTGATATGGTAGTTGAATTGGTTTGGATGCTTTAAGCTGCAAGAACAGAAAACTATGTATCTCACTCAACTGGCTTGAACAATTAAGAAAACACAATATCTCCCATAACTAAAGTCCATGGGTAGGGATATTCCAAGGCTGGTCAACTCAGAGCTTAGTGACATCAACAAAGACCAGGTTCTTAGCATCTTTCTGCTCTACCACCCTCACTGTGTGAGCTCATCTTTAGGGTAGCTAACCTACTAGTTATAAGATGACTACAATAGTCTTACCCAGACACCACAATGTCCAACTAGCTATGAACTTTTGCAAATGGCTTTGGCTCTCTGAATCTTTATTTTCTTATCCAAAATAGCAATAAATAATATAGCAATTATTAATATAGCAATTACTACAGGCCAACCAGTTTTCTAAGCTTTCCCATATGGCAATATATTTGATTTGCACAAAATGCAGTAAAGTAGGTACTGTTACTATTCCCAGTTTAAATGAGGAAACTGAGGCACAGAGAAGTTAAGTGAGCTATCGTTATCACATAGCTAATAGGGAGCAAAGCTGTGATCTAACTCTGTAGAATCTATGACCCTAACCACTCATTTTACTGCCTCTTAATAAAATAGTAAGTCAATGAAAACAGTGCTTACCTACTCATGGGCTGAACATGATTAAATAAGATAATACCAGTCAAGCATTTAGCAGATTGGTACAAGCATAATAAGTACTCAATGAGTACTTCGTAAAATTTCTAAAGTCATTTCAAGTATATGCAAGTTGGACTGGTACAGGTTGAGAAAATTAAAGAGCCCCTTACTGGTTTTCCCTTAGACGAGCTTCTCTCTGTGCCACATCTTGTTCTAGAACCTAACCCTTAGCTTACTTGTAAATCATTCATTATATTTTCCTAGTTCTTAATAGACCAAGAAAAATCCTCCACGAGTGCAGTTACTTGATCTACACATTCAGATTGTATCTACCTAGCTGTGACCTTAGGAATCCTTTCCAAGTCTTTCCTCGGGCCTAAAGAAATCCCCCACGGCCATCAACCCATACTGGTTTTATTTTTTTTTTTTTCTGTAGTCATATAATCCTACCTCTCGTTGTTTTCTCCTTAAAAAACCATGAGATAGTCCAAAATAGAAGAAACTCATAAAAAATAATAAAATATAAACACACAGCTACCATCACATATTTTTTTAAAGGTTAATATTATCATAGGTTTCAGGCTTTTAAAAAAAATAAATAAAACATTAAAGATACAACTGAAGTCTCCTTCCCCACCTCCCTTCTCCTTTTGGTAACCACTCTTATAGGTATCCCGCCTGAATGGGTTTTTATATTTTTAGTACATTTTTACACAAAAATATTTACTATAATTTTGTGTTTGGTAACTTTAATGATAAATGGTATCATATGTTATGTAACATTCTGCCACTTGCTTTATTTAAAATCAATGTTTATTTTCATTTATTTTGTGTTTAATCTTTTTATGCTTCCTTTTTAAATCCTTATTTTTGTCTTCCTTCCTGCCTTCGTTGTATTAATAGAGCTGTAGCTATTCTTCCCTTCCCCATTGCCACCTTTTCTCCACTTGGCTTTTGATTTAGAAATTAGATTGTATTTCTGCTATTCTAAAGGTTTCTCATAAATTTTTAATACACATACTTATATATACATTTTTTCCTAAGATCTAAAAGTATTTATTATCGCTAGCACTCTCTCAAACAAGGATGTCAGTATATTTTAACTACTGAGCACCTGAACTGCCAACATCTTTGGTACTAGTTGTCTAGACTTTTAGCCCCACTTTTTTAATGCAAAATTTACTTTTACGCTGTCAATAATTGATGAACTTACTGAAATTCTTTACAGCTATTTCTGTTTTGCTTCAAATTCTACCCTTTAATTTCACTTTTCTCCTTTTAGAACTATGTACGCAAGTCTATGAATAATAAATTTCCTTATTCTTTATATAGCCGAATGAGTCCTTATTTTACCTTCACAATTGAATGATAATTTAGCTGGGTATGAAATTCCAGGTCAACTATTTTTTTTTCTCAGTGCTTCAGAGACATTACTCATTTGTATTTGGGGTGGTCTTATGTAGCTGAAGAATTTTTTGGTCAATCCAATTGTTATTCCTTTGTAGGTAAGCTGTGTTTCCTTCTAGTGGCTTTTAATATTTAATCTTTATCATTTATTTTCTACAGTTTCACTATAGCATAAATAGAAGTGAGTTTATTTTTATTTGTTCTATTTGTACTTTATGTGAACTTTTAACCTGAAGATTCATAGCTTAAATTCTGAAAACATATAATTTTCTGTATTTTTTTTTCCTGGAACACTTAATCAGATGCATATTGATACCTCTGAATATATTTCTTATGCCTCTTAACTGTCTGTCATATGTTTGTGTGTGTCCATCAAGTTTCTCTTTCTGTCTGTATTTTGTTTATATCCTTGAGTTTTATTGTGCTATTGTACTAGTCAGGGTTCTCTAGAGAAACAGAATCAATAGAATGAATAGGTAGGTAGGTAGGTAGGTAGGTAGGTAGGTAGGTAGGTAGGATAGATAGATAGAAAGAAAGAAAGAAAGAAAGAAAGAAAGAAAGAAAGAAAGAAAAAGAAAGAAAGAAAGAAAAAGAAAGAAAGAAAGAAAGAAAGATAGAAGATAGATAGATGAATTGGCTCACAGAACTGTGGAGATTGGTAAGTCCAAATCTGCAGTGTAAGTCAGGAGGCTTGAGACCCAGGAGAGCCAAAGGTACAGATAAAGCCCAAAGGCAGTCTGCTGAAGAATTCCTTCTTACTTAGTAAAGGGTTGATTTTTTTTGTTCTATTTAGGCCTTCAACTGATTGAATGAGGCCCACCCACATGGAAGGGAACAATCTGCTTTACTCTACTGATTAAAATGTTAATCTCATCCAAAAACATTGTCATATAAACACACAGAATAATTTTGACTAAATATCTGGGCACTCCATCGGCCCAGTCAAGTGGACACATAAAATTAACCATCACATCCATTTACATAATCTCTTCCTGAATGTGTCTAGTTTAAAAATTTATTCCATTTACTGGGTAATTTTTTCGATGTTATAAAATACTATATTTTTAGTACCACAGTTTACTATTGTTACTTTAAATATCTTACATGTGTCTGATTTTTGCTTCCTTTGTTTCACCATTTTTTGTTTTATCCTTTAATTTTTATTATTATTATTCTTTTATCTCTTTGACAATCCTAAACAGACTTATTTTTAAATCATTTCAGATTGTTCTATTATTTTAATTTCACCTGAGATTTATTTCTCTATTTTTTTAAATTTTGTTAGGTGCCTCTCTTATCATTAATATTCCTCATGTGTTTCAGAACTTTGGTTTACTGGTTCACCCTGTATGAACCCACTTCAGAACCATATTATAGATGGGCTACTTGAAATTCCTACCTTGGTGTGAAATTAGGAATGTTACACATTTAATCGTCAAGCCAGCAGGTATCTTGACCAGGGCAGGAATTAGCTCAGGGGCTGTGTTCTGTTCTCTCTTGCCTCCCTAATCATACAGTTTTATATAAGCTATTGACTCAGGTTGCTGAGTTTTATTCAGCTTCTTTACAACTTGATGAACAAGGCAGGAATAGGATGCTTTATACTCATTATTACATTAGCAGAACTGAATATGATGCTGCTTCTGCCTTCTTTTTAGACCTGTGACCCTGAAGGACTGGAGCTTCAGCCACATCTACATGTCTGTTATTTTACTGATCACTGCAATGTGTCAGAAGCAGAGTGAAGGCCTCAAGATGTGAACTGACAATACTATTTTGACTAAAATTCCTCCATTTCTATTGTTTTTCAAGCTCTATTGTTATAGCTTTTCAAGTGTGTTCTCTCCACATTCTCTAGAACCTTTTGATGGAAACAGGGCATTAATCACCATATTTCTTTTCCAGTGAAGTCTCCAGTAAAAATAGGTAGTCTACTCAAATGAGGTGATTTAGGAGAGTTTAATAAAGGGACTATTTACAGGGTATGGACAGAGTTAAGGCAAATCAGAAAGAATTGGTGAAGCTCCCAAAACTAGCAACAGCAAGAAGTCAATACCACCCCTAGAACTGAAGAAACAAAGAGAAAGGGAGCAATTAACAGAACTAATAGAGAGTTAGAGCTATGGTTCTCAGAGATATTAGCCTGGCAGGAGTCGTGGCCTTTGATGGAGAATCATGGTCCGCTGCCAAACCTTAACCAGGCAAGATCAGAGACCAGGGAGCAAATGCTCCAAACACCTTCTCCCTCTCTCTGATCTCCTGTTTGGACTTCCTATTGGCCTAACTCAGCTGGAAGCCAGATTGCAAGGGACTTCTTAACATAGTCACAAATGGTCAGCCTCTCAGCTCACAGAGCAGAGGGAAAAGGCTAACGAGTGGATCTGGATGTGGTAAATAGAGAATATATCATATATTGCATACTGCAAGACTATACATTTCTCACATCTCTTTCATCTTAAAAATCCATAAATAAATGATATCCTTTTTTCACGTACCCTCTTTAGCTACTGCCTTTATGCTCTTTTTCTTTCACAGGTCATTTCTTGAAGGAGTGGTCTAAACACACTGTCTGCAGTTTATTCTTAATCACTCCTCAGCCTTCTATAGTCCAGTTTATGACTTTACGGACCCTAAAATTTCTCTCAAGGAAGCTGCTGATTTTCTGCTGAATTATAAACCCAATCCAAACTTTTCAACTTTTACTAATTCCATTGAGGCTTTCCTTTCCTAAAGCGTCCTTCCCTCTTGGTTTCCGTGAGATCATTTTCTCCCAGTCCTTCTCTCGTGGAACTGTGATAGCAGCATGTAGGGGGAGCAGCTCCTTGTGCTGAAGAAGCAGGACCCATGTAAGGGAGTAAGGCCAGCAATGGTCAGAGGTGTGGTGGAGGGGTGAGGGTGGAAAGTATGTCTCAGCAGAAAAATAGCATGCGTGATGTCCATCGCTTCTTGTTTGTCATCAGTGGCTGTACAGTTGACCACAAGATTCTACAAAGGCACTCTTCAGAATGAGAAAAACTGAAGTGTTCTGGAAGGAATGTAATTTTCCATAGCAAAGACATATAGAAACCTTGACAGAGGTATCTATTTTTTAAAAATACATTATCCTCAGCTTTCCATTAACACTGTTCAACTTGATATGACCCTTTCAGCCAGGCCACTTCTTCCCTTCAGAGCCTCAGTTTGCCAGCTCAGCATTATCAGTTGATGGCACTCCATCCTGCAGAACATTAGAATTGTGGAGTCCTAAACAAAGACAGGGCCAACAGTGAGTCCCCTCCCGGCTGGCTGTGACCCCTTGTTGCCCTTTCATTCCTCTGACAAGTGAAAGAGGTGAGGAGAGAAAAGTAGAGTGAAAGAGGAAGAGGTGCTGAAGACTGAGCAGGCAGGTGGAATTCAAAGTCCTTTTTTCCAAATTAAAGAGACATAGTCTCTGCCAGGCCTTCTGGGCACTAACACAGCAATAAGTCAAAACCAGCATTCAGCTCCTTGCAAATGGAATCCACCTCCCCACCTTGGAGCCTGGACAGAATGCAGTTGAGAAGCCCAGTGGAAAAAAGTTGAGTATGGCTGGGCAGACCCACACACAGGCCTTTGCCTCTGGATCTCCTTGAGTTCCCTCCCCAGGAGTGCTTGACAAATATGCAGGGCGAAGAGGCTGTCCAAAGAATGCAGCAGTCTCAGCCATTCATTACCAGGCTCAAAACCACCGGGCAGGAAGAGCAGACAGAGAGCTGGGTAGAATCTGTCTCCGGTGAGGTTTGGAAACAGGAGATACCCCTGACTGAGCAGGCTGAATTGATGTGGTCTGGCCTTGGGGCAGGGAATGGACAGAATGACCTTCCCATCTCTCGGCCAGCCTGGTGGGTCTATGAAAAGAAATGCTTGATTCATTCTCGGGCTCTACCCAAGTGACTCCGAAATATTCCTAGACAGTTGCCAAGAGAGTCAATGGTAGGTGAAACAAAGAGCCAAGAGCCATGATTCTGGGTTTTGGGCCATTCCTTTCAGCACCCCTGATGTGTTTTCCTTTATGTCGTTTGCCATTCCCCTTATCTGATAAACCATAAGACTCCTGAGGGTAGAGGCTCTGTCCCCTTCTGTCCCCTCCCACCAAGCTATGCCCAGCAGCCTTAAAAAAAGAGTTACTGTTTGACTCCAGCTCGTTTCTCTGAGTCGCAGTTTGTCATCTACAGGGCTCTGGAGAGGGTGAGCCAATCAGTGGTGGCAAGAATGACGAGAAAGACTAAACCTGGAATCATAATGATTACTCAGTCATGTTCTTTCTATTTATATTCTCATGTCCACTAAAGAGAAAGGGGGTTAGTCAAAAAAAATGTAGACACATTGCCATCCCAGACCCAGAAAACCAAATTTCTTGCTTAGAGGAAAATTTCATAAACATGAAGTTTAAATGGGCACCCAAATCTAATACGTAACTACACCTGGACACATCTGAACCCTATTAGGATGGCTCTGTTCAGACAGATACCTTGGAAGGGTAACTGCAGTTAGGGCAAGGCAGAGAATGATTCAGCAGAATTCTCCCATAGGACAAAGTTTTGAGTAAAGATTTGAGGATATGGGGGAAAATTGGAATAATGAGAGGCAAGGATAATTCTCTGTAGATTATGATGAGCAGGGCATGAAAAGCATGAAGGCTGAGGCACACAGATAAGAACAGGAAGCATTATAGTGGAGGCTTCGAATAATGGGAAGCAGATACATGGTGAAATTGGGTTGAGGAAGTGAAGAGGTGAGGAGAGGTAGTCCTTAAAGCTCCAACTCAAGAGATTGGATTTAATATAAGGATAAGAGGACATATTCAGGCAAGTTGGAAATCCATCCAAATATATGTAGAAGCATGCAAGAATTTGCAGTCTCCCAAGGAGGATCACGGGAACTCTGATGATGCCTGAGGGTTTTCAGTGAAGGCAGATCAAAGGGAGGAGAGACGCTTTCTCAGAAGAGCTCAGAGTCAAGCAGAGGTGTGATTAGCAGGAGCAAGTGAGAGCATGCACCTCTAATCAAACTTTTAAGAGAGATCTCTCCCTACCCTAGAAAAACAACAACAACAACAACAAAAACCATTCTTCAGGTTGGCATGGGTATAAAAGGGCTTGATTTACATCTGATATCTTAAATGTTTGGGAAAGAACACTGGAAAGCCGACAACAGAGGAAAATCACTGCATAAACATTCTTCACTGTACTGGGCACCTCAGACTGTGAGCTGGCCTAAGAGTTTATCCTTGGCTTTTGATAACTGCCCTATATCCAAAGTATAGACAACTCATGATGTGGAATAGGCTCATTTCAAATGTCCATCTTCTCTAGTCTGCCTTAGTTCAACAAATGATTTTTGGATGTTTATTTGAAGCCAGGTTCAGTTTTGGGTACTGGGAAACACCAGGATGGATGTTTCTGCCCTGGAAGAGATGCTTGCATTCTAACAAGAAAAATAGAAGTGAAAAAAGTAAATGTACAAATAAGATCATCTCAGGTGATGCCAAATACTCCAAAGGAAATACAGCGTCTAGACTGCACAAGTTAGGAAGTAACATGCTAAACAGTCATGGACAGCATGGGGGAAGGGAGGGTGGGAAAAGGCCTGTCCAAGGAGTTGGTGTTTGTGCAGAGTCTGGAATGGCAGTAAAGAGTAGCCAAAGGACCAAAGGGAGAAAGTCTTCCTGGAAGGAGCGACATGTACAAAGATGTAACCTGGTGCTGGGATTCGTAAACAGCAAATTAATAAGATGATAGTCACTGCTAAGTGTTCATGATTCAAAGAGTGAGGGCTGTGACTAAGATGTCACACGTACAAATGGAAATGAAGAAGAATAAAGTAAAATATTGAATGCTTAGATGGAACTTAACAGAAGTCAAGATTAAAAGAGAGACAGAGAACTAGACAGCTGGTGAGCAGCATGTTTCCTGTGTGTGTGAGACTCCTAGTTAATTAGCTTGTGCTCACAGAGCCTGTAAGAATGTGGTCATCCAGCCTGAATGCTGCTCTAGGGGATGATTTCCAAGATCCTGAGCAGAGGCTGAATTTGCCTCCAGGAAAGCAATTTAGAAGAGTGGAGAGAAAAGCACACTAAGCAAGTGCCTGAGGCTTCCCCACTCTCCAGGGTGATGATCACTGCACATGCTTTCAGGGTCTGTCTTTCTGCAAGATGGTCAGAACCTCAAGGCACATGGCTATGCTCACCATGTATCCACAATGTTGCCATTGTGGACACATGAAGTAAGAGAGCAGGGACTCTCTCTGCACCATCAATCTTTGTTATTATTTCAAATCAAGGAGATAGGAAGATGGAAAACACTTAATGCTGGGCTCGTTTCTAACATTCTTGGGCTCAAAGGAGGAGGGACAAATGAAAGAGGTGAGGAGAGAAAAGTAGAGTGAAAGAGGAAGAGGTGCTGAAGACTGAGCAGGCTATCCCATCAACTGTCCATATAATCTTCCCTCTCTGCATTTTAGTTTACTGTATATAAAGTTAAGAGACTGGATGGTGACATCTAAGGGCTCTTCCAACTCTGGCAGTATCGTAAAATATGGAAGGTCTATAATTAGAGGAGACACATGGGAACTCTTAGCAGCTACAGCATAGCAACATCAAAAAATCAAATGGACCAGGGAGATCAGGTACATTGGTTAGGAAAGTCTTTGGCTGCAAGTAACATAAAATGCAACTAACAATAGCTTAAGTTTAAAAGGGTTTATGTTTCTTTTATAACAATAAGCTGAATTGCTATAACATGGGGTCTATCCTAAGTAGGAAAGAAGTAAACTTGGGTCAGTGGGATCTAGTTACCAGCTAATGTACTTGCGGGGGGAGGGAAAGGTTGGGAGATGTGACGTCATCTGAGAATCACTCAAGCAATGAATCTAGAGCAAAGAAGACAGGTGTGGTCAATGAGGGGATTAAGTGGTTTCAATATCAGAGAAAGAGTTCTGAGAGATGAGAGCCCCTGGGTGTAGTCTTGAGACAGGGTTGCCCAAAGGCCGTGAGGATGAAGAGGAAACCAATGACTGCTCATCTGGGCTTTGATCCTTTCTCTGTACCCCCTAGAGACTCAACTCCTGACTGGCTTCACCCCGCCCCCTTTCTGCTTCACCCAACAAATCACATTTAGAACATTAAGAGAGAAGAGGTGAGAAGTGGTGATAGCAAAAAAGGGCACCCACCAGTCACAGCCTGCCCTGAATGGAGGGTAACCAGCCAGCACATGGCAGAGCTGAGAAGGAAAGGAGCCTGGCGGGATTAAATGTCCACACCTCACAGACAGCGTTAGGCTGGCAAAACTGCAAATGGTTGGAAGGAAAGGCAGGGAGGAGCCTGGAGAATCTCCCCCACTGTCTGCAGGGACACCAGATAAGCTGACCACACTGTTCCCTTCTTGCCAAGGGCTCCTCTGCACTCCAAAGACCAGTCTCATTCTGGCCACAGAAAGCTCGTTAGCACCTGCCTGTCATGACTTGTCACGCTGCCATGTCATGATGGACTCAAATGGCCGTTTCTCTTGTTAATGCCTTTACTGCTTTTCTCTCCCTCAAGCTCTTAAGTGTCACTGCCCCTTTCACTCCAACTGTTAATGCCACCCGTATCACAATTTTTAAGAGACCTCCAAACGAGATAGCTTTACTCTCAGCATTAGCGTCCCACAGAATATAAATTCCAGGAATCTGCATAGATCATTAGCCCACTAAGATGTAAGCTCCGTGAGAGCTGGACTTTGTTGTTTCTCAAAGATACAATCAATGCCTAGCACATAGTCAGGCCTGATAAATATTTCTTGAGTATTTAATATGAGCAGCTGTGTTAGAGAGCATTCGTGTGGCACTCCAGCATACATCTAGTAATATCCCTCCCTGCCAGTAATCAACCATCCTGCCAAAGACCAGGCACCTCGACTCTGTATGCCTCAGGTGAGGTTTCTAACCACCTGAGGTTAGGGGGTGAGCTCTCTTGCACTTCAAGACCCAATGTCCCAGCCACCTTACCACTCAGAGAACTTATCCTGATTCTCCCAGGCCCACAGGTTCTCAGTGACCCAGCATCTGGCCTTTGAGCATGATGCTTCCTGCTGGAGCTTGGAAGACAGCCACACTTGCCTTCTGGGGATCAGAATGGCTTTGAAGCCTTCCATAAGCCAGCTGCTGGGTTTTTCTCCAGTCTCCACCACTTTGCCACCTGCTTGTGCTTTGCACAAATGCTTTGGCCATGATATACTTGGTGAGGCATAAAGGGGTCAAAGGAAGGAAGGAGCCAAAGGTCCCAGGTCGCCAGTGACAGCAGCTCAGGAGGAAGTGAAATTTAGGCACATCATCATCATCTCCCCCGCTGCCCTGTGCCCTCTCCTCATGGAAACAGTGGATGTGAGGTGAAACATCTGGTTTGCTTTGAGCAGACTTCATTCGTCCTTTCTTTTTTTCTCAGTTTTAACTCACCCTCTGCCATTGTGAAGTTTGCCATACCCTCCACAGTTACTCCATCTCCTTGGGGACAACCAAGGCACAGTCTCCTTGAGGGTTATTATCTGGTTTACAGACTATATAGGATGATTTGTCCCTCCTCCTTCCTTTGGCTACCATGTGTTTGAATTGAGCTCAGAGCATTAAACAATGTCTGCCCACTTACATCATTCGACATTTGTCTACTGCCAGCACTGTGCTAGCTGCTGGAGACATGGTGACAAGTAGAACAGACATGGTCCTTAGGAAGTTATGTTTCAGTGCAGGAAGCAGGCAAAGGAGTGAACCAATAAATAAATACGTCATCATAACTTGTGATAAGGGTTTAAGAAGGCAATAACTAGGATGTTGTAGCAGACTCATAGAAAGTCAAGGGAGATCTTGGAAGGTCAAGAAGGTCACGAAAAGCCTATCTGTAGAGAAAACATCTAAACTGAGATATTGAGGATGCCATGGAGATAACTTTGGAAAGAACGAGTGAAGAAGATTTTGAGAAGAAAACAGAGTAATGACTTTAAGGGACAGAAAGAGCTCAGAGTTTTCTAAGAAGTATAAAAAAAAACCCTATGTTGACATAAAACAGAGGGTCTAGTGCTTAGTAAGGCAGAAGACAGTGACATAATGAGATCAGAAATCAAGAAGCCCGGAGAATAGCTTAGCTTTTATTCTAGGTGAACTGAGGAAGGTCATGTTTGTCCTGGGAGAAATGCCTAGGGCAGTCCTAGAGTGACTCAGAGACCCACCTCAGCCCCATTCCCCAACCTCCATTCTCAACTCCTACTCCCATGCCTAGTTCCAGCAACCAGAGGGAGTTAAGTTCATGTTTAATTATTTCACAGATTCTTTACTCCTCTGATAGAAACGGTAAAGAAATACAGTTCAAATCAGTCCATTTGGCAACCTCTGAGCAACTGGAAAATTTGGTCAATGGTCAACACTCAGCAAAAATGAGATTTTTGAATTATTGTTGGGCGCTTTAATGATCCAGCCTCTCCCTGTCCCCCATGACTGTGAATAATCCAAAATTTGTTATAGGACAGTACAGGCCTTCTTAGGCCATAGGATGTTTGCCAGATATTTCTACTCAGGGTGGTTACAAAAAAAAAAAATGATATCTAATAAAAGGCCAGACCTCCTGGGGGTCAGAGACTTATACTACACCCAGATGTGCAGAGAAAGTATGGCTTCTTCATGTCTCATTAACTGATATGATCCTTCCCAGATGTCCATATGTGCTGGGGAAAGAAAAAAGTAAATTTAATCTAAATGGGTCATTTCAGTCAAATACAATAATTTAAACAATCCTTTTAGGTAAAATGCTCAGGTTCCCAGACTTTATTACTCTCCTGCCCTTTCCTTTCTCAATATGGTTTCTGGGCATGTGAGGAGAGCCTATTGTGTCTTCAAAGCAGTGAGGAAAGAAGAGGTCATTGTATCCACATGGTGTCCTCTTGATCTTTGTTGATCAATCCTGTGAGTAGGATCATTTAGGAAGATTATTCTGTCCTAGGCAATCTCCTGGCATGGCTATTGAGGTCTTGGCTACCAGAATTCATGGCTTAATCTCTCTTTCAGTTTGGCTGCAGCCTTGGAACCCTCATTAGTAACCTGTCACTATTTGGGCTCCTGCTCTCACCATGGATGGTACTGGCGTCTAGCTGGGACTCCCTCTGGTTCTGGCCCAGGCACTCCATTCCATAGCTACAAGCCTCTTTAGCCCTGCTCCAAAATCTACTCCCATGCTGTCAGTGAGCTCCTTTTCAGCCTCTCCACCAGCTTTTCATTCCCATTTGCAGACTGGAAAGTTCATATCCTGCTCTTGCCATACAGGCAGTGAGAGAGAATAAAATGTCCTCTCCTAAACCATGGGGCACCATCACTTAGGCTTTGATGTGGCCACTCTCAGGTTTGCTTTTCAGGTGAGCCCCTCCAAGAGGTCGGGGAGATGATTCCCTGCCTTCAAACTCTATTATATCTAGACACTTTGATGCTTACGTCTTTGCCCTGATCTACCATCCTATCTCCTGTTCAGCATCTTTCTGCTCTTCACTCTCTGTCATTATTTCTTTTTCCATAGTCCCTTGAAGAGCAAATACAGGTGGCCTTTGTGCTGGTCACTTTCTTACACTATTTACTCCTTCTACCTTAGCTAACTATATTAGAAGTAATACAGGATTCTTTACTTGTATCCTTCCCTTTTTATCATCATCTTTGGCATAAGTTTGAATAATGAATAGAGTCTAAAAAAAAATCATCTCGAAGTATTTTCTTCTAAGTGGCAATAGACAACTACTACTCTTCCTCCATAAATCCAAACGCACTCACATGCTTGAAGTAAATAATATTTTGCAAATACTGCTTATTGGTTTTCAATATTTATATAATCATTGAAAAAGTAAAAAAAAAATACTTATGATTACAAAATGTCATGTAAATGCTATAAACTTGCAAATTTCAAAAGGGTGGTATAAAAGGAGTGGATTAGGAAAGGTAAAGTGATTGCACCCTGAATTCCTCCTAAATACTGGGGAAATAGAGATACTTTCCAAATATTTTTCAATGAATAAATAGAGGTTTTTATAAGTTTTTAAAGTAATAAACTTACCTAATGGAGCGGATAGTAGCACTAAGCTAGATTTCTTATCTATAATAGTATCAAAGGATGCTATTTAAGGTTAAAAAATTTAAATATGAAGGTAAAGTCATGCTATTTATATTTATGGAGATAACTAGGAGAAGCTCAAAAAATAGAAATAGCTCTAAATCTTTACCTCTGAGGGTAGGACTGGTGTGGGAAGAATTCATTTTGCTTTTTGGTTTGTACACTCTATGCATGTATTTCTTCCCTCATGAGAAAGCCCTCATGGAGAAGGTGATAGTTGACATGGGTCCCAAAGATTGAAGAGCGTTTCATAGGAGAGAGAAAATGGGTGTTAAGAGGGCCAAGCTAAGATGTGCTCAGACACAAGAGGGTCAGTCTTGTGGAGTGTGTGCTGCAGACCCAGGAGCTAGAAGGAAATAGATTGGGCTCGGAAACTGCCAGTCTCAGAACAGATTCTGGGGGGGCAATAGGAGACAGACCCTGTGAAAAGGTTCATCATGGTAGGTTTGGCCCCGCCAAGATGCCCTATCACCTGGAGACAAGACACAGCAGTCTGAAAAGATTATAGACAGACATCAATATTTGGTACAAGACAGCTCTTCAGATGAAAAGCTCCACCCCACTCCCATTTTGAGGAAGAACCAGGACATGGGCTACGGGTTGGAAGTTGGGTCTCTAAGAAATCTATCCGGGCAAGGTAACCCCAGAGATCAAGAGAAACAAACCTGAGAAGAATCCCAATCCTTGTTATTAGACTTTCCAAAGGGTTATGTCCTGGGTGGTACATGAGTCCCCAGTGCTCATTCTTAGGTACAGGAAGGAGGAACAGAGAAAGTTTCAGAGAAGATATATCAGGCCCTGGAGGAAAGGGCACTGAAAGCCAAGGAAACAGCAAAAGCAAAGACACAGAGAGGGACAGCACCAAAACAAAGGAGATGAGTAACAATGTAAATGTAGCTAGAATTCTAAGAGAACAAAGATTTTAGGGAAAAGGTTGTATTCCTAACTATATGGCCCATAAGGACACTATTTGGTTCTCTGCCCGAAAGCCCCTGAGGAATAAGGCAGATGCTTAGTAAAAGGAGGCTCATTGTGTTGAGAATCTCCATGATTCTTAATAAAAGGAGAGGGAGAGAATCAGAATGGAATGGGGAGAGCATCATTTGTAGGCTCTCTAGATGACTCTGCTGGGCTTTCTGCATACCTAAGCCACTGCTCTATGATGAACAATCCTACATCTTGCTAAAATGACCTCGAGCGTTTCACTCTCACCGTCCCAAGTCTATGCTGGACCTGGCAGGCTCAGGGAGGCTGAGATGAGTTATATATGTCCTAGCTGAGTGCTCTTGGAATGCTATTGCACCATCAACATTACTTTTCAACTATTTTTACTCTTCCCTATCTCAAATCTCCTAACCTCACAAAGAAACTTACCCGGATCCCCAAGCCACTTAACCAGACACAACACGTAAATATTTCCATGAACTGACAGAAGAAAGAGATAAGAATGTGTTTGCCATGTCTTTTTTCCCCAAGGTGTTCAAAGCACTTGTTTCCATTTGCTCATTGAGTACAAAAATGCTGAATGGTCACTTTTTCTCTCTACAGATTAAAAATTTTATTTTTAGCAAGGTTTAAATTCTGAAATTCCATTTCAACAAATCATGTAGAAGAACCCTTATGTTTGTTGTAAAGTTTGCCTGTGCAGCAAATTGTGGTCCATCTAATGTTGTCGTAATTGGTAGGATTTCTTTGCTTTATCGTTGAATAATATTCCATTGTGTTTATGATCTTCCTATTATTATATATATATATTTTTTCTTTATTCAACCATCAGTGGACATCTAAATCATTTCCATATCATGGCTACTGTAAATAATGTTGCAATGAACATTGGGGTGCAGATATCTTTTTGAAACAGTGATTTTATTTCCTTCAGAAGTAGGATTGTTATATCACATGGTATTTCTACGTTTAATTTTATGAGGGATCTGTAAACTGTTTTTCAGAGTGACTATACCAATTTACATTCCCATGAACAGTGCACAAGGGTTCTCTTTTCTCTACACCCTTGCCAACACTTGTTATTTCTTGTCTTTTTGATAACAGCCATTCTAACAGGTGCGAGGTGATATTTCATTATTGTTTGGATTTGCATTTCTCTGATGATTAGTAATGTTGATCACCTTTTCATGTACCTATTGGTCATTTGCATGTCTTCTTTGGGAAAAAAAAATGTCTATTCAGATCCTCTGCCCATTTTTTAATTGGAATTTTTAAATTTTGAGTAGAATGAGTTCTTTATATATTTTAGACATTAACTCTTATCAGATATATGATATTTGCAAATATAATTCAGCTTATTAACCACTACCAGTGACACTCACTGATTAGCCCACACTACCGGTACCATAATGACTACTGACTCTGCTGTAGGTTTGGGGGAAAAATGAAAAAAAGAATTAACCATGAGTTTGGCCCCCAACTAATTCATAGACTTGGACTAGAGCAAAGATCTCCTTTATGATTTACTGTGATTGGAGTATGAAAACAACCTGAAAGTTCAGCAATGGGGGACTATTACATAAAGAATGATACTTCCATGCAATAAGAAAAAGGCAACCTTTATAAGACTGAGGTGGCTATAAGTGTGCTGATAACAAATGATCTCCAAAATATATAGTTAATAAAAAATTAAGGTACAAAACGGTAAATATAGTATGCTACCAGTTGTGCTCAAGAGGGCTCATACTGGTTCACTTCTCCCAATCCCGCCCTCTCTGTTCTTTGACAATATATTGTCATAGAATAGCCCTGGAAGAATGCACACGCACACGCACACACACACACACACACATCTACATCCTTTGTACCCTTTTTAAACTGTGGACATGCATTTATTCTTCCTATTATTTATTTATTCTTTATCTATCATTTCTTTTACAATCTATATAATTAAATAATGACCCATAGGAAACACACATGCAGAGAACAATGGAGTCCTGGAAGGACTTGAGACATTCGGATACCCCCGCAGGCTGCAATATCAGAAAAGATCCCACAAAGGAGTCAAAGTGCCTGGAGTTGGCACAAGTTTCCATGTTAAGAAAACTTTGGAGATTTAGCTGCTAAATAAGGGAAGTCTCTAGGCCCAGGCCAAATTCAGACAAATAGCAGCCTTCAGCATCATTACTTGGAGGGAAAAACCCCAAATTCAAGATGGACCAGAAGTACCTAGTCAGCACCCCTGGATAACCCTCTGCTTGGGCGAATCGAGGTAAGGGAGAGAGGGTGTGGTTAGAAGTTCATGCTCAAGATTAAATCCTTTATGAGGCAATGTAATCAAATCCTACACTTTCAGAATTACCCCTGTTGGTTTGGACTTTTATAAGAGTTCCAACCCTTTTTATTATTTTTCCAGCCTCCTTTTCATTCTCCTTTTGCTTTTGGTTTCACGACATACTTTGGCCTGCTTCCCCTCTCTTTGAGCCAGTTCACTGTTTCTCAGGAGAAACTGACTAAGAAGCAATTGTTCTCTGGACATGAATTCTTCTCATGGGGTTTCCTCGCTTGATAACAAGTTCTCTCCTGCTTCTACAGGAAGGGGAGAAACACTACGCAGGCCTACCTTTTTAATGGGACCAGGAAGAGGTTCAGGATCCTGGGGCATTTCAGAGATCCACATTGAATGGAGGCACATCATCCACCCTCAAGGTCCTCATAGGTCATTCCCGGTCCAGCAGTGTCAAGAGTATTGGCCTTCCATGGCTAGTCAGGGAACACTTTAATTCATTTACCTTAGGTTACATCTAAGGAAGAGGAGAACCAGTGACTAAGCTTACTCCCAAATACTTGGCACCAGTCAGATCAAAACTAAAGCCCAAAAATCAGTACAGAGCCTGCTGCAGTGACTGAGCTACTACCCCCACCACTCATTCCATTGGAGGAAAGCACTGTAAGCAGCTGTTATATTGTCAGTGAGTCTTACAAAGAGAAGTCATATAATGCTAAGCCATCATCATTTGCAACTGAACATCCACAAAGTTTACCCTTGATGCCAGGCCAAACTCATGGGGAAGAAGATACAAACTGATGGAGGCCCTACAGATTATTTAGCTCAACCCCCTCATTTTACATTTAAGGAAACTGATTCCAAGATCTACCAGTGTAATTACAAAGCTAATTACTGGTGGGAGGAGGGAAACTCACTTCAACATCAAGATGTACTGCATGAGATCGATTCGTGGAAGCATGTTATCTTAGGACCGGATGCTCAGGAAAGAGGATCTTAAGATAGAGTCAGAGATTTCAGAAAATATCAGGGTGCTTATACTTGTAGGGAAGGACAAAGTGAAAGGAGTAGGTGTTCTGTTACTGATGTGTGACACACCACTCAAAAAGTGTGTAGCTTCAAACAACACCTTTTTTGCTCATGAATCTGAAATATAGACAAGTCTTGGGGAAGAAAGCTCATGGGTTGGCTGGAAGGTTGGGAAATATAGACAAGTCTTGGGGAAGAAAGCTCATGGGTTGGCTGGAAGGTTGGGATCACTCGAAGACTTATTTACTCACAAGTCTAGCTGCTGATGCTGGCCATCAACTGGGACATCTAATATGGCCGTGTGCAGAAACCTACATGTGTCCTCTTTATGTAGCTTACTTAGAGCATGGTGTCTGGGCTCCTAGAGTGAGCATCCAGAGACAGACATAGGCACATCCAATTCACTTTGTATAACTCAGGCATAGGAGTCACACAGTATAGCATATGGCATAGTCTATTTGTTACGGCAGTCACAAGCCTGGCCCATCTTCACAGAAAGAAGGATTGGGCTCCAACTTTTGATAGGAGGAATGAGAAATAATTTGCAGACACATTATAAACCACCATAGTAGGTCAATTTTCAATTGAACTGATTTGGGAAGTTCTTCTCAACTAATTACTGGGCAGGTCTTGAGTCAAGATGTAAATGCAGATGCTTTATTGGGCCAATAGAAACCTCACAATAGAGGAAAAGCAAAAGAGAACTATGACAAAGTACCTTCCTAATAATCAGCTAGGAGAGGATGGATGAGTCTTGCCTTCTCTGGCTACTCATTGGACACAAGAATGATTTTTGTCTCCCTGGTTTAAAGCAAGATGCTCTCTGAATTTTTCAGGGAAGGTATAACTTAAAGGGACCTAAGTGCTCTTTGACTAATCATACCTTTTGGTGAGCTCTCCAAGTGCCTAGATTTCCTACCATATAGCATGCTTCTTGAGGGCAAAGGCAGAGTACCTTCCGTTTGCCGTTATTAAAATGTAAAAAAGGCAACACATGAACTTTTTAGTCCCGATGTCATAGCACAAAAAAAGAAAGACTCAAGATACAGGATGGCTAAGTCGCACAGAATGAATAAATTCTAACGAGTGAGGAAGTAGAGGCAGGGTCACAGGGTAGAAAGCATGTAAGAGGGAAAGAGAAGAGCAAGGTATAGAGCAGCGGTCCCCAGTCTTTTTGGTACCAGGGACCAGTGCTCCTATGAGAATTTAATGCCAGACAAATTTTTACTTTTGTATAGAGTTGAGGAGATGAATTCTCCACCTCTGTGAAAATCCATTGAGACCCACCCTTTGAGAACAAAAATCAGAGAGAGGAGAGAGTCCCACTGACTGATCTGAATTCTTCCTCCCTCTCTCTCTCTCTCTCTCTCTCCACACACATACACATACACATACACACATGATAGGTTTCTCATTATGTAACTATTGTGCAAAAAAACATGTACTTTAGATTTTCCTCAGTCCCCTTAGGAAGCTGAGGCCTGTCTTCATCTTCCGGTAGACTCGGAGTCAGGTACCTAGGAATGTTCTTGGGATTCAACAGTAATTTCGAGACCATTGTGTGGATCCCCAATATGACCCCCCTAAGAGGAGTGATTCCCTCATCTCCCAGAGAGTAGACCCCTATGGTTACTGCATTTAGAAGAACTCTTAGAGAAATGAATTGGAATGGAGGACAAAGCCAAGACATCAACCCATAAGATGTGAACACTGAAACTTGAAAACTGGGGGAGATGGACAGAAGACTTGAGAGAGAGAGAAGGGGTAAAAAGTGTAAAGGGGACAAGAAAAAGAGGAGGGGTGGAAAGAGCTGATAAAAAGTATGTGTGTGTGTGCATGTGTGTGTGTGTCGTATGTGTGAGAGAAGAGAGAGAGAAAGGATGTGGGGGGTGAGGGGAGAAGAAGGGAAAGAGAAAAAGGTTGACACTTGAAAAGTCTTTCTTTATGTTGAGGCCACAATAAACCAGACAATAATGAAATTCTGCACAGATTAAATGCCCGACAGAAAACTTGGAAGCAAATGAGAAATTATATCACAAAACCTTAATGTCATGTAAATCTCACTGGACAGGAAAATCAAAATGTTAGCAACAATTACATTCTTCTTATAACAAAACTGGTTCTGAAAATGGAAATAAGAAGAATGGAAACACTTCTGCAAATGATTAAAGGGAGAATGGGGATCATGGGTGGGGGGGAGCTGGGAAAGGGAGGGAGGGGTGTGCTGGCAGTGATAAATATAGAACTATAATTTAAGAGACAGTAGGAAACGCTTTGTGTGTGTTAATTGGAAATGCATTCTAGAGGCTGCAGTTTGTTCACCATGAATGTCGTGACCTTGGGTTCCTTGAGAGAACGTGGGCTCCACCCTGTCCCCATGGTGAAGGGAAGAAGCGAGAAACCATGTCATTCAAAGGATGAAAGACGGTCCAGTTTATATGGTTGAAGGAACCATTTTTTTGTTTTGTTTTTGTTTTTGTGTTTCATTCTTTGGATTAAAGAGAGAAACACTGTGGGTTTACAGCAAAGCCATCTTGTTTGCCAAGCAAAGAGACACAGAGATGGGATGGTTTGAAAACTGCCTCACCCCATGTTATAGTGACAAGATGGATTCCCTTTTCTGCTCTCAGTCGCCAAAGATCCTGGTTAATCAAATGAGCATTTGACCCCAGGGAAATATAGATGCTGGGAACTGGCTATGGGAAGAGGACTCCTCCTGCTTCTCTGGGGCAGTGCTGGCTTTCGCAGAGACAACAGTTCTTGGCTTTGTGTCCCAGAGCAGAGAAGAGTGGGTTAGACTGGCCCTGGTGAACGGAAGAGTTGAGGTCTGTTACGCATTTGGGCTGAAACTTGGTTTTGAATAAGCAAACTGATAAAGGATCATCCTTCAATAAATTTCTGCCAATTGTTCTTCAACTCATTGTCTCCTTTTATCCTTTTACACACTTCTGGAACACAATCAGAGCATTTAGGCCTCAAAGATGACCTGGGGCCATGATGCCCAAGTAATACAGGTGGTGCATGGAGAGCGCAGCATAACCTTGATAAAAAATCCAGGCTCCCAAGTCATCCCAGACCCACCCAATCAGAATCTCTGTAAGTGACGGGGCTAGGAAATCTGCATTTGTAACAAATGCAGGTAAGTTTCAGCCCAGCCCCAGTCTCCAGACAAGCACATGGGAGCCACTGAACACCAAACTCCTTATTTATCACTATGTAATCAAGACTCAGAGTCGGGCGGGGGGGCGGGGGGGGCACCACCACAGGCCACACACAGCTGAGGCAAGAATTCAACTATGTCACTTCTCAGTGTAGAACCTTGACATTATGCTTGCCGTTCCCTTTAAAACGAGTAAATCCTGGGTCCTGCCCACCATTTAAGTCAGGCCTAAGCATACCTCCAGAATGCCACGTTCATAATGACTGTGATGATGGTGAGGATGATTTTGATGGCTGTGGTGGTGATAGCTAACACTCACCCAATATTTACTATTGTAAATATTGTAAATATTTACAATATTTACCAATATTCAAGCTCAGGACTCACAGAAGATAGGGAGTACCAACTTCTTTAACACACTTCTCATTTGTATTTTAGCACTTCGCCTTTCTATCTCCTTGACCTTAACTCTTGAGGGTTAACTCCCCCCCTTACTGCCCTCTCTACCTGCTTATAGGTACAACAGAGGATGGCAGAATTATCCTGAAATGAAAGAGAAACGCTCAACAGAAACCCCATGCCAGGAAGACCTTTTAAGTGGGTCTGCAGGCCAGGCATACAGCCAATTATTGTCATGCCTTCTTTCCCCCACCCTCGGGTTCCTATCAAATTGAAAACAGGACTCAGATGAAGATCAAAGTAAGCATTAACTTTGTTCCCCTGCCCTTAAAGAGAGGGGTTCTGGTTTACCATGTTGGAGGATGTGACTCAAACCTTCTTTGGTTCAGAAAGTTCTATAGGAAACTTCTTTCCTACCACCCTTCTCATGCTTCATAATCCAGACACAAGGATCTATCTGGGGAAAAGTAGAGAAAGCAGAGCAAATTCAGGTGAGGACGATGGAGGAAGGAGCCAGAAGTGTTCCTCCAATTCTGTTCCCTTCTGGAGAATAAATCAGAAGTCATTCCTCCTCCATAGAAGTATAAAGAGTCAAGCAATGGATGTTGTCTAATAATGCCAGGCCTTGTCTCTGATATACTCCATGGCTGTCTCTAGGCACTAGCTATCCCATAAGTGCATAAGGTCCTTGAACTGTTTCCCCAGTGGAACTGATTTGCCTTGAGTCATTCATACTCCCTTCTATTCCCCTCTTCTGACCCAGGGAACCTGAATCTGGGATAGGAGATACCCAGCCCTATGACCTAGGTGTGGAAGCAATGCCTTTGAGCACACATGGGTGAGTTCATGCAATTGTTTCATTGCCTCTGATCAAAACAGAGAGTTCAGCATAAAGCATTAACTCGATATGAAATGACAATACCTTAGTTTTCCTCGGTTACTCAGAATAAGAGCAAGTACCCTTGAGTGGAAAGAGAAGTGGTACAGAGATGATAGAAGGCTCTTAGGGAACACTGAGAAACATCACTATCACTTGAAGCCAGAACTCAATCCACGGAAGGTACAGCCTATCTCTCCAGGGATGCCACATCTGCCTTCTCTGCAGCATCTCCAGCAGGAAGCTCTTAGCTTATGGTCCGCCTCCACAGCCCCCTGGGAAAGCTGTATCATGAACATTTGGGATCATTTCATATTTCATAAATGGGCTTAACTCACACTCATGAGGTCAACTGGAAGGCCTACTGGATTTAATTATGCTGGAAAGGGAAGCAGCCAGAAACATCTCACATGGAGCTGGAGAGGCAGCCAGGAGAGAGCAAGCAAGCAGAAGGGAAATGTGATGGGATGTGAGTCATGTTACTCAGGATGAGAGACTAAAACCATGCAGTACTCAGGAAAACAAAACTGCAACTCCTGAGGCAGACAGCATCCACAGGAGGTTCTGGTCCCAATCCAATCCCAGGAAGGCTCTGAGAAGCTAGTTGTGTTTATTCCACATTGATGAGTGCGAAAATGGCGCATGTGCCTATGCTCAGATCTTAAAAGTTTTTTTAATTAAAAAAATAATATAAATTGTGGTAAAGGAGTCAATAGACTTGACATCTCTCTCTCTCTCTGCATATTATTTGTTCTGAGCTCTGAGTCGACAGTATAAAGCTGGCAGTTGTCATACAAAACTGACTCAAGGAAGATTTTGATGGGGCAAAGAACAAGGATCCATTGAAATCAAGGAAGAGCAACATGGACAAAAACTCACAAAGATAAAATGAATGGGGAAGCGATGAGCACAAATTTTCTATGAGAACAAAAATTCATGGAACAATGGCAGGAACCCAGTGACTAAACCAATGCAGGCCAATAAGACAGACAAGGATTGGGCTCCTATCCTGCCATGGCAGAAGCTGCTCATTGTTCTCCATTATCTATTCTCTCTTTCTCCCTTAATAATAAGATTTCAGCTGAGCACATTGCTACTCATAAGAAAGATTAATTTTCTGCCTCTTTTGCAATAAGTGTGGCTAACTCCTTGCTGGTAGGATATTAACTCAAGTGTCATATAGCAGCCCTTTTGAGCCTCCCTTAGGAGACAGATGACATGCCCTTTGGCCCCTTCTTCATCATCCCTTTTTCCACCTGCTGCCTTAAATGTAGATGCCACCATCTTGGGTCATGATGACAAGGACCACATTCCAGGGATGGTGAAGTGATGAGCTCTATGGAGCTCTGCTCCCCAAGAATGTTATGGAGCAGATCCTAGAAGGCTTACACTGATCCTCGAAGGCTTAACCCTCACACCTTGTAATTAATCTCTGAGAAGGAAAGACCATGTATACCCTGGAATGTATAACTGTATATTTGGAGACCGAGTTTGGCTTCATCTGACAAAAAAATCAAAAATAACTATCATGTAAATGGTCAAGAAGCTTATTTCTTTGCCACATAACCCGAGGCCCACCTCCTCCATTTTGTTCCTTTTCCTCTTTCTCTAGAGATGAAGATCATTGTCAGGTAATACAGTCAATTCCCTCTTCTCAGAAGTCATTTATTCCACTCTGCCACTCCTCTTTAATTGTAGAATTCCTTCACCCCTGCGTCCCTTCATAGTCCCCTCAATAACTGCCCTCCCACTCCTTCTCACATCCTTTTAGAGTTTTAGAGTGTTAAAGATTCCAGTCTGTGACTAAACGTGTCTTAAGTCAAAAGCAAAACTCTAGGAAGTGCATAGAATCAGCCATATGACTATAATGAGAGGCCAGCAAGCCAGCACAGGGGCAGACTGGCTTAAAACCAGCTAAATGCCCTGCTCTCTTGACATGACCCTAAAGGCAGAACAAGCCCAACGAGAGAAAGAGAGGAAGTAGGCTCCAGTGCATGAAAACCTACACACTTGAGTAGCACTGCAGGCCCAAGGCCAAGATGCGCACCATTCCCCAGCTGCCTCCCAACCCAGATGACTTGGGATCCCCTAACCCTGCCCCCGCCCATGCTTTTTCATTACCAAACCCAAAGACCTCCTGAGGCAAATAAAATTCTCCATGTAGGGTGAAGTTATTGAAGCAAAAAATAATAAACTTTGATGAGCGTGTTTCAATTTTCACTTGTGTTTATGGCCAAAGGTGTTTTTTACTTTAATAATCGCTGCTGGAACAAGGGCAGCCCCATGCTGCTAACTTGTTAAAAAGAAAGGGAGGGAGGAGAGAGAGACAGAGAGATAGAGAGACAGAGAGAGGTAGTGAGAGTATGAGTCCTGTGCTCAGCTGTAAATTGTTCAACAGCTCACCGCTAATCCTCCCAGTTTTGAATCCCACCCTTAAAGCCTTAATGATAGAGAAAGGGATAAAATATTACCTGGACCATGCTCTGTTGACAGTTTGGCCTGGGCTCACTTTAGCCATCACAAGTAATTTTGGTGTGGGGGCATGTGCTCATGTGTATGTATGTTTTAAGAGAGAAACTTCGGTGTTCTATGGCACCATTTCATAGTAGTGAGTGTATCAGAGGAAAGAAATTTGGAGGAAACAGGCTCCTACCAGTTGGACATCAACTTGAACATTGTTTTTAGCTCACTTTTATCTGGCAAAGTTTCTGTTTGCTTTTAAATGTCAGAAAAGGTTAAGAAGCCCTTGAAATCTGCAAGAAATTTCCTAGACTTCTGGGGAGCATCCCTGCCTTTAATAGCGTAAATTGATTATCCCCCCACCTTTGAAATTGCCCTTTAGAAGGCACATAACTGAGGAATCAAATGAAAGAGAAAAAGATTAAAGTAAATGCTCATTTGTGGGTCTGAGTATTTTACTCCAGAATGAGTGAACCTAGAAATATTCAGATGTTATATTTCTCTCTGTCTTTCTCATCTGTCCTGACTCACATTTTCCCAAATCACATAAATTCAAGAGAAGATACTGTGACTAGGGAAGCACTAATATTCCCTTTCCTTGGCCCTAACTCTTCAGCCTGCTGCAATAAAAAGGGTCTTAAGGCCCTAAGTGACTGTGGACTCTCTTCTAAGTCTACAAGAGACTCCAATTAGGATCATAGGTATTTAATAAAGTCAAATGCACTGAGTGGCCACCAGCTTTTCAAGTCTCAGTAGGTTTTCCCACCACCCGAGTCCGTAAGAAATATACACTTTGGGAGAATTAACAACTAAATTTATAGTTCGAGGTGCTAGTCTGATGTGCTTACACTCAATACTTATAAGAATCTTTCTCCTTCCCTGAGGCAGAGGCTAAATTTGGAGTCTCACAGAGGTCAAGGCCCATTTGGACCTCAGGCCATCTGTCACATGTGTGTCTGCAGAGATATCGTTTGAGCACCTGGTCACCAATGGCTATTAATCCAAGCAGACCACTGCTGATTTGTTCCTGGCTCCTTCCATCCTCTTGGGACTCAGGGACCCCTTTGCTGCATCTGCAGACAGAGAGAGGTCCCATTCCACTGTCTTCATGCCCGGCCAAGGCATGGAAGTATCAAAGCCACCTGCTGCTGAGACTCACAGCACAAATATTTCCTTCCGGAGATTCTGTCTAGGAAGCAGAGCCTCTCTTTCTTGTACCCACCAAAGGTAAAATCTTATCACTTTCCCATCCATTTTCTTCTCCATTTCCGCCTGTGGGCGTGGGGACATTTTCGAGCGATGGTTCTCCCAGGAAGTTTTTACTATGCTTCAAGTCCTCTCCATTTCACTAAGGTTGTGGCCTTTAAATCCTAAAGCCACAGATAGCTTTTATTTCTATCCTCTGGCACTACCTTAGTCTTATCTTTCCCTGAAAACACTCCACTAGGTTGAAAAGGTTGTGTGTGTGTGTGTGTGTGTGTGTGCTCACGCGTGTGTGCGTGTGCACACCTATATACATGTGTGGTATATGAGCATGCGTGCACAAACACACACAGGTGCTGGGAGATGAATGGAATAAATTCCTGGAGGGAAAAAGTCAGTTAATATCTTGAAACTCTTTGGCTCTGTTTATAAATAAGGGGGTGATGAACTTTCAACACTCCTAGCATTAAGAGAATTACTGCAGAAAATTGTCATTTTTATCTCTTAGACAACAGATAATTAATCTAAGTAGCATGCATGCTTTGTTTTTCTAAGACTGCTCTTGTTGATTTATGACACATTCATGTGTTCAGTAAACTGAAGTAGAAATAGAATTGGAAAGACCCTTGACTTTCCCATGCAAGCCCAGGAATTCAGCACCAAAGAGATGTGCCCTAAAGTAACCTCAGGAGGACTGCACAAAGGATTCCCAGCCCTCTGCTCCGGAGGTCAGGCCACTTCACTGCCCCAGGAGGAGGAGGCAGTGTGCGCAGGCTGGGTGGTCAACATTGAGAGCAGCAGGAGGAGGGTGTGGTAGTGCTGTGACACTAAGGAGTAGCCAGTTTTCCAAAGACCAAGTCCCGCCCCAAAGCAATAGAGCTAATCTCACAACTTGGCACCCAGAAGGGGAAAGGCAGGAGTCAGAGCAGTCTCACAAAACCATAAGGTGCCAATTTCCACCTCAGCCTCAGTCATAATCCTCTAGGCCTCAGATCACTCAGGCTAACCACTCTTGCCAGCCCTAGGCCTCCTCCAACCTCCTTGGTTCCAGCACAACCCAGGATTCCTATCACAACGTGCCCAAGTCGAGGGGTGAGGGCTGCAGCCAGGTAACATGTATTTTATATCTATGGGCAGAGCAAGTCTTTAGAGGCCCTCTAAATCTAAATGTCTCCAGATCAAGTCTTCTACTTCTGTAGTCCTTTCCCTAGTCTCTTCCTGGCATCTTTCCTTCCCATGAGGTCAGAACATTCCAGTTCTCATCTCTTCCAGAAGATAGTTGTAGGTAAGAAACAGCTCCAATTGCAGTGTTCATTCCTGCATTGGAGCCCCGTCAAGGGCTGGATGATTCTGGGAAACTCAGCATATGGGAGGCTTCCAATAAGTGTCTATCGATCTGAGTCCATCTATGATCCCAGAAAAATTCTGTTATCAATAACTTGCACCTTGAATACTTAGTTGTTCTAGAGCATAGTTCCCAAATTTTTCTAAGTGCAAATATGATTTTTTAAAGCTGAGAAATTTCATAAACCACTATCTTATAATTAATATCTATTGATTAAGAGAGTACATCAGAACCCAAAGCTATATAAATTAAACACTCCACTGAACATAAGTTGTGTTTGTTAATCACAACAGCAGCTACTGCATTAAAAATCATTATTTATATATATAGTTTAACATCCATTCATCTATGACAATGTTTTATTTAAAATGCAGAGTCCTCAGCCCACCTCTCAAAAACTCCGATTCAGTAGATTTGGAAGTAGTGTCCTGAAATCTGCATTTTAAAGCTTCATGTGCTTTTTTTATTGATGGTCGTCCACCAACCACTATTGAAAAGTACTATTCCAGAGGCAATTACTTGAATTATCTGTCTACTTACTGTGATGACCCCTCATAATTTAGCTAAATAGGGCTGTCGTTTTCAGCCTGTCAATACTCTGTGTTAGCTTTGCTCATCAGCTATCCTTAGTTTTCTGAGGTCTATGAACATAGCCACGGGAAATACTGGCTTGATGGCTTAGTCATCAAATTGCGAAGGGGCAAAAGATAGAATCTAGTGCCTTGTGAGTGTCCATGAAAGCTCACGATTTCCAACAATTTGTCTTTTATAGTAAAGGCTCAAAGCCTGCAATCTTGATTTCTAGCCCTGCAAGGAGAAATTGAAGGGGTTTGTTGGTTTGCTTATTTGTTTGTTTGATTTTACTTGTCATTGGCTCTATACCAGTTTTATAAACTCAGTTTTAGTCAGAATTCTCCCCTTGATTGTGTGTCTTCCAAATCATACAATCCAGAGATCCATAATTGGCCAGTTCTGTAGTTAAAAGTTTAGCTTCCCTTCTACCATAAACATGGGGATGACCGTGGCATCACAGTTCTTGGTCTGGGCATGGCATTTGGCTCATCCATCCAGGAATCCAATTAGAGAATATGGATGGTTTCAGAATCAATGTTGTCTAATGAGAAAGAGATTTGCCCCTTTCAATAATGCCATGGAATTTTCGACCTGATTATTAAGAACTCTGATGAGTCAAACTTAGGCTGGTTTTCTGGCTCTACATAACTCCCACATTTTTTGCGTTTTGGATTCCTCTACAATTCATCAAATCTACATGCCACACTGACTCCAGTTCCTACGTTATATTGGAGATCTGAGGAGCATAACAAGAATCTGCTTCCCTAACCCAAGTTTCCATTTAACTCAGAAAACAGAGCTCTTAATTTATATTTCCCTTGACAAACAATGGCTTAACTTACAGGGGAAAGACATCTCAAGAACTTGGAAAAACTTAAGAGGAGAACTAAATTAGAGGTTAAATAAAATTCAGCCTTCCCACTTCAGCCAGGTTCTGCCATTTCCAGTTACTATAAACAATTGCAATTTTGAAAGTGTTAAAAAAAATACATTGACAATTTCCATGAAAGGAGAAAGGGATTACAAGGCCATTTCGAGTCTCTCTGCTGCTCAGTAGTAATGCAGTTACACAGGAAACCTTGAGCCCTAGGACACCTCGCTACTGTTTCACTGAGCCCTTGGAATGGGGAATAAATTGTTCCAACAATTGTCATTTGTCTTAGAAGTCCTATTATGAGATGCATAGTGAATCCATAGAACAGCAGGCAATATCTTCTGGATCTTCCTTTCTTCCTTTCTTTTTCTTTCTTTCTGTCTACTCTTCTCCCCACCTCCCACACACCACAAATGGGAAAAGTAGATTTTTACTTTATTTTGCAAATATTTGTGCTAGGAATTCTATAGGCAAAAATGTTGACAATAAGGAACAAAGAAGATGTACAATATAAGATTTGCCATCCAGAGATAGAAACTCAAGAGCATCCTTTTGTGTTTCCTATGAAAGAAGAAATTACTATTCATTTTTTCCAAAATATGCAAACAAGAGAAGGGGCACTCATTAGCCTCTACTTGACTTCAGTGGTTGAGGTATAGCTCTATAATTCTTCCTTTCTTTCTACAAAAGTACAGTGACCATTACCTATCCAAACTTTCTAACATGAAGAAACTCACTTCTGCCCTGGAAAAATTAATTGACAGAAATCTTTGAGGACTCCTAAAGGCAAACTAGGGAAAGATGGAAGTGTGTTTTTCTCAACTGTGAATTTGGCCAAATCTGTTCACTTCTGGGGTCTTTGGTTCCCCCAAATACACAAAGAGGAAGTTAGACTAGACCTCCAAGTCCCCTTCCAACTGGAGTAGTCTATAGGTCTGCAGACTCTCAGCCCTTACAGTGACCTTTTCTGCCCTATGGTGAGACACTGACTCCTGCTTCTTTCTTCTTGGCCTCCCCTATCAGGCCCCTATACTCGCAGAGGAAAAGAATTATGGTAAAAAAATCTTCACTAAGCAATCAGAGTCTGACTATTATTTGAGTGACAGCCTCCTGGTTGGGGGTGGGGTGGTCTTTGCATTTTAACAAGGCCTCATGGGATATCAGTATCAGTCCACCTGATAGAAGAAAGGAAGGAAAAGGAAAGAACAGACTTCCCGGAGGCCTTTAGGTCACCCCTTAAGCTCCAATGTACCATTTTTATGAATAACATAATCCTAGAAAAGCCTGTCTCATAGAATAGGAAGGGAAGGAAGCCATAGTCCAGAAGCATTAGGAGAAAATGAGGAGAAAAGAAAGACTGGTGGGAATGACAGAGAGAGGATGATTAGAGCAAAAAGGCTCTGTTTAGGATATGCAGGGGGAAAAAAACTGAGATAATTAGAGATGGCACTATGTACCAGCAAGCTGCCTGCCCTGGAAGACTTGGATAAATAATCATAGCTTCCCCTGCTGTATCAAACTTGCTCTCAGTGCAGCCTCCAGGAGCCGCCATTATTGAGCCTCCTTGCCGTCCTTTAGGTTACACTCAACAATTTAAGACCCTGGCAGATGTAAGTTAGAAATGAGTGGTGGAGGTCCTCTAGCATTTTGAAGGTGATAACATCAACAGCTACCTTGATGCCTAGTTACCAGAATCATTGTCAGAAACAGAAATGCATGAACCACGGTTCCCCTCAAATTCTAAGGGGTCAGAGCAGTATTGTGCTCTATCTACCATTCAGGCCTCCTCTACGATCCATCAAGTTTCCATCCAGTCTCTTTTGAGAACTTCTATTAGTGAGTAGTTTGTTACTTTTGAGTTTGCTTCACTGTTAGGGAGCTCTATTAGAAAGGTTTCCCTTGAGTTGAGAAAAAGTTCTCTCTCTGTGACTTGCATCTACAGGGCCACACAGGAAAGAAAGTTATCCCTTTTTTATGCCAGTTCTTTAAAACCTGATATCATCTCCCATGCCTTTCTCCATCCTTTAAGGCAGCTTTCCATTTTAATTTCTGTTTCCTCCGGTTCAGAGAGAAACATGGAGATTTTATCTCTAGAGCGAGGCTATACTACAAGAGTTAAAGTTTTGATACCTAGGGAATGGTGACTGCTTGACACCCTATTGTCTAAGATCAAGTGTAGTATCTCTTCTTATTAGTCTAATAGGTAGGGAATTGGTAAAAATGTTTTTGTGTGTGTGGTTAGGTTAGATAGGAGAGCTGAGAGATGTTCAGTTTACTAACTAGTCTGGTGTTATTTAAAGTTTTATTAAAGATCAACAAGATAAGTCTCAAAGCCTAAGATAGACCCTGGAAAGGACAAAGTAGCCAGGAGGATGGAAATTATGAGACCAGGATCTGTGCATAGTCAAGAAATTCTCAACAATTAGGATTATAAAAATTAGGAAAAAGGAAGTTATCTTTAGGGTCATTCTTATTATTTTCACATATAATATGTTCTCAGTCTCTTTCCACTTCCTATAACAAGGCCTGGCATATATTAGGTGCTCAATAAATGTACATGAAATGAATAAATCTTTAATCAAAACCTTGTTAATAGCTCTAGGTTTGTATGGTTTAGCCATTTACACCACCAGCATTTCATAAATTTAACGAGCTCAGAGCTCAAATTTTGGTAGGATAGGTGAGACATTTGCCCAAGTGGCTGTAAGTGCACTAACAAGTGATTATGAAAAGACGCAGCGGCCACCAAATGTAGGGAGAATTACAAAGAGAGTTAACAAAAAGCCTTCATACGGAAGGACTCACTTCAACTTGTGTTTGTTAAACTTGAAGCTCTATATCCCCTGCTCAATTACAAGAACTCAGTCTGATTATTCAAATTAAAATTCTTAGACATGAATTTCCAGTCAGAGCTGGAGGGAGAACTTTTCCCATGGAGGGTCCTTTTTTTTCTAGCTCTCTCTCTACTTCCTGGCAAGACCTCAATTGGCGCTGCTCTGGGTGACCCACCCTTCTGTAAACTTCTCTTCTCCCTGGCAGCTCACCTTCTCCCTGGACTTGCAACTTGGGAATCTCATACCTGGCTGCAGCCAAAAGATTTCAGGAAATGGTGTTTTGGAAACACATCTTTAAAATGAAAACAGATAAAGCTGTTGGCAGTAGAGACAAGGAAAACTCTACTCTTTCTGAAAAGCAAGCCGTTTGTTGGCACTGGAAACTTGCCTGCTCTCAGCCACCACCATGTCCTCTGATAAAGGCACTAGGACACACGTAGACACACGTATACACAAATGCTCAGCCACTGGACTGCAGAACATGCCCTTGAAAGTCTGAGAACCCTTGTCCTGTTGCTCTTTGTAGAACTCTATACCCACTAGAGCCTGTAGCCTTTTAAGACTCTAACCCACAAGGCCTGGATCATACACTTCCTTCAGGAGAAACCTCTATGGCTTCCACGCAGTAGCCAATCTAAACCAAGTCGAAGGGAATTTTTGTAGGCATTTCTGTTAGATGCACCTTTTAGCAATCTTCACTTATAACCCCTGAGGGTTTTATTTCCAGTTTAGTAAAAGAAAAAATAAAGATGCAAGTTGGGACCATTTTGTCTTCCACTAGGGTAGCATTAATAAGCTGACTCTCACTTTATGGAAGACAGCCTAACCCTACCAAGAAATGCTATTTGAATAACATTCCCTTGAATGGCTGTAATTTATTCCAACGTATAAAGTGCTTTCACTTGACTATGCTCATACAAGCCTCATAACAGACCTGGGTAAATTAGCCAGGACTATCATCGTGGCCTCAAGTCGATGAGGAAATCATTGGAAACAGACAATGAGTGACTTGCTAAAGCACACGTGGAAAAGAAGCAGACAACACACATCTTCCCAGGCTGCATCAAGGGCTCTGCCCATCACTGCATGAATTCTGCTCATGGTCGTTTATAATATAATCAGGTAATTCAACAAACCTATTCAAATACAGGCCCTCTGTAACCTAATATAGCTGAGTCTCTTGGAATTCTGCTTCCACAACTCAAAGAATCTCCAAATCACAAAATTGAATTACAAAGGCTGTTCTCTAATTTCTTTAAGAAATGGTTCAGGGTTTCCCCCCAGAAAGCCCACAGCACACAGAAAATGTCCTCTGAATTTTCTTTACTTATCTCCCCTCACCAGTATTTTCCACTGCTACTCATGGCAGCCAAAAACAGTCTCTCTCTCTTTTCCGTTCCTGCTTTCCCCTCCATGCCTCCTGTAGACCCTTCGTTTTCATGGTCTTACTATTACCCCTTCCATTTCTTGTTCTCTGTGTCTGACTCCCTAGGAGGATACAGACTGAAGTCTGGGCTGAGTGGGAAGCATTGGGTAATTCTGGAATTCTTTGACAAGCTGTAATGACAGACACAACACAGGACCACATTTCTGGGAATGTGTTGGTGGGAACACACCACAGGGTGGACATGGTTCTCCAACACATCACTAGGACCAGCCCCATCTAAACCTAAAATGGAGAAGGGAAGAAACTGCCTCACATTTGCTAAGTTGATAAGACACTAGAGTTATAGTCTCTGGCAATACAAGAGACAGGATGCTGAAACTATCTCCCTCCAGGAAGATGAACAGGGAGCCAAGTGGGGAAGAGTGAGTATTTACAGAAAGGCAAATGTGGAGATATCCTCAAGAGGAAGATGATCCTTACATGAGTAAGAAAAATATTAACCCCAAAATTGTCCAACTGCCTGTGGCCCTGCTGAAGCTTCTAGGGAGAACCCCAGCCACCCTGAGTCACCCTGCAGCCAGTCCAGGTGAAAGCAGGCTGAGAAGCCACAGTTTTTGCTCCCTTAGGGTCAGGCTGTGACTCTTGTATTGCTGTGCCATCTGCCACTGCTTATGATTATTTGCTTCTATCCACACTGTAAGCTCCTGAGGATAAGATCTACAACATCAGCATCTGATACTGTGCCTGGATTCCTAGAAAATAATAAACAAATAAATAAAGAAAATACAGGAAAAATAAATGTCTCTAATCATTACATTTATGAACCATGAATAAAAAAATAGGAAGCTTCTTGTAACTTAATCAACTGATTGGGGAGCCAGACTCATGGCAGTTGTTTGAGTTTGTAGAGTAAGGCTTCACTGCGGGACTCTAGGAAATCAATGTGACTGGCTATAGCCTTGAAGGTGCTGGATATCTCTTTAGGAATATTACTATCATGAGTATGGTTAGTTATTAGGATAGTGATTTTCCTGTCTGTTGATAGAGTCATCTGTCTAGTTCTGCATCATAGGGAGCCAACCCCTGCCAGCTACATTTCCCGAACTCCCATTCCAACAAGTTTCTGATTAAATTTGGCAAATGGGAGGCCTTGGCAGAACATTGGAAAAAGGAAAAAGCCCAGATACTCCCCTCACTCCATATTTTAGGAAACATTCTATCAGCAGCTTAGTCTCTTCTGGGGTTCCACTTCTACTGGGGAGCCTCGCCCTCTCCAATTCTAATTCCTAGACTCTGGTAACACCTCCTCTCTTCATCTCTCTAGCCCTACAGGTAGAAGTGACTTCCTGCTAATCTAGGGTCTGTCTCACCATTCTTCCCTTTTAGTTCCATCAGCCTTAATATATAGCTTGTTTCTCATATTAAAGTCCTCTCTTGACCTATCTGGCATAGGTTCTGTTTTCCTGGCTGGACCTTGACCAATATAGCTACCATTTAATACGAGCCTTTCTCAGCTCCTACTACTCTGTCTAAACCATGAGTTAAAAACTATGTATGTTATAAGTTTTATGGTAAAGAATCTTTTGTTTCAGCCAACTTCCTAAACTAAGTGATAACCTGGCTGGAGGAGCTTAGAGTGGAGTGCTGGTAAATGTGTAACAATGGGTTCTCCAAGAAAGAAAACCCCTGATTTATAGTACTTGCCAATTTCCATGACGTAAATACTCCCACCATAGTGGATTTAAGCTGCCAACATCATGTCACTGAACGTGGAATTGGAAAGGGATATACAATTAGGTAGAGCTGGTACAGCCAGTTCACCAGATGTCTGAAAATCAACAATGTATGCCCTAAGGCAAGTGAACAGAGAAGGATATTGGGCAAGTGTGAAATTGCTTTAAATGAAATAGAGAACTTTTAGAGGCTACAGAAACTGGAGAGAGGCCCGGGAGGGGCGAGGGAAGCAGCAGAGAGTCAAAAAGGGAATTAGGAAGAAATGTCGAATGGGAGTTTAAGGAGTAAAGTGTTCAGAATTGGGATCCTTAGTTCCCTCCAAGGAGACTGTGAAATCAACAGTAAAAGATCTTTGTCATTAGTGTGTTAGAGAGTTGGGATTATTTGGGGGGGTGAATGAAGAACTGAGAGAGCTGCCAGAGAAGGATCCAGCCATAAGTGGTTTACAATGGATCATAGAGCAGTATTGTTAGAAGGGGCCTCAGAATCACCCATTCCAACAGCATTATTTAACAGATGAGGAAACTGAGCCTCTGAAAGGCCACGGCCACCCAGGCAAATAGCAAAACCTAGACTCAAACTCGGACTTCCTGACAAGACCATTTGTTTATTCATTAAACATATATTGCTTGACGATGGAAGTCTGTTGCAAGCATTACAGATATGGTCCATATCTTCAAGGACTTTACTATCCAGTGAAAGAAAGATGGATTAAACAGCTTATCACAGTTTGTAACTATTCTTTCATGTGTTAAATACTATGGAGGAAAAATATAGGATGCTTTGATAGACCTCACATAAAGATTTTGACCACAGAGTGTGAAAAATATCTCTGAAAAACTCTGACACTGAGCTGAGACAGGAATGAAGAACACAAGTTGATCAGATGAAAAGGGGAAAGAGGGCTCTTTTTCAGGGTTTGAATCACCAAACAAATGCTACTTATACAGCATGTTTTCTCTTTCGTCACCAGACAGCCCCAATATTTGTTGAAACCTAAAGACTTGAGTTATAAGCAAGATGATAAAACTTTGAATTTAGGTGCAAATATAAGAGTAGGAGTAGCTTTTATCCATATACTTTGGAATGAAAACTGATGGGTGCCTTGAGCCCAGGAACGAACCAGAATACCTCATATCTCTCTCAATCACTATACCCTGGCAAACTCTGCACCAAAGTGAAGCTCCTGACGCTCTCTGTGAGGAAAACCGAGATAAAAGAATTCATTCTCTAGGTCATGGCTTTGCACTTTTACCTGCTAAAACCAACCAGGGATGCCTTTGTGTCTTTCCTGACTGACTGAGGTAGATAGCATACTACTGGAAGCCCACTAGTTCCTAAGACAATGGTCCACTTATCTCTTCACCTGCAGGGGTGAGAGCTGTGATCCCTTTCTTCTGGGCTTTGATTCCTACTACTATCACTTTCCTTCCAACTTGATCATCTGAGGCTGGGAGAAGACTTTAAAGTTTATTTTTGCTTTCATATTGAGTGAGTCCATCATATCATGCTTCCTAGTTAATAATTTTGCTATTTTATTTTCAAATATCAACCAGAGCCAGGTTTATATCTAGAGTTTTTCTTGACCCCTCCAGCCCTTAACTTTGGACAAAGTGAACACCTCCACCACCACCACCACCACTGCCACATCTCACACAGACTTGCTACAAAAATTTGGATTAATTTCATTTTCCTCATCTCTAAAATGATGCAAACAAGCTACCTTTTACATGGAAGTGACTGTAATAAAAAAAACAAATAGCCTACTCATAAATGCTCTGGACTTCTTTCCGAAACACCATCTGGAGAGTCTAATTCTATAATCCCATGGATATGCTTGTAATGTCTTTTGTGAAAAATGTCTTTTTCCAGGAGTCTAGAATTCAAGCCTACTAATATTTTATGACTTTTGGCATGTTGCTTGAGTTCCTTCAGACTCAGTTTCTCTTCTTTGAAAAATGAGATGAAAAATGCTGCCTACTGAACTGGCATCACAGATACAATTCCTAAAACAATCTTGTGCATTTCAAAATGAAAGATATCAGGGACATTCAAGTTTTTTATGATTTTTTTCATATCAAATTACTTCAACTAGAGGCAGGGGCTTTAAAAAAAAAATCCAAGTGAGTAAATAAGCATATACGTGCACACACAAATCACTGCCTTTCTTTTTGGCATATGGTGTCACAGTGCATTGCAATGTCAAGGATAAGCACCTCTCATCAGTATATTTTAAATATGTTGAGTCTTTCTCCTGAGACTACTGGATGCAAGCAGCTGAAGAGATGAGAGTTCCTGGTGTCTCCAGAGAAGAGCTTATTTCCTTTCCCAGGCTTCCCAACCCTACCCACGATCACTTGTCATCGAGATGAACCTTTGTGGAGAGGCACCCAGGAGAGGAACTCTCTAGAGTATGAGCTTTTTCAGGATGTCAGGAAGTGGAGAGTGTGTGTGACTCAAGGACACTCATTCATGTTAGAGAAGAAAGCTGAGGTTGCAAAACATACCCCAGAAAGGAGGAGAGCAGATGTTGTACCTTTACTACCTCCCTGTTCTGAAACTGGAAGAGATTGATTCTGTCCTTCTGGGCATTCAACATTCCACTCACAAACTGCCCTCCCTGGAAATCCCCTCTGGTTCAATTACTCCAGTGTTCCAGAAACCAGCCCTTCCCCATCTCAGCTGATAGGACTTAATAATTTTCATGTGAAAGGTATTGATTCAGAAGTTCCTGATGGCTCCCTGCTAAAACACGAATTTTTATTAAATGTCCTGCCAATTAATGCATTTGGCAGGTCCCAGAATTGTTTTCTTGTATGTTTTTCCATTTTTTTCATTGTAGGCTCCTCCCTCCTCCCTCAACTAAACCCTAACTTGGGTTTAAGACCCGCCTGGAAGATAATTCTATAGCCTCCCTTTCTAGACCTTCTCATTTAAATGAGAGAATCACTAAAGGCCTCCTTGTCCTTGCCCCCCAGCAGACCCTCATAAATCCACTGTGAAGTTTTTTTTTTTAATTAAAACATCCACATAATTAATGATCAACTCCATTTGTGCCATTGAAAACCTAAATGTCACACGGTTGAAAAGACCCAACCAAATAATTCAGTGTACCCTATAAAGCTTTAAAAAAGCAGAGCCCAAGAGGCCTGCATGACTGGTTTCTGTGCTGTCTGAAAAGCTTGGTTGGGTTTTTTGGGCACTTGATTGGATTCCAGGAATAATGTGCCCTGAGCACAAAGGGCTCTTTTGATGTGTCTGTGCTATAGCTCCTCCCCTTTCCTCCTCACTTTACCTGGGATACACATTCTCCTTGTCTCACAAGTTGGAAAAAATAACCCATGGACGAGAGGAAAAAACAGCAGAGAGAAAGTCGAGGGTGGGGATTGGGGGGAAACTGCAGTTCCTAGTCTGAGTTTGGTTACTAAAGTCTGGTTATTCCAGGAGGAATAGAAGAAATGGAGTTTATACAATGTCTGTGACCAGACACCAGAAAATGTAATGAAAAGATGCTTCTTGTTTGAATGTGGTCCTTGAGGTATGGGTAATGAGTGAGTCTACCAGAAGGTACATGCTACTTTCAGAGTCAGAAGAACTGCAGATTACCAACCCTGAAAGTTAATGTAATTTACATGCCTAATTCAGGTAGAGAAACTCATGTGAGTCTAGCCTGTTGATTTTTCATGGTACTAGAAAAGTCAAGAAAAATGGAGAAAAAGAAAGCAAAGGACTCATTGCTAGAATGCCCTAAGAAAAGTGGCAGCACCAGCTAAAGCCAGTATTAAGCACTGGACCTGAGAGAGAAGGAATGTGGTTCTAGTATCAGCTGTAGAGATACCCAGATTGGCAGCAGAGGGCAACAAGCTGGTGGTAGTGGAGGGTTACTTGAGGTCCTCTGGGCTAACTTGAATAGGCTGTTTTATCCTTTTGCAGTTTCGTTTTCCTTATCTGCAAAAAGATGAACTTGAACTACACCAATATCAGCTCTGACATTCTGTTTCAGAAATCTTTTGCTGCACCCAAATTAAGACAACAAGCCACTTACTTAGGTCTTCCTTAATTTCAATAATGTTCTAAAGATATCTGTGTAGAGACTATAAACATAGATTCATTTCATTTACTCTAAATAATTGATTTTTTATGCTTATTTTTTTAATTATTTGTTGCTAATATGTAGAAACACAATTGAGTTTTTTTGTTGAATTTGAATACAGTAATGTCATCAAATCACTTACTAATTTTAATAAATTATCGATAAATTCTCTGTCTTCTCATCATCAGCTCTCAGGTGGTTAGATCACAGGGAGATGTTTGATACATTTGTTAAGTTTCTAGAATTGCAAGCAACAGAAGTGACTGGCTAACTTAAATGTAAAGCAAGATTTGTCTTAAGGCTATGGGATGGTTTTGTGAGTCATAGGAAACAATGAACTATCAAACTTCAGGAAAAGACAGGACACAGAACAGCAACAGGGAACAAATTAACTGTCTCTTTAGGATGCTGTAACAGGGTAAGTTCCCAACTTTCCTGAGTCACATCTCTTAAGATTCAAATCCTTCAGAGAACAAACCTTGATCCCTGTTTAGGTCTAACCATCGACCATGTTGCCAGTTGACTGATAGGCCCACCAAGACTGAATGCAATTTTGAAGGAGTGGTACCCCAAAGGAAATTAACTATGCTGTTATAAGAAGAAGAGAGAATTGATGCTGGAGATGCAAGACAACACATGGCCACCATGTATAGTATCTAATTAGATCTTTCTGCCTTTAGAACATCTTATCAGGTATACAGATTAGCACTTGAATTTTGGTGATGATAATGGTGATGAAGACAACTACCATCTTAGACAGCCCTATCTTCCTGTCAAAAGCACTCAGGCTCACTGTCAATGACCCACATTATTCATTTATACATGAAAATGGATCCTTTACCCAGCTTGTTTCCTGGGCTTCGATTTCTTCTCCCGCATTAATATGCATTGTGCTGTTGAAATAAGCTTGATTAACAACCAAACGCATGTGTGTTCTATCTTGCTTTCTTGCCTGCATCTTCTGTCTCAGTTTTTTTAAGGGTGGTGGTGTGTTTATTTTGCTGTGGTTACTTTGGAATAAGAGATCCAGTATTTACAGTGATACAATCAGTAACTACATTGAATTCTATCTGCTTGTTGAACTGCTGACTCTGGGCTTGAGCACATTTGATGTATAAAAGATGTTTGTGGGTTTCCTAGGTGTTTTTAATCCATAAGAAAATGGATTGAGGTAATCGTGATCAATTTTCTTAAGGAAAGAATTGTCGTGAAAACAAAGTGAGGTTAAAAGGCTCTTATCGTTGCCATCACTCATCTCCACCTTTATTTATTGCCCTCTCTGTTTTTCATTAGCATGCTGACAACTGGAGCTATAGACATTTTCATCCACACTCCAACTACTGCGCTGATCTCAGTTCCAAGTTATGAAACCTAATCTAAACCTTAGAAGGGAAGTTACAAACTGTAACTTTAAATTTCAGTTTACAGCGTCCCCCAGGATGATTCCAGGAATTGAGTTGGGAGAGGTCCTGGGAATCAGAAACCAAGCTACCACCTCCTTCCTCCCCTAAAAAGACCTGAGGACATTTGAACAAAACTTATAAAATACTGTTTTTACAACATCTAAACTAAGAAGAGTTGCAAGAGAACATCTCATCCATCCCCCTCCTGGCAACTGCTCCTAACTAATCCCAGACAGAAGGAGGCTTCTCTTATTCTTCAAGATCACTTGAAGGACATTTCACAATTCCCCTGGTCACCTGTTTCAAAATATAAGAACTGAATGCCAGGAAAATCTTCCTCATGTTCAAACACCAGTTCTTCCTTCAAGTCAGACCATTTGGATAATTAAAGTATAAAATTTCAGAACTGGAAGAAACTTTAAATACCATTTAGTCTAGAGGTTACAACTGGTGACCCAGGAATTGAGACATATTTTACTAGGGCCACAGAAAGTTTAATTTTTGAACTTTTGAATTAGCTGCCAATGCTTAACTATTAAGAGATTTCCTTTCTAAAAATCCATATAGCTGAATATCTAAAAAAAATCAGAAGATCTGCTAATGTGGCCCTCTCTCCAATGCAACAATCAGAACTGGGAACTCCTCTTTAGACTAGGATTGTAGGGGGAAATACCCTCTAGTATATCAAAGAGCCAACCAAGCCAGATTATCTCATTTACCCTAAAAGACTAGTCACTATCAACATTTAAGTTTGTGACCCTTGCTTTTTGCTGATGAGAAAACTGAGAACCGGAAAAATGGGTTGACTGAGGTCACCAGCTATAAGTATGACAAGAACTACAACACAGGACTCATACCTCCTGGCCCAATGCTCTTCTCCTAGAGACCACTGTTTTCAGGCTGTACCCATGCTACACCAGGACGGCTGAAGAAAAAATTTATAGAAAATTGGAAAGTGACATAATAGAAGTAAAAACCTACAATTTTCATATTTCCTGTCACTTTTTATAGTCCTTGGCTCAGCTCAACAGTCTGCTGATAGAGGTGTGCCCTAGGAACATTAAGTAAGATAACTGGCCAACACCCAGTGAATAGCGAAGGAAAGGTCCAATGGGAAAGAAAAGTTTAGAAGACCCAGGACCATTTTTAAGTTGAGGTGTATGTGTGTAACGGATGGCTTTAATCCAGGAAAAAAAGGGGGGGCAGGGCAATGTGATACGTCCATTTCCAATTACAGAGTATAGGCTGGAAATGACAAAGAGAGGATTTACAAAGAATGTAAAGGTATGGGGGGGCGGGGGCGGGGTGGATTTTGCTTATTAAGAGAAGTAAAAACAAAGATTTCAATCTAAGTGTATGTTTACAAGAGGTTGTTAAACTCAAAGGTCAATTTGTCAAATAAAAGTTGTGTAGTATATTTCTCAAGAGATTTCTCAAATTAGTTTTTTGGTACTGGGTAGATACAATCTAAAACAGTCTTTTTGGTCTCTGAAAAGGGAGTGACTCCTGAGCAGAGTAAGAATTTTGTGTTAACCCTCTGTTGCAACATGAAAAAAAAAAAATAGGTTAAACATTAAGGCAACCTGTACAGTCCCAAAGTACCTGATCATTGCAGTCAGTTCAGGCTCAGAATAGGCTAGCTATTGTGTATTCAAAACAGCTGAAGGATCAAATGCATCACAACCACCACTATTTGTTTCAGCCAAGTATCAACCAATACTTTCAAATACGTGGCTGAGAATGTGGCTCAACACAGAGAAAAGTGGCCAAAAGAGGCTTTCGGATTTCCTTCTTGTAGCTCTTCATTCATACCCAAGAAGGGTTGGAGAAGAAGCCCTTCTTCCCAAAAGCAAAGACATGACTTGAGCTTGAGAGATTTGAGTTTAGTCTGAACATCACTATAAATCTCCCTGATCTATTTCCACCAAGACACCCACAACTGACATTTATGTAGAAAAAAAGCTTTTGCTAGTTGAAAAGTAGTGGGGAAAGACTTAGCTAAAAGTTCTTTCTCAAGGACAACTGATTTTTAATAAGCTTAGTGGTCTTTGTGGGTTACAAAACAAACTGATTAACATTCACTCCCTCCCAGAGCTCATCAGCTAAAGAGACTGTATTTACCATTGACCACCTCCCTTCCTTAACTTCCTCTTTAAAAAATCAGGAAGAAATTAACAGAACATCCTGGAAGAGCCAATTTGGTGCCCGGTGGTCTTAATAAAATCATAGTCAGTGAACTTGTCTTCTCTTTTGGTATTGGTTGGATGCCACGAAGGCTTCTTAAATGGAGAATTTCTTTCCTCTGATGATGGTGAAGACTTTTCTAATGAAACAAGTGGAACTGCATATTAGATAACACAATATAAAGTGGAGATGACATTGTAGATCAGTGAAGAATAGCTACTGAGATAATTGGTTATTAACTATGCAAAAACTTTGAGTCCCTATCTCTCCCTTTAAGCAAAATCATATTTAGTGTTGATTAAATACATAGATATGAAAAAGAAAACTTTAAACATTTAGAAGCATAGCCTATTTCAAACCTTGGAGTAGGAAAGAATATTTTTTAACCCATAACACACACAAATATTTTAAAGCAACAACTTTAAACAGGGTTGATAAATTTATCTACATTAAAATAAATATAAAACATATCTGACAAAAGATACATTTAAAAGTGAAAAGATAAGCAATAGACTGGCAGAAGATATTTACGAACATAGAAGAAACAAAAGATTAGTATCTAGGATATATAAAGAACTCCAAAAATAAAGAAAAGAAAAACAACCATCAAAATGTCTAACGTGAATGTAAATTAGAGTCCTAGAAGGAAAGTAGAGATTAGGGCAAAAAGAAATACTTGATGAATAATGACCAAAAAAAATCTCCAAATTTGGTCAAAGACAAATTTAAGTATCTCAGCCAGCCCCAATAATAAATTTGATAAATTTAAAGAAAGTCCTACCTAGACACATTGTAATCAAACTGCTGAAAACTATAAATAAAAAACAAATATTAAATGCAATTAAAGAAAAATGATATATTACATATAGGGGACCAAAGATTCAAAAGACAGTAGATTTCTCATTAGGAACCATGGAGATGAGTACACAGTACAATAACATCTTTAAAGTGCTAAAAGGAAAATAAAAACTATCAACCCAGAATTTAATATCCAGCAAAAATATTCTTCAGAAATGAAGATAAAATAGGTGTTTTCAGATCAAGAAAATCTAAAGAATCACTGCTAGCATATACTGCACTACAAAAAAAATGCTGAAGGAAGTTCCTGAGGCTATAAGAACATAATACTAGAGCAAAACTGCATTTCAGGAAATAATAAATTATCAATAATGGTAAATGATAAATATCTGATATATAATTCATAGTTCAATCAGTAAAGTATAGATACGGCAACAGAGAGAGATAAAGATATACAGAGATAGAGATAGAGATTGATAGAGGGACAGAGAGAGAGATTATTACAGATAAGTACAGGCTCTGGCTAGGGCAGGTGAGCAAGATAGGAAGATAATAAGTAGGCTAGAACCCCTCAGTTTTGGAGTCTCTGAGCTCAGGAAAAGCCCTCCTGTAAAGGTCTAACCCAGAATAACATCCCTTTTGATTAATTTGAAGTCAATTTGTTATAATTAGGGACTTTAATTATATCCAAAAACCCCTTCATAGCAGCCCCTAGATCAGTGTTTGATTGAATGACCGGAACTGTAGTTCAGCCTACCCAAGTTGAAACATTAAAAAGCCATCACATCTGGGTAAATATAAAACACTACTTTATTTCCTCTTAAGCCCTTTAAAACACATATAATTTCTTAAGTAAAAATTTTATATTAGTGGATTTTCAATTAATATAAATGCAATACACATGACAATTGTAATATAAAGAATGGTGGGTATGAAGTAAAGGGACCCAGAGAGTTGTCAGTTTCTCTATTTCACATAAATGGTAATATTAACTCTTGGTAGACTGTGGATTGATCTATTTTACAAATATCTAAAATAATCACTAAAAATGTACAATAATATATCACTTTAAGCCAATAGATAAATTAAAATAGAATACTAAAAAATATTAAAATAATCCAAAATAAGGCAGGAAAAAGAATTTAGATCTATAATAAAATATAGATCTAAATTCAATCAGATCACTAATTACATTAAATGTTAATGGTCGAAGCTTTAAAAGGGAGAGATTGCCAGAGTAGATTTAAAAAGCTAGACTCAAGTATACTGCCTACAAGAGACACACTTTAAATATAAAGACACGTAGTTTGAAAGTAAATGTACAGAAAAAATATACTATGCAGAATGACCATATTAATATCAGACTTTAAAAATAGACTTCATCACAGAGTATAACCAGGGATAAAGTTTTTTAAGAGACAATTCACCAGGTAGACAATAATTAGAAATGTGTTTGCACCTAGTAAGAGAGCTGCATGAATCAATACTTGACAGAATTAGAGGAAAAAAAAAAAAACAGACAATTCCACAATCAGAATAGGTTTTGACCTTTCTCTCAGCAATGATAGAACCACCGGAAGATCTGAACATGACTATTAACCTCTCTGATCTGACATTTACAGAATTCTATCTAAATACACATCTTTTTAAGCACCTACATACAATACATTCACCAACAAAGACCACATACTGTGCTATATAACAAATGTATTATATGCAAAACTAAAGTAGTGCTTAGAGGGAAACATACCTTTAAATGCAAAAGAAGAAAGGCCTAAAAACAATGGCCTAATTTACTTTAATGAGCTCTAAAAAGAAGAGCAAAGTAAGCCCAAAGTAGGTAGAAGGAATGAATTAAAGATAAAAATAGAAATCGATGAAATTGAAAACAGATAGTTTGTAGAGAATATTAAAGCCAGAAAGCTGTTTCTTTTAAAAAACAAAATGAGAAACTTACAGTTAAACTCATCATAAAAGAGAGGAGGCAAGGGATGAATGAACACCTGTCACCAATGTGAAGAATAAAAAATGGAGTATCATTAGAAATCCTACAGACATTAATTAAAAAGATAATAAGTAAATTTTGGAACAACTTTATACAATCATAGTTTACAACTTAGATGAAAGGGATAATTTCTTGGTATGAAAGAAATAGAAATTATGAGTTGCCAGATTTGAAATAGATTTAATGTACAAGAAAAATCTCCCCAAAAGAAAAACAATGGACAAGTGGCAAAATATATGAACAACTCACAAAGAAAAAATTCAAATGGCTCCTAATCCTATGAAAAGATACTTGATCTTAGAAATAATTTGGAAAATATAAACTAAAAATACATAAGGAAACATTTCGCACTTATCAAATAGGCAAAAATTAAATTCTTATAAACTGTTGGTGGGCATGCAAAGTGGTCCAAGCACTTTACCAGGCAATTTGGCAACATCTTGCAAAGTTAAAGCAGATATCCAATAATGGCCACTCCATTCCTAGTTAACACATGTGGGCGCAGGAAATATATATATAAGGATGCTCATGCAAGCAATAGAAAATTGCATTCATCAAGAGGAGAATGGATGAAAAATATATTTTGATATATTCATAAGGAAATTCTAAATAGCAGTTAATATCAGAAAACTAGAAATACATGTTCAATACGAATGAGTTTCAAAAAGTTAAGCAAAGAAACCAAATTGCAGAAGGATACACAAATCATGCCATTTATTTAACACAATACATGAAAGCAATGCTATATAATTTTAAGGATACATAGAAAGAGAGTAGGTATATAAAAACAGACATGGGAATGATAAGTACCAAAATCAAATACAGCTGTCTCTGAGAAATAGGAGGATAAGATCAGAATTGGAGAATATTTGTAACATTTTAATTTAAGGCCGATTGGTGCATACAACGACATTCACTCAAGTATGCATTGCACCTTTAGATATGTCTGAAATATTCTATGATTTTAAAACTTAGAAAAGAACTGGAGTCTTTAATATGGCTGCTTGGCAAATGATGGAGGCTTCAGTCATAATGAGGGAACAGACGCCCTTGCTGAATGCCCTCAACTGTTTTGACTTCTGGAGGGGCGGGCCGTGATTACAGCTGCGATTAGGTGACTCACCATAATTATGTTTTGTTGAAATTGAATTTATTGAAGCATGAATCATTCTGCCCGAGTCCTACCTAATTGCTCCAACACTGTGGATGGGAAGGATGGCGGAGGAGTTTCCCCGCGGAGGTCATTATAGAATGAATGTGCGCGTGTGTACGTGTGCTCGCCTGCACACACTCGCGCCACACTCACCTTGCAGAAAGCCAGCAGTGTTGCCTCCTCCTCTGTGGTAATGTGAGGTGGCAGGGAATGTTTGCAGATTAAACTGTGGCTTCTTCGGCTTCCCATCCCCTCCTCGTATTTCTGAGCAACTATTCTGCTACTTGGCTCCCTTGGGGGTCCCTGTGCCTCAGACTGGCCCCCCTCAGGGTTTTGTCTGGTTCCACAAAGTTGCTGACTGGCAGATTTTCTCCCTGTTCCCCCAGTTCAGGCCCCCCACTGCTCAGTGGGTTTCTCAGGGATGCCCTGGGAGCTGGGAGCCAGCTGCAGAGCTGTAATTTAAATCAACATGGACACTGCGTGGAGGCAAATGGCAAACCCAGAGTGTGGCGGGAACCCCTGCAGCATCCCGCTTTGCGGCTTGCTTACAGAGAGGGGTGAGGGGGGCGGGGGACAGCTTTGGGCTCTTACACACTGTGAGTCACCCACAGTCTCACGCAAGCAGAGAGTTTATGGCCTTTCTCCTGACCCCCGACTGTGAAGACCAGGAGACCTCACGTCATTTGGTCATTGTTTGTTTATCTTTGTGTCATAGGAATTGAACAAATGAAATGGGCTTTCCTTACATCGCAAGTCGAGTGTAGGCTAGACATGAGTGAGAACTAACCGGCCAATAATTTTTCTACCAGAGAAGCCAACTCCATCATCCTAACAGCAGTGAGAACAAACACGTCACACCACTTACTAGGAACCAGGCACTGTTCTAACCACATTTTAAACTCATTTACTCTTGACAATAACTCAGCGGGGTGGATGTCTTTACTAGCAGCACTTCGCAGACAAGGAAACTGAAGCACTGCAAGGCTAAGTCACCTGCTCACCTTAACTTAGCTAGTAAACGGAGGAGGCCGGACTCTAAGACTCGGTGCCGGACTCTAAGACTCGGTCCCAGACTCTTAACTACCCGGCATGCCTTGCATGTGGCAGACACCATGCTGGGTGCTTTACAAAATCATCTAATGGTCTTCAAAACAACCCCCATTTGACACATGAGAAAACTAAGCCTGAGAGAGGCAAAGCAACTTGCAAAAATGACACGAATAGTAAGCAGCACAGTCAGGATCTAGAGCTTTTGATTCAAATGACCTACCGGCTGCGAAAGACAAAGCAGAAGAGAAATGCACAAGGCAGAGCGGCCATGAGCAACAGTCAAAAGGCGGGAAAGCCGTATTCCATCCAACTGCTCATGTAAAGGCTCCTGGGCTCCTTCAACCACCTCTGATTCAAAGGTGTGCTCAGGGCAGGTTTTTTTTAATTACTGTATCTTCTTCTGCATCCATCCCCTCAATACCATTCTTAAACACAGCAGTGAACTTGGAGCTTTAAAAACCCATGGCCTAGTATTTTTAAACCTTGAATTTCTACTTACTAGAGTCAACTATTAAAGAATAAGTGTTTCAGCCAGAAGGAAATGTTTTAAACCCATGTTGACAAACTTTGGGAAGTATTGGCTGAGCGGTAACTGACAACAGGACCTCCGCGTATAGACTCACAAAAGAAATTCGGAGAATCAAAGCAGCAGCAGGGTATAACGGTGAGGTCAGAGACAGGCTTCACCATCTTCCTCACTGCCCAGTTATCCTAGGAACAAGTCTGTGCTCTTGTCCTTCTCATTCTGGTCTGTTGCCTCTGAAAACACCACACACTCAGTGCTGGCAGACAAGCAGCAGCTCTGGAGATCCCTGTAGATGTGAATGTCAGAGAGTCAAGGGTTCAAGATCCAGATCAATTCCTTCATTTTACAGACCAGGAAACTGAGACCTCACTGGCTATGTGATGGTCTATGGTTACCCAGCTAGACAGTATCAAAACCAGAAATAAAATCAGAAATAAGATCTTGAGAGAATCAACAGCCATGAACAGCTAAAGGAGGGGACAGGCATCCAGTCCTCAGACTTTCTCTGTTCAATATACATCCCTCTACTTCAATATCTATAAATGGAACAATGGCAAACTCATTTCTTTTTCCCTATTTGGAAAGAAACTCAGGAATAAAACAGCATCTCATCAAGGAACTCAATCAGGTCTCATTTAAGTAGCCATTTTAAAGTCATGACTTAGTCTTTCACATGTAAAGCTTAAACCTGAATTTTAAAAACACAGAAATATCATCAAATACTCTGTATATATAGAAGATCTTATGGAAATCTATAAATTTAGGGGTGTGATGAAGATCTAAGATGAATGTTTTGTCAATTTTATTAAAATTAAAGAAAGAAGGATAGTGCCATGTTTCAGTGAATGAATAAAAGTAAAATAAATCCCAAGAAACAGAAGAATAAGAATCCAGGGGAAATAAGAAGATGACCATAAAAATCTAATTTGCTGGCATTTTATCTGTATTACTCTAACCACAGCAATGGAGTTGCACTTTTTCTTATGAGTGGAACAGGGATTTAGGAGAGCTTCATTTATATATAATTTAAATTATAACAGTTTTCAAACTAATGCCAGAATGCATACAACTCCAAAATAAATATGCACTGCTGATGTTGTTCTTTGAGGCACCATCTTTGTTTATCAGCACCTCATTCCCAGAAGTGACACCTCAATTTGCCCAATAGAAGGCTTATAACTTGGAAGCATCTTCTCTCTCCTTCACCCACCACCCTATGTCCACTCCATATCTAAATCCTGCCAACACTCCAGGGGTGGCTGGGCATGACAATAGTAGATTTGGATATGATCATTGTATTTTTGCAATACACTAACTTTAACCTAAGACAATCTAATCCACCTGTAAAAAGGAACGATAAGTTCCCATTCTTACTTTTCATCCTGTAAATTGGCCAAAACAAATATATTGGTGGAATCACTTGTTCCTATCTGGTTGTTATAGGATATGTAGACTTTTAGCAAAGTTTTCTTGGACTTCACCTTTTTTCTAGCCCTGTAGCTCTTACCCTTTCTTCCATTTCTTCACCAACAGATGCCTGAAGTAGTTTTCAACTTACATACTTGTTCCCTATCTTCCTCTCTCTTTAACCTCTACAATCTAGCTTATTTAGACTTAGATCCAGGGAAATTGAGCCACATTTTTACCATTTGTTGGCATCACTTCAAACCAACACATAGTAACTAATATGCTACCACATGTAAACAGGAGACAAAGAAAATGATTTGATCTAAATATTTGAGACACCGGTAAATACAAAATCTCTTCCCTTCATGAGGATGTGTATTTGAACATACATTGAGTGAAGGAAGATGAATTGAGGAAGTTTGTGTCATATTTTAGGGAAAGGACTGCTAAAACTCTCTCACTAGGCCATCTGGGAATTTAGAGTTATCTGTACCAGAGAGTAGAAGATCTAAAATGTTCATTTCAGAAGATCAGACATAGCTCTTTGTGCACCTATCAGCATGTATATGTAGACAATCACTCCAGGGAGATGGAGATTGAGCAGCAGCCCGGATTTCCTGAGACATCTTGAACTATTTTTTGAATGTTTGGGGTTTGGCAAATAAATGCATTGTGCCCCAAGCACCTTTTTCCCTTCATTTAAAACCCATGTGTATTGGAGAGGAAATTTAATCCTTATGTTCCTGATTCACTTATGCTTAACCCATCAAAATCCAACTTGGTGGGAACCGTCAGATGCCCATGAGCCTTCTGAACCTTGTGTAATAAACTGCTTGGAGCCATGTTTTCTTTGAATTTCAGAAACCACAATGAGGAACTATTTTCAGTGGCTTTAGTCAAAGGAACAAGATGGGATTTTGATTTTTCCCTCAGATTTGTCCACAACCAACAACTTCTAACATGGGTCAGACACATCGCCATGCCTTGTATTTAGTTCTTGCCAGTAACCTGAGATCCAGAGACCACCGTTTTCTGAAAAGTCAACAAATATGGACTGAAATCCAACTCTGTGCTGAGCACTGTGTGAGTGTCTGGCACTGGGTCCTGGTGTTCTCACCAGTGGCTATCCAGCCTCTCCCTCTTCTGCATCTCTGAGAGGCCCTCTTTCCCTCTGCGACAGTCTAAATGTATAGGAGAGACTGTTCATTTGTAAAGAGTAGTGGAGAATAATAGAAAAGAGAAAAATATCAGGAAATAGAATCCTATGCAGGCAAACAGAGCCTAATAATCTATACACTAATGGCATGGATTATGAGGACTTTTGCAGAGTATGACCAAATTCAGGCAGTTTATATAATCATTCGGAGTTGTATCTTTACTTCAAACCTAATGTGGAAATTATGATCGCTTTTGGCTAACTCAATTACCTACATCAGTCAGTAGTAGATGAAAGAAGAGTCATAACTAATATGAAAGCAATTATTATCCAAATTTGGCTTTTGATTTCTCTGTAACAATTATAGGTAAATTCAAACATCTAATCCTTTCTTTGCCTGGACCTGAATCTCACTAACACGTGGGAGACAAAGACAGAGAACAATTTATTTCTAGCTCACCTGTCCCTGGTTTCTTGCCTAAATGGATAAATGGTAGGAGAAGAAGCCAGGTGATCTGACCTGTCCACATATACCCCGTTCACAGGTAATCAGGAGCTAGCTTTTCTCCCTGCAGCATGAGCCAGGCCTTAGAATTTCCTGGCTTGGCCTACCACCTTTCCAACCTGGTGTTTCATTAAGATCAGAGTGCTCGTAAACGTCTTTCTTGGAGCTCACATTTCCCCCACACCCCTGAAGGTACATCATGTCTTTCCCTCGAGTCTCACAACTCACAACATATGGAGTAGAAAAGAAGGGCATAAGGGTGTTCTGTATTTCTATTGAGACCATTGTGTTATTTGCACCGCTTCATTTCATCCAGAACCCTACTCTGGGCTGACTAGCTTTTCAACATTGACTAATTTCAAGATTAGTGAAAGTACAATTTCCAGCATTACAGTGGTTTTTATTGTTTCTCCCTGGTCTCTAAGCAATATATGCCATCAAAAGAGAAAGGCTAGAGGTTTCTCTTGTGAATTCAGCCCCAAAATGGAAAAAAATAATAATTTGAAATCCAGAAAGAGAAATAAAAATTAGATTAAAGAAGGAAATTCCTGAGTTGGAAGAGACCACCTATCTGACGAAAGTGAAAACGGGATGCAGTCAGGCCAGGTGCAGGAATTCCCACCATATTGTCCCTGACATGAGTTGTCCAGCCTGAACTGCCTCCATCCAGGGAAGCTGTCATAGAAGGGGTACTTAAGCGTTTGAAATCAGACTGACCTGGGTTCAAATCATAGCCTACCTTTTACTGTCCATATCACTCATCTTTATAGGCAACAAGGTTTATCACCTACACGATAGGAATAATACCTTCTTCTTAGGGTTATCATAAAGGTTGAATAGACTCTGGATTTAAAGTGTCTAGTGAGAGGTGGTACAAAGTAGAAGGTAGTGGAATGGTAACTATAAAATATCTAGTTCACACACCTCACTGTTTTTCCAGGAATTTTCATTGGTTGATCTTTCAAGTTAAAAATTGAAAGTTACTGTTACTGTCAAACATGTTACCTAGAAGAAATAACAATCTCTTTCAGTGATTGTCTTTTTGATGTATATTAATTAGTATGTCAGCCTAGCTTTTTAATATGATAGGGACATGAGATAGATTTTAATGGCTAGAAGGAAAAGGAAGAAATTTGGAATATGGTATGCTGGTGTTAAAGGATAAACTGAAGCATATTAAATTTTTAAGAGTGTATTGAAGGAAAATTTGATTCTAATTGGACAACTAGAAGCAGTTAGGAGTGCTCCACCAACAGGAGCTAAAAGAAAGATTTTTGTAGAGAAGACACAGAAGCAAAGCAAGGAAATTATTTGATTGGCTATAGCACAAGCACTTGCATTATTCGGGAATGAATAACTAGTTGGTTATTGTGATTGGTTGTCCCTATGTGTCTATTTCTTAACCTTGAGGCATTACAGGCTTAGAGCTTGGTTTGCTTACATGGGCTAGTAAGGCATTAAATCCACCTCAGTTTAATGACCTCTTTGTTTAATTAAACACTGGGAAAGCAAATTCAAATGGGCACTAATTGTCGAGATTCCAGGAAGTCAGGATGCCAAGTGACAGTGGGGAGCCAGGACAACGGAAAATGGCAGAAGGGATTAGAGACTCTGTATAAGGAGAAATTTCATAATTTTGCCTTGGAGCCCAAGATCAAATCCTGGCACCATCAATTCGTGTTTGTATCACTGATATATCTTGTGCAACTCTGCCTGGAGCCTAATTTCTTCATGGGGTCCCTCCCCGCAATGTTCATAGCCAGAGTAGAATAAATGTGGATAGATGACCCGGGGTCTTTATATTGCTCTTTTGTGACAAATACAAGCGGTAGAGTCCCTATTCAGAAACCTTAGACCAGCGACAGAATATAAAATAACTGCTTGAACCTCACTATCTAAATGACGAACACTGTCACACACGCCTGCCTCATCAGGAAGGGGAGAGGAGGCAATGGGGTCCCAGCAGCACGGGGAGATTAAAGGGTTTGGATAAGTGTGATTTAGTGACTGCTTTCTGGAACCCGATACATTTGCAGACCACATCAAAGTTCTCTCCCTGCTAGGCCAGAAGTTTTCCACCCACAGATGCACTGGTTTTATGAAAAAGATATTTGGTGGGGGACTCACACATTTCATAATGGTCTTCCATTCTGTGAAGAATTGCTTTACATAAGATGGTGTCAAGCTATTTTTCAGACCTGCTGAGGACAAAAGGAGTGTGCTGAGACTGATTACAAAAATGAACATATTTAAAATGGCTATTATAAAGTCTGAAAGAGCGAAAGAATTTGACGTCATGCAGATTTTCATTGTGTTTTCTTACCTGTGTCTTTTAAGATCTGAGGACATGAGAAATGGAAGACTAAGGGAAGAAAAATTTTCACCTAGTCTTTCTGGTTTGAAAAAGATTTTCCTTGGGGTATAGTAGGATATGGGATTAAACAGTGGTAAGAAGACTATAAAAAGATGCTGAAACTAGGGCCGCATCGGTCTCCCAAAGACGTGAAAGTTTTCTTGGCCAAAATTATTTCTTGTCTTAGAAATATCAAAGGAGAAACTTTGATTTCTTATATCAAGGTGTAGATAGGTTCCCACTGACCGCTGATATAGTATTGTGTTGAAGCCGAATTACTATTCTAGGATAGGTTAATTATTTACTATTCACCCCTGCTCCATCTCATTTTCTGCCATTTATGCCCTGCTCTGCTCTCTGGCCATCTGATCCCCACAGATTGCTTTACCCAGGTTTCCTTGGCAGCTAGCTTTAGATGTTTTAGGTATGACCATTTGAAGACATTGACAGGATATTAAAAGGTAGAGAAGTGATGTCAGTAAAATGGTAGAGTAAGGACTTTCGAAATATTTTCTCCGGAAAAGCAACCAAAAATTTTTCAAAAATGGTCACAACCAATTGTTTCAGAACTCTGTAAATTAATCAAAGCTTGTAGCAACCCAGTAGCTTTTAGTCAAGAAAAATGGATGAATCTCAGTACGAGCAGCAACTCTTACCCTAGTCCCAGCCCCACCCCCCCACTTTAGTCATAGCCTTGAAAAATAACATCTTGCATTTTGGAACCTGACAGAGTGGAATAAAGCTGGAGCTCTTTCAAAGACTCTTTCCCAAAGAACAATAATTATTTGACCTGTCTCATGGTTCTCTAGTAGACCTCACTTAAAAAGTTTTATTTTACTCAAAAGTCTTTGTTTCACGCACCTCAGAACTTACCTAATACTAAAGTATGGCATTTGTCGAAATCATTTATCTGTTAGTTTTTTAATATAGATGCTGCCTGAGGAAATACAGGCGAAACAATAGGCAAACTAAAAGCTTTAATAAAAGCTAGACAATGAGTTGTCTACAGGGGCTTGGAAAAGTTTCAGCATACTCTTGGAAATCTAGAAGGACATGCCTATGCATAGGGCTATGCCCATGTTCACAAAATACCTGAGAAGGCCCTGGCTGACTTTGAGGTTCTATACAAGCAGGAAATCAGTGAAAACAACCCAAATGTCCATCGATTTAAGAATGGATTTTAAAATGTGGTATACCCATACAATGGAATATTATTCATCCATAAAAAGGAATGAAGTACAGCATAGGAAATAAATATTGTAATAAATATGTATGACAGGTGGGTACTAGATTAATCAGGGGTAAGGATCACTTCATCAATTATATAAATGTCTAACTGCTATGCTATACATCTGAAATTAATATAATATTGAATGTTAACCGTAATTGAAAATAAATTTTTAAAAAGGAATGAAGTAGTAATATATACTACAATATGGATAAACTGGAAAACATTAAGCTAAGTGAAAGAAGAAAGACCCAAAAAGCCACATATTGTATAATTCCATTCATATGAAGAAATGTCCAGATTAGAAAAATCCATACAGACAGCAAATAGATTAATAACTGCCAAGGGCTGGAGGAAGCAGACAATGGGCAGTGACTACTAGTAAGTTTGAGATTTTTTTAGGAGGGGGAGGAGCGGGGAGGGTGATGGAAATGTTCTGGAACTGGATAATGGCGATGGTTGCACAATGTTGTGAATATACTAAAACTACTGAATTGCATACTTTAAAAAAGTGAATTTTATGTTATGTGTAATTTTACAGGAATTATATCTCAATTTTTTAAAAACATGGAGGTGAGGGAGGATGAGATATTTCTCCTCTCTCTTACTTTTCATTTAGGTCTCTGGCAGCAGGCATGCTCTTCTTGGTCTAAATTTTTCACTAGGCAGTCCCTCCACCATAGCTTCAGCTCACACTGGGTGCCAGGAACATTTCTTCTTCTAGTCCTTTCGTCTAGAAGTGGTAATGGTTTCTCAGTCTTATTCTCTGGGTGCCTCAACTTCTTTTTTCCCTTAACCCTCTGACACTACTAAGAGTAGTCCCTTCATTAGTCACAGACCAACTCAGTGATTTCTGTTTCCTGTTAGGATCTGACCGATACACAGGTGATGTATCTGATAGTGAAGCCATGTTCTTTGAAGCTCCAATACTCTAGAATAGGCTCCAATGGAGGATGGATAGGACAATAGGATTCTCAAGAAATATTGATCTTTGCCAATATCCCCTTCTCAGCCCCATTGTCATCCCATTCTCTACTATCTTGGGTAATTTCATCTCCCACAATGGCTTCAGCTCTCACCTCTGTACCAATAACTATTCAGACTGGGATTTCTTTCCCTAATTAGATTCCTGACTTTTAGACAAACATTTCTAATTATGTGATTACAGTTTCCCCGTGAATGTCTTGCCAATATCTCAACTCAGTATGAACACTTGGCAATTTTAGTGAATGGCACCACTATCCATCAGTTCAAATTAGATACTTCAACATTATTTTCAAGTCTACTCTCTTTCTCATTGTCTAAATGAACCTCGAATCCCACTTACACTTTAGAGATATTTAGGAGTAAGTCTTCAATTCCCCTGTTTTCCTCATCTTTTATTCTTATTTCTAAATATCTTCACTATGACCAGTTTCTTCTTTACAGGATGTTTGCCTACATATCCACAATACCATAAGCACTCTCAAAAAATTTAACATTATTGCCATATTATTTAATATATAATAAATATTCAAATTTTCCCAATTAACCTAATAATGTATTTAATGGTTAATTGTTTTCAAGCAAAAATCAAATATAGTATTTTTTATTTGTCATATTCTTTTATTCATTAACAATTCCCTCACTTTTTTTTCTTTCATAAGAGTGAGCTTTTTGCAACAACACCCTGACAAATTATTCTGTAGCCAGTCCCATAAATTTAGATTTTTCTAATTGTTTTTTCATTTTTAAATTCTGATTAGACACACTTGACAATAATACAACATAAATGATGTCAGGTTTTTCTCAGTGCATCACATCAGGAAGCATATAATGTCAGATTATTCCATTATGGGTAATGAGGTTCAACTAATGGTTAAGATGATATCCAAAAGATGTTTTTCCAAAATAGAAATACCTTTTTTTTTTTACAATCAGTAAGTAACTTGTGAGGTTAAACTTTAAGACTGTATTAATATTTTGTTACTCAAGAAATTTTCACCAAATGATTTTAGCATGAATTGTTGATATTTGCCTGAATCAATCATTACATCACTGGTGACATAATGGTTATTTTCTAATTCTATCATTCCACTAGCGTTTTTCTGTAAAGAACTCTTCTTCACCCTCCTACCTCATTTTGTTTTATTTCCTTGTTTGTTTTTTAAATATTTTTTAATCCAACATAATAAAAGACATTATTATAATTGTTCCTTCGATGCTCAATCTTTCCCTAATTTGACTACTGGTAACTTCTTCAAGTTGGCTCCTGTATTCATTTTGTACGTCGCCATTGGTTTTTGAGCTCGTTTTTGCTTCCTAGGACAATAAAATATTCCAGATTCAACTTGCATTTTTCTTTCCTCACGACTCATTGAACGGAGCTAAGAAATACAAGTATGTAAATCATGAGTTCATTCTGATACCGTCAAATCCAATGCAGAGAGCTCTTCGTCTCCTCCCATTCCTTATCTTTAGCCCCCTTCTTTCATGATAAAAACCGTGGTCCTAACTATACCCAATGTTGACTCTTTTGCTCTACAATTTGCACAAACTAGTGTGGAAATTGATACACTAATACCACAACCAACAACAAACCTACCAAGCAACGTCTAAATTTTTTGCATTTATATTTTGTCCTTAGACCGTATCCTACTGAGCATGTGCAGCAAGAGTTCTGTGTTCATTTAACTGAGTTAATTCTTTTTTCTTTGGGGCTATGTTATCAATTGCTTGTATAATAGGATACATTTGTTTCTCTTTTTGTTCAAATTGGGGAAGTTCCTAGTTTATTAAATCTTATGTTTGAATATTTATAACTTTATCATGACTTAAAAGTCAAAACTATTTGAAAAGGTATACTTAGAAAAGTGTCACTGCTTCTCAGCCCCTCCACCCTTTTTTCTCTCCTACCCTACACTTGTTATGCAGGCAAGTTTTTCATGAGCTTTTGGTTTATTCTTCCCATGTTTCCTTTTTAAAAGTAAATGTGTGTGTATTCTTCTTTCTTATTTCCCTTCCTTTCTTACATAGAAAGGAGCCTACTACATGTACTATTTTTTACTTTGTATTTTTTTATTTGAAATATATACTGGAAATAACTCTGAACAATTAATAAAGAGCTCCATTCTTTTTTATAGTCGAATGCTTACTCAAGTGCATGGATGTAAAAAAATACAAAAAAAAAAACATTTTATGTATTGATATTCAGATCATTTCCATTATTTTATGGCTACAAATAATAGCTTAATAAATAAACTTGTGCATGTGTTTTTTGTTTGTTTTCGAGGGCTAGTTTCAGGATAAATTTCTGGGGGTCAGATTGCTGGATCAAAGGGTAAACGTTGCACAGATAATTTTTTAGATATTGCCATATTTTCCTCCAAACGGATTAGAATATTTAAGTTCTATGAGCAATGAATGTGCCTGTGTTACAGGCTGACTTTTATGCCCCCAAAATTCATATGTTAAAATCCTAACACCTGGTACCTCAGAATGTGACTATATTTGGAGATAAAGCCTTTAACTTAAAATGAGGCCATTAAGATAAACCCTAATCCAATCTGACTGGTGTCATAAGATGTGGGTGCATAGAGAAAAGACCATGTGAAGATACAATGAGAAGGCAGGCATCTACCAGCCAAGGAGAGAGACCACAGAAGAAATCAAACCTGCCAACAACTTGGTCTTGGACCCCTAGCCTCCAGAACTATGCAAAAATAAATTTCTGTGTTTAAGTCACTCATCGTGGTATTTTGTTGTTGCAGCCTTAGGAAGCTAATACGGCTTGTTTCTCCACAGTCTCACTAACACTGTGTTTCTAAACTTGTGAATTTTTTCCTCTTTGATATAAGAGTAGAGTTTTAATCAACATTAATTTTATTATGAGTGGAGTTGAGCATATTTTCATGTGTCTAAGAATCATTTTCCTATATATTTCTGAAAATTGGTGATCTTTGATTTACAGCTCAATTTTTAAAAATACTTTATATAATAGATAATCATTTATCTCTGATACATCATGTTGCAAATATTTTCTCCCAGTCAGATATTTTTCTTTTGATTTTGCTTGTTCTTTGCCATGTAATCCTTTTTTAATTTCATGTAGTAGAATTTATCAATCTTTTCTTTTTGCATTTGGATTTGGAGTCACATTCTGTAAACATTTTCCCACACTCAAGTTACAAAAACTTTCATTCATGTTTTCTTCTAGTACTTGTAAAGCTTTTTTATTTTGTATTTTTACATTTCTATCTCTCATTCTTTTAGAGTTTATGGTATATAGTATAAGGTATGAACCCAGTTTTATCTTTTCCCAAATGGCTATCAGCTATTCCAACACCATTTATTAAAAAGTGCACCTCATCTCCAGTGATTTGAAGTACCATTATTTATTGGATAATACATTTTTGTTCACACTTGAATTTATTTCTGGAATTTCTGTTTTGTTTTTCTGGTCTTTCTATTCACATGCCAATACCACACTGCGTTAACCATCGAGTATTATAGTATGTTTTAAGATCATGCAAAATCATTCTCCCTCATTGATCCCCCTTCTCCCCTGCCCAAGGTTTCCTAGATATTCTTGTGTGTTTATTTTTCAACATGAATTTATCTCCAGAAAGAAAAAAAAAACAAAAGCTTGATAGCATTTTCCTTGCAATTTATTATTTATTATTTATTATTTCCTTGCAACTTTTTATTATTTATTATTTCCTTGCAACTTTTATTACTTATTATTTATTATTTCCTTGCAACTTATATATTAACAAGAAAAAATGGCATCTGAATGATGTTGAGTAGGTCTCTCCAAGAACAACAGGTGCCTTTTTACTTCCTCAAGTCTATTTTGTCTTTTGATAGCTTTTTAAAATTTTACTCATTTGGATTTTGCATATTCCTTTTTAAGTTCCACCTTTTTTGTTGCAATTACGAGTTTCTCCTCTGATATCGTATCTTGTTTCAGCTATTTTTTTGTATGTATGAAGGCTATTGATTTTTATAATTTTATATTTTACTCTCATACTGAATTCCTTACCTAATTTCCATTTGTTTAATCACCAATTCTTGGACTTTAAAGCTTCACTGTTATTTCACCTACATATACAGAGAGTTTTTCCTCTCAAATTCTTATTCCTTGATCTAACGGCTCCAATACAATGTTAAATAGCAATGAAGATAGAAGGCATCTTCAGTTTATTTCTAGTCTTAGCAGAAATGCCTTTCATGCATCCCCATTAAATAAAATGCTAAGTTTAGGACATTTATATGTACTTATCTACATATATACAGGAATTATACATATATGTATGAATGGATATATATGTAAATGTAAATCGTGTAAAGAAAGTATCCATCAGTTCCTATTTTACTGAGTGCCTTTTTCAGGAATGCATGCTAAATATTGGTGAAGGTCTATCAAATGAAGATAATCTTTAATTTTTATCTTTAAAACTATTAATAAAGTGAATTATATTAATGGATTTCTTCATATCAAAACTCCTTGCATTCCTGAAATTTAGTATCTAAGTTTTATTTTATTAAGGTGGTTTTGGATTTTTTTTCACTAGGGTTTTATTTAATTTTTGCATCTATATTTATAAGGGAGATTTGTCTGTAGTTTTCTATAAGATACATTATTATCATCATTATTATTATTATTAACTTATTAGGTTTAGGTATCAACATTCCACTTACTTCTTTAAAAGAATTTGGAAGTTTACCTTCATTTTCTATACTCCGGAACAATTTACGGAACATTGAGATTATTCGATCTTTGAAGGTTTGTAGAATTCCCCCGTGCAACCATCTGGTGCTGGTGTTTCTATATGGAATAATTTGTTGATAAATTTCTCCATCTTTTTCTACCCTGGAGAATAGTCTGTTTAAGCTTTCTATATTAAATGGGGTCTGTTTTGATAAATTACATTTTCATAGAGAATATTTCATAGTTTTCAAGTGTATTTGTATAGTTTTATAAAATAGTTCACTTATATTTTCATCTTTACAATGGTTATTTCCCTGTTTTTATTTTGTATGTTTGTGCTTTGCCTTTTTTCTCCAGTAGTTACCTACTGGTATGTCTAGTTTACCTTTTTTCCCAAAACAAGCAGCATTTTGATTCATTTATTAGTTCTATGTTTTTACTGTTTTCTACCATGTTAATTTCTTCTTCTGTCTGTATTATTTCCTTCCTTTAGATTTACTTTTTGATTTTTCTATATTTTTGAGTTGGAAATTAAATGTGTTTACTTTAATTATTTTTTATTAATTTAAGTATTTAAAACCATGGATTCTCCTCAGATCATTGCTTTAATTGTATCTCATTAATTCCAATATGCAGATTTTTCATTCTAATTATTGTTTTACCAATTCTGCAATTTCAATTGATACATCTCCTTTCAGTCAATAGTAGCTTACTAGAGAGTTGTTGCTGTTGTTGAATTTCCAGGTAAAATAACTTTTCTAAATTTTGTTATTAATTTCTACTTCATGGCACTAAGACTTTCTTTGTGACCCAATATGTGGTCAATTTTTGTAAACATTCTATTTGTGCTTTAAGAAGAAGTTATATTATCTATATTATCAAGGTTTGAGATTTGATATATAGCCATAATACCTACCTTATTGTGTTAATTAGATCTTTATACCCTTATTTGTTTATTTACATTTTTCTGAAATATCTTTGTTAGTCCCTTTACTCTTAGCCTTTCTAAGCTATTTTGTTATAAGTGTGTCTTTTATGTATCTCATAGAATTGTTTTTTGCTATGATTCAATTTGAACATATTTGAATGAGTGTTACACAATATATTAATAAATTGTGTTATAACTAATTTATTAGCATGACTGATGTACTTATATTTTATGTAAGATCGACTATGTGTATTATGTGTTTTTCCTCTATGCGGCTAGTTTTCCATGTCCCATTTTATATTTCTTTTGGTACTTAGGAAGGTTGGTATTTTATCATAGTGGTTACCTTTTTACTAACATCTATCATAATACCCTTAATCCTCTTTTTTTCCTTTTTTTCTTTTTTATTCTTTCTCTTTTTTTATTTTTTATTTTTTTAGGCGAGGCAACCCTTGGTTGATCTCACAGATTGCAAGGACCTTGTCAGTTTACAATCCCTTATTTTTTAATTTTTACGCCTACAGCACCTGGTTTTCCTAGGTGGTCTCCCATCTAAGTACTAACCAGGCCCAACTCTGCTTAGCTTCTGAGATCAGACAGGATGGGGCTTGTTCAGGGTGGCATGGCCTTAGACCCCTTTTTTCTTATTTACCCTTCTACTTACAGTTTTTTTCTGCTTTAAATGATATCATTCACTCTCGCCCATTATCTATGCAACAATGCATTATTTAAGTATTATCACAACATATCACAATTATACTCTTCCTCCATCCTTGTTTTAGGTATGAATTTACACTGACGTATATTCAAAATTCACTCTAAGTCCATTTGCAGAAGTTTCTCACTCCTGGTCCTATCTTGGTTGAATAATGTTAGCCCTCTAGTAGACCCCTCACAGAGAATAGTGTTCTCTGAGTTTTCACACACAGAAAACAGCCTCTCACAGTCTTGACCCATGGAGATGAGCACATCAACATAAAAAAAAACAATTTGAATAACACCTTTTTAGTTTCTTGAAAAGGCAACTCTATTGTTCTCTTATTTTATACGAAGTATGATGTTTACTTGATTTTCTTTTCTATGTAAGTGATTTGGTCTCTTGTTCTAGAGACCTAGAAAATTGTTTTTTCTTCTTTAAAGTCTAATATTTTCCTATTGTATGTCATGTAGTTCACCATTCCATGTTTATTTTCCCAGGAACCTGTGGTACCTTTAAAGATTCAGATTCAAGTCTTCTTGTAATTTTAGAAATTTGTCTTAAGTTAGAGTTTGAAATACTAGTTATTTTCATTTTAATACTTATCTTTTTCAGACTCCTGAAAGCCTATCTTCTACTAATTATTTTCTCTCTGATCTTTTTTGCTTTGTTCCTTATTTAATTTTTATCTTCTGGTGTCTTTTCATGATTGTTCTCAATGTCTCTTATATTTTCAGTCAAATTTATTGTTCTATGAGTGTCTCGTAATTTAGACTTTATTTCTAAGATGACTTTGTCTTATTCTTTTATTTCTTTCCTGAGTGAATTCAACATTTACTTCACATTTTTCATGGCTTTTTGTCTATTTCTGTTCTAACTTTGGAACTCTTCACTTAAATTTTTGTTTCATATTTTCAAATACTTGTTTTAGGACATTTGATTTAGTTTGCATGTTAAAGTTTTCTTCTGCTTCATGCTTGATGTTGATAGGAACATTTGCATCTGCTGAAATGTTTGGATTCTCATATTTTGTTTTCCTAGTGGCTTTGTATGGATATTGTCTGCCATTTTCTGTTCATTTTTAAGTGTTTAGATATACAATTGTATGTAGGCACAATTATGGCATTTGGGTGACTGACAATGTTTCTTAGTTCAAGAGCACCCTCTTCTGTTGGTTTAGAAAAGTGTAATTTCTTTCATTGATGGCAGGAGAAGAGTGGTATATTTTCTGATTTTTGAGATTCACTTTTATTTGGTGGACCACTCTCACTTTCTTATTTTCCTTCACTAACAAGCTTCCAAAAGCACTCCTGCCATGTAGCTTCCTCTCCTCTAGAAGTGATGCCTTTCCCACACTGCTAGCCCCTTCCCCATGCACTGTCAAGCTGTTCAATTCCCCAGAACCCAGTGTTTTCAACTACCTCGTCTGAGTTGTTATTATTTTTCACTCAGGTGTGAACTTATTTTTCTAGGGTTATTTGATCTGTGGTTCTGCCACACCAAGGCTCCCAGATACTCCCTCTTCTCTTTTCCATGTGTCTTCTGCCTGATTCTTTGTTCTAGAATGAAGTGGTCTGGAGTGGACCCTGGTGGACGTGGCAGTTTACTCTCCCACTGTAATGTAATTTGAAGCTTGTAGTATTCTCTCCCTCTGAACTAAGTATGATGTGTGTGTTTGTGTGTACGTATGAGGGAGGTACACAAAGAAGGAAAGAAATTGGAAGTCTTTATTGACTCAGGGAATTCTTAAAATTGCTTTAACTGTAAGAAAACTAACTTTTAGGATTACTAATAAAGCCTTACTAGCATTGGGTCCTTTCACCTCTAGGCCAGTTTTACCACCAACACCCTATGTGGCCTTGGACGAGTCATTTAACTTATCCAGATGCCAGTTTTCTCTTAGGGAAAGAACGTTGGTGTATTTCAACTGATATTCGATAAACTTTAGACTTCTCCATTTTTCTTACCATCTCTGGCTTTCTTTCTCATATTATGCACACAAATGAAATTTACTTGCATCTTACAACTCAGGCCTCAGCATCACAAAGAAAACTAGTCTGTGTTAACTAAGTCTTGGGAAAATTTAAATGTAAATGTGCTTCCCTGGCTGGTTTATAGAGATCTGAGGTCTCTGTTAATTCATTTTGCAGCTCTCTTGGGGATGAGGGATCAGTTGGGAGGTGCCACATGTCTGTGTTGCGGGTTTTTTTATAAGGTCAGGATTTTCCCTTTCAAACATACACACAGCCCTCACCAAGTCCAGGGACAAGCCGCTGCCAAGACCTGCTTTCGTCTTCTCCATTTGCTTCTGGGCCCAGAATCCTGTCTTGAACCCAACTCCCACGCTATGAAATATCTCCACTCCTAGAGGAGACCGTAATTTTAAATAAACCAAAGTACAGAAGGAACAGGGGAATTGAAGGGTAAATGTGAAACGTACAAGGTCACTATAACCATTCTTGCTCAATAAAGTGAATTTATGTAGTGTTCTCAGTTTTCATGTGGCCAAAATAATGATACATACTCCCCAACTCACAGTGGCTGAGACAATATGAGAAGATTTATCCCAGAGGAACCCTCCAGAGGTCATCTTGGCAATGCTCTTAACCTCACATCGAATGGCCCTCACCCATTATTAACAGATGCAAGTACTGAGTGGGTAGAGAGATCTTCCTATTCTTCAAGCCGTCAAGGTCAGGAGATGAGTCTGCCCCCTCAGTCACCTGTTCACGGGTTCCCACCACTCTGACATGCAGGAAGCCAAACAGAGATAGACTTTCTTTATCAGCATCCAATCTCCAGCCTTATTTATTCCAAAACTATATCCAACTGTCACTCATCAGCTTTCTATCTCCCTGCACCTGTGTCCGGAACACTGGCTGCAGTGGTGACAACAATAGCAGGTCAGCACAAACACACACACATGCACACATGTATGTAATGTACACACTGCTGCACACAAACACACGTGTACACACACATTCACAGATATATGCACACACATACACAGACATACACTCAATGACACATACACGCATGTACACCCATATAGTTTTGTAGAACGTCAGAGAAAAAAGGAAGATCTATTGAACAGGAACATATCCTTAGAGAAAGGATTAGGAAACCAGAGGTCAGAAAAAAGAGACTCACAAAGCCCACTGAACACCTCAAAATATTTCAGAGCTTCCTCAGCTACTTCTATTGTGTCTACCAACCCAGTTTCATTCCAGGGGTCAGAAAGGCTCTTTCTGATTTCGTTCTGTCCAAGTCTCTCTGACTAAACTCTCTGCATAAAAAAACAGAACAACATTCAAACACGAATCTGACCCTGATTGTCCTGCTTAAAATCCTTCATTGGTTTCTCATTTCCAAGCTCAGCTAAGTTAAGGCATGTCAGTAAATAGCTACTTTACCAAGTGAAATCTGCCAAGTGTGATAAGAAGTTAAAGAAGGAACTCAGTGAAAGGGGAAGTTTCTTCCAGTTAGAGATCCAGAGAAAGTTCCACAGAGAAGGAGATATTTTACCAAGCCTTGAAGGAGACATGGTGATATAAAGGCCTTTGGGAACAATATTATAGGAAACATATTTGGAAAACAGCGAGTGATTAAAATCGTCTGTAACGAAACGTGCATATAGGGAATCAGCAGGAGATTTTTGTCATCGGCGAGGTAGTCTGGGGCCATGTCAGGGAGCATCTGGAATGTCAAACTTCTTGTGATCATGAACCACCTTTTTGGCCTCAGTTCTTCCCTAAAGTCTCCAGATTTGATACCTAGAGTAGTCATCAAATACCACAAGCCTGGTAACGTTTGATGTAATGAGAGTCACAGCTTTTAGAATATGTTTGTTTGCTTGTTTAATTAGAAGAAAACAAAAATAACAAAAACTATTCCGCCTTTGGCAGTACTATGGTTAATGTGTCTCATCTAACCTCAAAGTCAGCAATTGTGGCCCCAAGTGTTTTCCTGTGCTGAAGAAATACTGACTGGCTCAGTTGCAAATGGTCATGCTGATGTTCATGTGGCATGGGAACCGCAGGGAGGTCTCTATGAAAAGATGAATAATATAAGCAATGTTAAACATTATATGCCAGTATGCAAATGGCCACCTGGCAAAAGTACTTAAGTCCATTCATGACCTTGTCGCTAGTTTGAACTTGGAGCTATGGCTAGTTTGAAATGCGTAGGAGAGTTCTAGTATAACTTAATGGTCAATATCATCAGCTCAAGAACTAGGAAGAAAATGGCAGAATTAAAACTCAAATTCAAGTCTATCGGTGCAAATTTGGGCAGTGAAGTCACTTCTCCAATCTCTGTGTTTTTCTCTATAAAATGGAGCTACAAAGAGTAGCTACTCTTTAGAATTACTTTAAGGATTAAATATGGAAAAAAGATGAGCTCTTAGCATCATCTCTCTGGCACATAGATGAGACTCAGTAAACATTCAGTGACTGTTGTTGTGCAAATAAATATTCAATAAATGTTAGTAAAGGAAAAGGAATTCCCACAAATGTAGTCAACTGATCTTTGACATTGGAGCCAAGACAGTACAACGGAGCAAAGATAGTCTCTTCAACAAATGGTGCTGGAACAAATGGGCATCTATGCTAAAAAATGATTCCAAACACAGAACTTACAAAGATTAAGTTTTATTAACTTAATGTTTAAGTTAACAAAAATTAACTTAAAATGTATCGTAGACCTAAATGTAAAATGCAAAACTATAAAACTAGTAAATAATACAGGAAAGAACCTACATGACCTTGCATATGATGATGCCTTTTTAGACACAACACCAAAGACATAATCAATAAAAGAAATAATTGATAAGCTAGACTTCATTCAATTTAAAAACTTCTGCTCTGAAAAAGACACTGTCAAGAGAACTAGAAGAAAAGCCACAGACTTAGAGAAAATATTTGCAAAAAACATACCTGATAAGAATTGTTATCCAAAATACACAATGAAATCATAAAGCTCGGCAATAAGAAACAAACAACTTGATTTTAGAAATGGGCCAAGACTTTAACAGATAGCTCATCAAAAAAGATATACAGAATGCAAAAAGCATAGGAAAAGATGCTTCACATAATATGTCATCAAGGAAATACAAATTATGCACTATTAGAATGCCCCAAATCAGGAACGCCTAATGCTGGCGAGTATGTGGGCAACAAGAACTCTCATACATTGCTGATGGGGACGCAAAATGGTACAACCACTGTGGAAAACAGTTCGGCAATGTTTACAAAACTAAACATATTCTTACCTTATGTTCCAGCAGTCATGCCCCTTGCTATTCAAGTTGAAAACATGTCCACATGAAAACCTGTGGGGAGCCACAAGTCTTCAGGCCTCGGAAGCTTAGTTGCAAGACTAAGTGTTTGGCCTGCCTCAGACATTGCGGAATTCTACTTCCCGTAACTCTCGTCACATCCTCTCCCTGAGCACACACCCCTTAGGCTGTCAATAACCCTCACCCCATCCCCTTAGACCCAATGGGCGTGTGACACTCCACCAGCTAAGAACCAATGCGTTTGTAACAGATACTCTTCCGCCCAGCTAGCCCCGCCTCCCTTTGTTAGCCCTGTATAAATATCCCTGCTGAAAAATAAAGTTTGAGGCTTGATCAGAATACTGTCTTGCCTCCGTCTCTTTGTGTCTCCTGTCTCGCCTTCATCCTCCACAGGTTCCTCCTCGTCCCGCGTTGTTTTGTCCCGCTGGCCGGGACAAAAACCTGTATGTTATAGTTCGCTATAAACAGGTGTTTAAAACAGCTTTATTCATAATTGCCAAAACTTTTAAGTAACCAAGTTGTCCTTCAGTAAGTGAATAGATGAATGAACCGTGGTACATCCAGAAAATGGAATGCTATTCAATACGAAAAATAAACGAGGTATGGAGCCATGAAAAGACATGGAGGAAACTTAAATGCATATTACTATGTGAAAGAAGCCAATCTGAAAAGGCTACACACTGTATGTATGTCCAACATATACCTATATATATGACATTCTAGAAAAGGCAAAGCTATGGAAACAATGAAAAGATCAGTGATTGCCAGGGTTGGGGGAGATGAATAGGCCGAACACAGACTTTTTAAGGTAGTGAAAACACTCTGCATGACATTATAATGATGAACATATACCATTATACTTTTGTCCAAACTCATAGAATGTACAACACCAAAAGTGAACCCTAAGTGAACTATGGACTTTCAGTGATTATTGCAAGTTCATCCTCAGTTAAAAAAAAAAAAAAAAAAAAAGTGCCATTCCAATAAGTGATAGGGGACACTATGCTTGTGTGGGGGCAGGAAATATAGGAAATCTCTATGTCTGCCTCTTAATTTTGTTGTAAACCTAAAACTGCTCTAAAAAATTGTCTTAATTTTTTTTTTTTTTATGTTGGAAAGAAAGGAAAAGATGGAGGGATGGAAGAAAGGAAGGAAGAACATATTGACGATACTATTCTTCATGGCTCATTATCCCCGTCAAGGGTAAGGATAGCTGTTTAGAAGAGAACAAAGCGAAACCCACAAAAGCCATTGCACGTCCTTCAGCAAACACAGGTTTAGGGGAACTGGAGAGCACTGCAGGATTCTGCTGAAGGGGCTTGGGAATAGGAGGAAAGACTTCTGTATTATGATCCAGACTCTGACACTAACTGATGTACATTTTTAGGCAAGTCACATCATTTCCCCAGTCCTCAGGTTTGTAACTTCAGAACTGCCACATTGATCTGACTGGCCTCTGAGTTCCTTTAGCTCTCTGACTGTCACCGAGTTTATGAAGTGGAAGCCGACTATGTCTAAAGACCCTTGAAACCCAGTTTAAGTTGCTCTTGAGAAAAAGTTTGGGAACAGTCCTATAGTTGAGGCAGAAGACTGAACTAGAGAATCCAGATGGACATCCTTTCTAGCCAAAGACTCGATGCTTCCGGAAGGATTGAGGTCATGTTTGTTGCAAGAGGTTCCAGTATAGCAAAGACCTTCCACAGAGAATCGAGACTACCCCTAATGGGGTATCTCGGACAGGCATGGCCACTTTACACTCTTTCCCTCTCTTCATTCCCCACCCCCGCTCTCCCAAGTCAGACACAGACATAAAAACGACCTTAAAAATGGCTCTCCTCCTCCTTGCATTTTCAAAGCCTCCAGAGATGCCCAGAGAGCAGTTTAATGCTTTTTTTCATGGACTTAGAAAATACACTCCTGTTCTTCTCCCCTAGGTCCAGGGAAGCCTCCCATTTGGAGTTCTTATCTTCAAAACCTTGCAGGGGAGGGGAACTGGTGATTCACAATAGCTCTAGATGTGATTTAGACTCATAAATCAAGAGATTGTCTAGGAGTAAATTGCACAGAGCCTTAGGCCAGACGCAGCAGCTCCATGTTTCAACAATCTGCTCTAATCCCCTTGGCTAACAGGCTCTCCTGCTCCAGGGAACAGCAGGCAGGACTGCCTCGTGTGCAAGTCTCAACACTATAATTTCAGTCTGTTTCTAGTGGGGCTTTGGGAGACCATCCTCTCAAACTAGAGTCATTTCAAACCAATTTTTCTTCCCCCATCCAAGGAAAAACAAAAGCCAGCTCTAGCAAGTAACAGAATATTCCTAGATATATAAAACTCACCTGAAGCAAATTCTCTAGGCTTCCTGCCCCCTTCCAGGGCCTGTTATCCCCAACTAGGGGATCTTTCTGGCACCTGCTAGATGGGTCCTCAGTACTTTGACTCACGATCCCTCCCCAGATACTGGCAGCAATCTGGGGCCTGTATTTTCTAGACATGAAATGGACAAGACCGGTTGAGCTATATTAAGTCCAGGTTACCTATAAAGACATATGCGGTGACCCTGCCCCCGTCTGAGGGCTTTCTGGTGGCTTCCTGACACCATGCTCTTTTTAAAACTGCTTAGCAAATGCTGGCTGTTCTAGGAGTCATGTGGCTTCTCAGATCTCCAGACTCAAGGGTTTGTGTCTCATTTATACTTCCTGGAAAGTGTCAGGAGCTAATTCTAAATGGACAACTGGCAGAGAAAGAGAGATGCCAAGGGCAGTGTGATCTCAGTCTCCTAGCCTCGGTCCTCGTGGTACACCCAGCACGAGGGTGTCATTGCAGAAAAGCATGCTCATTCATGGGGTTTGGTTTCTATTTAGGTGGTTCACCTGCTACTTCTGGACAGAGACTAAGGGAGCATCTGGCCTTTCTGCAATGACCGTTGCAGCCTCTGGAGGAACAAAACTGCCAGGCAAGGCCTTGCAGGACTCCCCTCTTTCCATTGTGGTGCCATCCGTAAGTGTCCTCTCTGCCCAGCTTCACGCTGACTTAATGATGAACTTCCCCATGATGAACTGTGCTGTCATCTCTGAACTGTTTGAGAAAGAGTAAAGGTTGCTAGAGCTTGGTCTACTCAGAATGAATAAGTATGGGTTGGCAGCCTTCAGCCACTGAATTCAGAGCTGTCGCAAAGTTCAAAGGTCTGATAGTCTGCATGACATCGGTGTATAGGAACATGGTAAAGGAAAGTATCTTAGTCCCTCCGGCTGCTGTAACAAAATACCACAGACTGGATGGCTTGTAAACAACAGAAATTTATTTTTCACAGTTCTACGGTCTGGAAAGATCAAGGTGTCAGCACTGTCAGGTTTCTGGTGAAAGTCCTTTTCCACAGGCACAATGACAACTTCTCATCGTGGCCTCCCATGGTAGAAGGGGTAAGGGAGCTCTCTGAGCCTCCTGTTTAAGAACAAGACTTTCATTCATGAGGGCTCCACCCCTGGGATCTAATCGCCTCCCCAAAACCAGACCTCCTAATACCATCACTTTGGGCATTAAGATTTCGACATATAAAAAAAGAAAGTTGGCGGAGACACAAACCTTCACCACTGCAGGGGGAAGTGAAAGATGGGGGATTTGGACCCATTATAGGAAAGACAGCTATCAAGCATACCAGAAGGCCAGATATTTTATATGCCTAGCTATTTAGTCTTTGCAATACAAAGCAGGGATCAGGCCATATCAGGACACAGGCTGAAATAGTTTCAGAGGTTTGTCCATGGTCACACCTAATGAGTAAGAGGGACAGGCTCTGACCCCAGGACAGCATGTCCCAAAGCTCATGCTCTTCTCATGACAGCAATGAAGCTGCCTCTCAGGAAAACCAGAGTGAGAAGGTGAGTTCTCAGGCCTCTGCAGCATTCAAGGGGTGTATAGTATAAAAAGGAAAGGAAAGTTCTAGACTGTGTGGGAGAGTAGATCAGAGGTTCTTCACCGGGGATGAGAACCAGGGAACATTTCACAATGTCTGGGAACATTTTCAATTGTTGCAGCTTGGGAGGTGCTACTGGCAGCTAGTAGGTACAGGCCAGAGATTCTGCTAAATATCCTACAATGCCGAGGAAAGCCTGTACTATAAAGAAACATCTGGCCCAAAAAGTCAGTATTGCTGAGGTTAAGAAACTCTAGCCTAGATGGCCTAAATGTCTCTTCAAGCCCCAGAACTAAATTAAGGGCTTTAATTTTTCCTTCTCGTGGCATAGATGGGACTCGGTTCTAAAATTCAGTGTTTCTCAAGGCCGAGCCACAGAGGAGACAAGGATACCATACCCATATTAGATCCTTTTAAAACCCTGGGTTTCTAGCATGCCAAAGGCCCCAAAGAAATTACATGAGTATTGCCTCTACCTCCTAAAGACTTGGCTGTTAAGTGCTCTCAAAAAGAGCATCCCTGAGAAAACCAGCTAGTTAAGAGATTCATTCACGGGGGAATACGAGATTCTAGAAAACTCAAGAGGGGAGGGAAGGAAAGAGTGGAAATCCACCGGTTCAGTGAAAATTATTTCATTGAATGTCCAGTCAGTAAAAACTAATTCTCTGAAAGGCCGGTTGGCTGACCGCTCATTCCCAGAAAGCCAGTTCTTAGAATGACCCATTTCCCAAATGACCATTTCACTAAATTTACCAAATGCACAAGTTTTGATGGTGAGAATATTCACCCACTGAAATTTCTGTATGTAATAGGAAAATCTCTTCAGCATACTTTAATTTTTAACTGGAAATTTTTTTCCCAGGAATTAAATTTTAAATTATAAATGAATGTCATCTAAAATTCTGCTTTATTTTGAATGCTGTTTAAAGTTAATTTATTTGCATTTTGCTTTAAAGTTAATTAAAATTTTACATCAACCTGCCAACAGTTGCAGAAAGGTTTAAGGGGAAAGTGTACAATCAAAGTATTTGAGGATGGCTGGAAGAGATTTCCCATGTTAGTCGTGTGTTAAGTGCCAGGCAAATAGTCAAGGAATAATCAATTCTGAAGCGGAGGAGTGAATATTTTGCATTTTAAAATGTGGCTATTAATGGCTGGAAATAAAAAGCTAAGATAGATTGACTATCCGAGAAATACTAAAATTGTAAGAAGATTGGCAAAAACCAAAATTGACATTTAAAAAATATTTCTAGTTGCTTAGCTGATTTATCAAAAAGGGGCTGTGTCACAAGATATGGATTATTTCTGAAAATAGCTACAAAATCAATAGATTTTAATTTCTTCTTTTGGATGCTACATATCAATCTAGTGTAAGTAACGGAATTTTTTTTAGCCACTTCTGATTTCAATTGTGCTACAATGTTGTTTTTCATTTTTCTAAACATCAAGCACCTTTTAGTACTGTTTGCCAGTTTCTCAAACTGCATATCTGTCTTAATTTTCCATTCCTGGCAATTCGACATTTAAATTCAATATATTTATATTCAAAAGCATTGGAAATATATCGGAATTTTAAATTAAAAACTAAATCTTCAATATAAAAAAATCAAAAGTTTACCTTTAAATTTTAAAACATACAAAGTAAATCAGTTTTAAACTAGATTAAATTAAAATTTATATTATAAAGCATACAAAGAAAATCATAAGTACCCATCAATTAAAATAGTTCTACATAAATATTAACATAAACTGAAAAATTCCCATGTGAAATGTTGAAACAGCATTACTACTGGCAAAATATGTTTCTTAAAGCAGCTAAATACTCTAGTCAAATTACGAGATAGTCAAATATTGCAAAGTATCCAATTTGGTCCATTTGGCACATTAGTCAATAAGTGAATTGACCATTTGGCAAATTGGCTTTCTAATCATTGTTTTTCAGGGAATTGACTCAGTTCCAAGAGTATCTGAGAGCGGAAAATGGAGTAAATTTCAGACGGAGGGCTTTAGGAGAGCTGACAAGCTCTTTTCCTCTAACATTCCCTTTGAGGCTACAATCTGCCCTGGGGCCAGAGGCAGGGGAGCTCAGTCGCCCAGACAACCAGGACCCCAAGTGAACTGCAGTGCTGGTGGCTGTGTAGTGACAGAGGTGCAAGTCATATCCCCCTCTCTTGAGACAAGCCTCTCCCATGGGAAGGAAATCAAATGCTTTAATTAATCAAAACTTCTAAGCTTCACCAATATAAGCTATTCTTTTTTTTTTTTTCCTTTTTTTTTCTGGGTGGCAAATGATCACTGCAGACTACAACACAGCAAAAGCTCAGAGGAGCTGCATACAGAACAGTAAATATCGGGTTAGGCCATTGGATCTCCTGGGGGAAGGAATCAGGTCAACTCTCATTTCCACTCTAGGTTGCATTTATGGGTGTTTTGTTCATCTGGGAACTGTCCACCAACTGGTAAATTTCTGATGATATTTTACTTGGTGCATCCAGATTTGCTGACACATTGTTTCAATGGGGAAAGGGAATTTCTCCAGGTTCAGGAAGACCTGAGCTGTAGCAGTGACTGAGACAGAGGCTCTAGGACAGAGGCTGGGCTCACCTCTGCTCCTCCAGTGAGAGGTGCTGCTCCAAAGCCCATAGAGAGACAGAGACAGAAGACAGCCACAAACTGAGCCCTCATGGGTGTGGAGCCCCTCAGGTGGATACTGTGCTTGACCCCTTACAAATCTTGTCTCCTTTACTCTCCAACAACTTTATGAATAAGAAACTCATGAATTCACATCCCTGGTTCAGCTTCTCTTCCTAGCTCCAGAACCACATCTCAATGTCCATGTAACATCTCTTCCCCAGAAAGGTCTTCCATGGCTGCCCAGCTACGGGCGCTACAGCATCAGGTGTCTCTGAATTCCAGTATTCCATACTTTGTTGTGAATGTTGATTTAGCACAGAGCAGGTCATATGGATGGTTTCTGATTATACTTGTCATTATACCTCAAGCACTAGCACAGAATCTGACACATAAAAAGAGAATATAATTAATGGTTGCTGAATGGCAAAATTAATGAATAATTGAACCTTTTATGATCTTCATTTGAAAGATGATGAAACTGAGGCAAAGAGAGATCCAATAACTAGCTCAAGTTTACAAAGCCAGTAAGTGCTAGATCCAGGATTTGAACCCAGGTCCACTGACCCAGGGTGGCTCCACTGTGACATTTTTAACATGAACTGAGCCCGTACTACGTCCAGGCACTGTACTGGTCACTTTGTAACCTTTAATCCATTTAGATTTTCTCAACAACTCTGTGAAAGCGTTACTGTTACTTGCAATTTAGAGATGAGAAAACAGAGGCTCAGAGATGGCCCACGATAGAATCGTTCCATAGTATAGTGGTTAGCACGTCTGCATTACACGCAGAAGGTCCTGGGTTCACGCCCCAGTGGACCACAGTTCATGGTCTGTGGCCATGCCCAATGTCTGATCTTGGAAGCTAAGCAGGGTCGGGCCTGGTTAGTACTTGGATGGGAGATCACTTAGGAAGACCAGGTATAAATAATACCAGGTGCTGTAGGTATAAATAGTAATTTTTTAAAAATTCACACGGCTAGTCAATGGCAGATCTTAGAGATTATCTATCCATACTGTCCAAAACAGTAGCCATCTGCCGCACACTGAAATTTAAATTAATTAAAATTAAGTAAAATGTAAAAGTCAGTTCCTTGAAGTCACTAGCCACATTTCAAGTGCTCAGTATATTTTGGAGAGTACAAATAGAGGACATTTCTATCACCACAGAAAGTTCTATAGAAAGCCCTGAATCCTTGCCACTGCAGAGCAGTAGCAGAAGCATCATCTGGGAGCTTATTAGCAATGCAGGATCTTGGGCCTCACCGCAGACCTACGGAATCAGAATCTGCACTTTAGCAAGATCTCTAGGAGGTCTGTGTAGGGTTTGAGAAGCACCGACCTAAAACAGTCCACCTTTGCTTTGCAGGTGAGAGACAGAAGTCCAAAGAGATGAACCGACTTGGCTGGTATACATACAGGGTTGGGAGTAAAGCTGGGGTCAGGAGCCAGGACTCAGGCCTCTGCCACCCAGCCGTTGAGTGGGCACACAGCCACAGAGGCCCTGGTGGAGCCTGGCAAAGGAATGAGGAGGGTACTGTTGGCTCTCACCTTGCTGCAGCAGATAAGAGGGCAGCAGTGTTGGCCCAAAGTAAGCGGGGGATGCTGGTGTCTGGCAGAACTAGGAGGCCTGGGAAGGGAGAAAAGCTGGTTTTGGACCCCTGTCCAAAATGGGAGGTGACACCATAGAGCTGCCAGGCTGAAGGGTAGGGGTTGTGGGGCTCCTGACAGGCAAGGGTTGTAGCTAATGACTTGGTTATACAGTTGTCTCTGCTGCAGTGAGAGCATGGGGAGCCTCCCTCCCTGGCTCTTCCGCCTCTGAAGCTAGCTCCCTATAGTTCTGCTAAATTTGTTTGTCTCCTGGGTCCTCCCCATCCCCAGCAGGGACCACAAGGCCACTTATCTCTCTTCAGCCCAAGCCCTAGGGCCTCTTTCAGCACACCTGGAGATGTCACCTGGCTAATCAGGGAGGCAGCCAGACTAAAGTGCACAGGGAAAAAGAAGAGGCAGGCTCTGTGCTTTGAGATCTGCTCTGAGCCTCTAGCAATAGCGTTCTACTCAACTTCAGCCTCCCTGGGGAAAATTTCAGAGCCTGGGCAACAGGGGAGGAAAGCTCTAGACTAGGATTGTCCCCCAAACTAGCTAGTGATTCTAAAGCAGCACTTTTAGAGACTTTTCTGCAATAAAAATGCTCTATATCTACACTGTCCAGTACAGTATCCACCAGCCACATATAGCTATAGAGCACTTGAAGCAACCAAGGAACTGAATTTTTCATTTTAGTTCATTTCGATTTAAATAGCTGCCTGCGGCTAGCAGTTACTATATTGGACTGCTTAGCTCTGGGCAAGACTCTTCCTTTTGGGCGTCAGACTTTTCAGCTGTGAAATGGAAGAGCTGGGCTAGGTGGGCTGATTCTGCATCTGAACCACAGCCAAGGTGGCTAGGCTCTCTGGCCCTTCGGTCAACATTCCACAGGTGTCCACCTTCTCTTCTGTCCTGGACTGATGCCCCTCCCACTACATCTCCATGGTGATAGGGAAGAAGATGCCTTCAGGTAAATAAAGACCCAAACTTTCTGTTTAGTTAATTTCTAAAAAAGAAAGAAAGAAAACAACATGGGTACGTTTTCCTTGGTATCTGTCAGGATCTGATGTGTTTTGACCTACCTGCTTACTGACAAAGGATTTTAACACAGATAGTGGTTTTAAAATATGGCCACAAATTGTTTGACTGTCCTATATTGAGAGGTGGGGTCCATGCCCCCTCTCCTTATAACATCTTGACATTTGTGACATCTTGACATCTTGACCAATAGTGGATGCCAGAAGTAAGTCTATGTGAAGTCCAAGTCTAGCTATAAAGGGACACAGCTCCATCCTCATTGGGCACCAGTCTGGGAGCCATGTAAAAATTCCCACTGTGCTGTGACCACGAAGCAAAAAGGCCACAAGTCAATGCTCCAAGATGACAGCTGTCAAGACACCAGATCTGTGAGAGGAGAAGCCATATGGAAAGTGAATCCTACAGCCCCAGCTATTCCAACCTCTAGACATTTGAGTCAGCCCAGTGAGGCCCAAGACATCTTGGAGCAGAGAAGACCCATTCCCATGGTGCCCTCAATGAATTTCTGACCCTCAAAATTTGAGGGCATGATAAAACAGTTGTCATTCCATCCAGTGGTCCCCCACCTTTTTGGCACCAGGGACCTGTGCTTCTATGAGAATATAATGCCTGATGATCTAAAGTGGAGCTGAGGCAGTGATGGTAGCACTGGGGAGTGGCTGCAAATACAGATGAAATTTCGCTTGCTGGCTGGTCGCTCACTTTCTGCTGTGGGGACCACATTCTGTACCACCATGTCTTGGGGTGGCTTTCTCTGCAACAATCAGTAACAGAACAGGATGGAAGTAGATGGGAATCTTGATATGGGATAGATGCATTCTCATGAGGAGGGTCTCTCCGAAGGCCAGGTTCAAAGCTCAGGTCCTAGAGCTGAGAGGCCCAGGTTTGCAGCCCAGCTCCGCTCCTCAGTGATCATCTGGGCTCGCATTGCTACTTACCCTCTTTAGCTTCTTCCACTACACTGGAGTCTGCTTGTGGTGATCAAATGGGATAATACTCATGGAGGCCCTTCAGGGAATGGGTCACAGTGGGAGTCAGTGACTACGTATGCCTCCAGCTTTGCAGTTCTCGATATGTGGCCATGGACAAAGAATGCTTATTAAATGTTTTCTCATGAGATAACCACTCAGCAGTCTGGATTTGGGAGATTGGAAATTATGTGAATTTAAGAGGTCAGAAAAGCATTGGAGCCAGTACCTCTTCTCAGAAAGTAGCCACATGGTGCATGGATTTGCCTCTATGATCTAGAAGCTGAAACAACTTACCCATTTAGATGATGTGAATGATATTGTAATCAAAAAAGAAGGGCCATTGAGCCCAGGATGTATTCTGCTCCAGGTGATGCCTCCTGGGTCTGGAGTCCTAGCTACGTTCCTGTGCCTTATTTCATTTTATGTGAGGGTACCTGGTCCAGAAGCATCATCTGAGCTCATCTCCTTCCTCTGAGCTCTCTCCTGAACTGAGACCTCCGCTAGAAATGACCCTTTACCGTCCTTCCCTCACTAACTCTAGCATCCGTCACATCTCTCGGGCTGGAAGTTCTTGATGTCTGACTTCAGCGATATTTCCGTCTTTCTGTCTCTCTCTGTCTCTCTCTTTTTCACACACACACATACACACACCACATCTCTCACCTCAGTTCAATCCTCACAGAAGCTAGAAGAGAAATCAATTTCTTAGAATTAAAGCACTTTCTCTCTAATCGGTACTACTGGCTCCTTAGATCCTGTTTCTCTTACCATTTCAAGTGAGAAAATAGCATGAGTGGCAGATAAAGAGGGAGAGACAAAGAGTAAAAGGCATTTTCCGGAACTGAGGACCATGAGTATGGCTCCTGGGCTGCTCTGCAGAGAATGAGGCGGCAGCATCACAGCACTGCCCTCCTGAAGGTCTCGGCCCAACTCCTTTCAAAGACTGAAATCAGCAGGCTCCATCAGCAAGGAAGAGCCAATGTTGGGGAGAAGGATGGAACTTTATCTCTGGAATTCCATCTTCTCAGTGGTCCAGAAAACTCAGAAAAAGCAGGGCATTCCATTTATCTTCCCAGATGGGTTTTCGGTACCTGACACAGCCTGGCAGCCCATGTTCCTCCTCTGATTTCTCTGTCACAAGGAGCTTGGCAACTCTAGAGGCCAAGGAGAGGCTCTGGGTGGGGCAGCAGCAGGGAAGGGAGGCGTGTGCCTGGCCCTGAAGTAGGGAGGTGAGCAGGCATGTCTCCAAGCAGCAGCTGGAAGGGTGGAGTGAGGGAAAGAGGCTTTGGAGATCTGGAATTCAGGATGGGATTAAAGAGGGTCAGCCTTAGCACTGTGCCATTTCTGATCTCTAAGGATGGATGCAACTTAAGATTAGAGTGAGAGAGGGATAAGATAGGAGGGAAGAGCTAGGAGGACAAATCTGGCTTCATTCTCTTCCTGGCTTTGACATGCTCTAGCTCTTCTTTTTCTGGCTAAGAGGAAGTCTTGCAGAGAGGGAAGAGCCCAGACCCCAGACCCTATTGACACCGGGTTTTGGCCATGTGACCTTGAGCATATCCTTTAACTTCTCTGAGCTTCATTTTTCTATCTGTAAAATGAGTGGTACGACCTCAAAGAGTCGTGGTGAGGATTAAATAAGAAACTGTAGATGAAGTGCCTTAGCTAAGAACTAGACCAGTTCAGACATTCTCTAAATGTTAGTTTCCTCTCTCCTTTTCACCTTCGCACCATCCACCTTCATGAAAGAGAACAACCTCCTAGCCTAAAAGTAACCAGAGAAAAAGTCACAGACAGCCGGGCAGGTTGCTGCAACACTGGTTCAAGCCATGTAATCATTGTGAAGTCAACCTTAATAGCTTATATTTATTTTGCACCTGTCCTTGAAGAGCTCTATGCCTTTTGGCCACTGGATGAGCTCAATCATCTGCATGAACAGCTGAGTGAGGTCAAGAGCAAGAGCACATGTCATGCCCAGCTCAAGTTGGAGAGCTAAACCTAGGAAGTTAAAGGATTTGCCCAATGCTATTCAGGTAGAGCAGAGACAGAACTGAGGTTGGTATAACATAGGTGATTCTTCAATAATAACCATGGTTCTCACATTGTTCTTCTGCCTCCCAAGCGAGAACTGGGTCATATTCATTCTTTCTCTCTCCCTTAGGCCATCCTGCCTGTGTGGACGCAGGATTCCACAAGCCTAGCTCTCAAAACTCCATATAGCTGGTGAGTCACAGAGTCTTGGGGAGAATGTGCCCCAAGGCAGCAGCTCTCCAGGGATGCAATTTCATCCACCCAAAAACTACTTACCTCCAGCCTAGATATTAGACAATGGCATGCATGCAGAAAGCCCAAATGCCTATAAAAGGATTATTACTAAGTAAGAGTGGATGATGATAATTAATTACCCTCCATTAAAGAGAAAGTCCCTGGGGCAAAAGCATCAAAGGCAATGTTTTACTGAGTTGGCAATTTCTTTGGCTCTGGAACAAGATGACTCTTTAGTCTGCATCTTGGATCTGTTCCTTTCTCTTGCATTCTGACTTGAGGAATATGCATTTTGACTTTGGATACCTTCTTTTAATTCCTGCCTTGCTCTCTATCCTCGATCCAGTAATCATTATTATTAAAACTTCACACCAGGGCCACAGACATATTTTATAGCACACCTTTGATGGATTAATTCATAGTTACTTTCCTTCTTTACTAAAGTCTAAATCAAAGGAAATGCACTCAGGAAATGCCTGCCAAAGAGAAAAGACCATAGAAAACAGATATATCCAAAGAGATGGTTGTATCCATCTCCTTCTCGACAAATAAATACACTAATGGGGGAGGAGTAGGCAGAGCAGTAGAAGGAGTAGTCCAGAAGAAGACAAGGGACCTAGCCAGATTTCCTCCAAACCCTATCTTATGTCACAGAGACTCTATAAGGTACATATCCATGTTTCTTAGATATAAGCACTTATTTCACACTTCTTGGGTAATCTCTCTTACAGACTTGAATCAGTAGACCTATGACCAATAGGAAAGGTCTCTGCTTATAGAGCAAAGTTGACCGTGGAGAAAACATCCCCCAAATCTCATGTGATTAATCTGAGTGCAAAGCTTGGAATGTCCATGTATAGTGACAAGAGTAGAGAGACTGGAGAATCAGGGAGCTGAGAAGGCTTTGTACTGCCTGGCCCGGTGACCTGGAGGCTCTCTGGGAGTCGGTCTCCTTATCTGTAAGGAGGAAGGATTCTTACCTACTGGTGTTCTTGGGAAATTGGGAGGAGATCATTGATACGTGTCAGCACCTAGCTCAGCTCCTGGCTACATGCTGTTCATCATGTTATATAATCACCAAGATGGGGGCAGGGCCATGAAGTAGGCCACATGCCGTTGTATCCCAACTCCCAAAAGACTATCTGGACCCTTGCAGATATTTGTTGAATGAATCAATGCGATCACATCCATTCATTGTGGCTGGTGCAGCCAGAATGTTGGTAGATTGTCATTGATCGGTAAGAGCGCTCTGGACATCTGGGAAGTATTTTCCAATCATCAAGATGCAGGAATATCAACAATGCAAAGATATTCTTTTAAGATGGGTTAATACTCAAGGCTCACACAAAAGAACTTTGCAAAACATTGTGGAGGCTTTGCAGGACTAGACAAAGATGGGACTCCATCAGCCTATTCTGGAGAAGCACTTGCATGCTAGAAGGCTTTCCCTGGAAACAACCAGCTCAACGCCATCCCATTAGGATAATTATTGCTAGTGATCGGCACAGGAAAACTCCTAATCTCAATGTGTTAGCCCAACAAAAATTTGATTCTCACTCACTGAAAGTTCAAGGTGGCTTGCTAGGTGTTTTCCTCCAGCCAATGACTCAGGGGTCCAGTTGTCTCTCCACCTCAGCATATTCCTTTCAAGGTTGCCCCAGCAGGGGAAAGACAGATGGAAATGGCAGTGGCTCTTCACTGCCTTGGCCTAGAAGTGCCACCAATTATTTCTGATCACAGCCAACGGTCAGAACTACTCTACAGCTTCAATCCAAATGCAAAAGCAGCACATACATTACGAGTAAGCACTATATCTCTCCAACACCCTGGGGACTCAGTGGATGAGCATTCTGGTATCACCACTCTGACATCCTGGAAGCTCTGGATCTCCTCCCTCTACACCTTAATGCTTTAACTAGAGATGCTGAGAGAGGCTTTTAGACAAGATATTCAAACATAGGGAACCAGGGGTCCTGCCCTGGAAACCATTTTCTATTTTGCTAATTACTCACCTCTTCTCCTCTAATTCTGATGGAGAATAACTTTCAGAGGAGATTACCTGGAGGTGATCTTGGTGATGTCTTTGTAGCTGGTTCCCTCCCTGGCAACTCAGTTGAGAGTCAAAGATCACAAAAAAACCTGGCACCCTTCTGATCTCACTATCTCCTGGAGAACACAGGCCCTCCCTCTCTGGAATGTATGGAGGTAGCCAATTACAATGTAATTCTGCCAGCTTCGGTGCTGTCTGCCAGGAGTGGGAGTTGCTCCTAAGATGCTGACAACCTAAGAGGACTTCATAACTGTCAGAGAGGCCACAGTCTACAGGTAAAGTCCAATTCCTCTCAACTAGCCCATGACTCTCTGAAAGATAGACACGAAAGCCTGCCTGAGGCTTACAGGAGAAAGAAACATATGCAGTTTGAGGCCCTAGGGGCTAAAAAGATAGGCCTATACTTCAGGCTGTAGTTTTGCCAAGTTTCTTCCATGAGCATGAGGCTGCGGAAATTCTGAATTGTCCACTCACTGGCTGTGATCCAAGCCATACTTCCCTTTGCCTTCCCAATGCACCCCTTACCACTCCAACTCCCTGAGCCCCAGCATTTCCTGCAGCAAACTCATTGTGAGTCCTAAAAATTAAATCCAAGAAGAAGAAAAGGAGAGATCAGGCTTATTATTAAACACCCCTTCGGCTGGCTGCATGGATTCTTTTAAGTCCACTGTTGGATTTCTTTGAGGTCTCTGTACGTGCTGATTTGCATGGCTGGCTTAGCGGATGGGGAAAGGAGGTAAGACAAGCTTTGCACTGGATAAATAAAAACCTCTTTGTTAATTAAGGAGCCACCGACAAGGCCATGGCCTATGTCAGACAGCCTACACAGAAGGTTTGATTCTTCTGGAACTAAAAACAAGGAAATAGAGAAACTCTCCCCACCACACTGCATAACTTTGTTCAAGGGCTGCTAAGTTATTCCCTGCTACTACATCAGCTGTGAGAGCACTGTGAAACGTGCTGTGGTTAAAATAAAACGCAAGCTTCCAAGCATGTGAAAAAAAAGAATGTGTTAGGTTATCTAAAACAGTTAATCTCCCATGTTCTCTCTGAAAAAGAGCCCAAACCATTAATTTTCCATACAGCCTTTTCTATGCTCTCCTGTCCTGTCCAAACAGCCTAACCTGAGTGTAAGATTTGAACAATCTGCCCAAAAAATACCTTGATTCACCCAAAAGTCCCCACAAGACCATACAAATGGCTAGCCCTTTGTAGAGGTGATTTCTAGGCCTGCTTTGCAAAAGCTTTTTGCATGCCAAAGGTCTTAGCACTGGGCCACACCCCCATCACCATTGCCCGCTGTTCCTTGTTGCACCATCCTCACCTGGGCTTCTGAATCAGCTAGTCTAGGGTCAGACTTCCAGGTCTGCTTCATCATAGACAGGTCATGTAACCTGTTCAATGCAAAGAAACTATGAGGGTTAAATGTGCCTAATATGTACTATATATTCAATAGTAACACATAAAAGAACAGCACCATAAACTGGCATTGGTGTTATTGTTAATACCTCCTCCCATTCTTTCTTGACTTCTCTTGAACAGACTGGGTCTACCACAAAAGGACCTCAGCCATTTCCAGGTAACCTAAGGAATCAGCTAGGCTAATTAAGCTTTTCTAAATGTGAATAAGGCAGAAAGGAATATAACAATTGAGGTCACTGCAAGTTCAAATTGATGCTCTGACTTCCTAAGAATTTTCTCATGCTCTATCTCTATACTTACTGAGCATTTATATATGACCAGCCCTGTGCTAACTCTTTCCTTCCATGGTCTTATACGAACATCTTCCAAACTCTGATGTTTATAACAGCCCCGTGACCCTGGCTACCACATTGCTTACAGTTTCTCCTCTCAGACTTGGCCACAATCCTGCTGTAAAACCTTTTGCAACATCCCCAACCCAAAATGGATTAAGAGCCTTTTAACTATGGGCAGACACCATGCTTGCCTTTTTATAGCATCATAGAAGCCAAGCCCACAGATTTCTGGGAAAGAGAGTTGCCAGTACATAATCCTTCCTGAGCTCCCTCTCATTTGGACCTAGCCCCAGGATTTTCCTTCTGGGTACAAAGGATCCTAGAGGGATCCTGGCTGAAACCCAAAACTGTTTGCACAAAAACGGTGTTTCACAAAAACACTATATATTAGTGCTTCCCCTTCCTATATCTGGTAATTCCCTGCCGACTATCCTCAAGTTAACCTCATAGTCCTCCTCTCCCCACATCTCACCAGTAGGAAGATGAGACACAGACATTCAGCTGGGATTTTTGTGAGACTGAGAACAACCAAGTTGAAGGTTCATGGATTCTGAGCAAGCACTCACCAATAAAATGTTAGCAGTCACATCTGTTCTTTCTAATCCAACAAGGTACTCATTTCCCTAGAACCACAGAAGGGCATGCTGAGGCTGAGATGCCAGCCTGTCCAGTCTCCTGCTTTGAGCATTTGAATGGCTAAAGCAAGCAAGATATATGGCCCTACGTCTTCTCATTAGATGTCCTGCAAGACTTCATCTCTCCCCTCCCACTCCACCCTTACATTTCCTCCCGGATAGTGGCCCAGGGAACTTGGTCGTTACATAAACCCAATACTGATGCGAGATTTAAGTTTTCTGTTTTTGTTTCCATTCTGACTCGTCCACATCTACCAAATTGCTCTTGGGATTGAGGTCCACCAGCCCCTGAAAACTTCAGTCAGAATAATCAAGTATGGCAGAGAGAAAAGGGTGGGGTTGGAAGTCCCACAAGACTGGATTTGAATCCTGATTCAATCACTCATCAAGGATTACTTGCTGCTAATCCTTAACTACACAGTTTCCACAACTAGGTAATGAAAACAGTGTCTTCTGCACAATGATTCTGTAAGTCTGTCAAACACTGCCTAACTCCTGCATTTATTCAGGGCCTGTTGTGTGCTCCACTACTAATCAATTTGCCTTTTTATGGTCAAAAAACACTCTGAAGTTCATCATTCCCCATTTGCTAATGTCAGGATTCAGAGAGATTATTTAACTTGCCCAATTCATGGTAAATGGCAGATCTTGGATTTAAACACAAACTAGTTTGACTTTAAAGCCTGTTCTTTCTCCAACTCTGTGCCTTTCCGAATTTGCCCTCCACTCTAGCCCACCGACCAAGTGCTCTTAACAAAATAATTTGCTAAGAAAATACCTCAAACCTTTTGCTGAGGAGATTACTTGGCTTCTCACCCACGTTCTAAAGAACAATCATGTTCGGCCTTCTCCAGAAGACAAAGAATGGAAGCCAAGAGGATAAAATTTAATGGTAATAAGTGCAAAGTCCTACATTTTGGTTCAAACTAAAAATTGTATGGAAAGGTTTTAGAGCAACTTGGCTGGGATTGGTCAAGAGAAAGGGGCTGTAAAGGAGATAGTTGCTTTTTAGGCTCGATCTTGGGCTCATTATGAGAAGTGTGGCACTTGGCTTTATTATTTAATGACACACAATGCCATGTGAGCAGCAAGATGAAGCTCCATTAGAAGCAAGTGTCTTAGGACTATAGGAATAGATGAAAAGCGTACCATGAAGGAGATCCTAGTCTTGTCCAATGGCCTTACCATTAAGAGGTGTGCTTTCAACCCCCTGTGTCTTTTAAGAAAGCTATTGACAGTACCATACTGTTTTGATTACTATAGCTTTGTAGTATAGTTTGAAATCAGGGTGTGTGATTCCTCCAACTTTGTTGTTCTTTCTCAAGATTGTTTTGGTAATTTGAGATCTTTTGTAGTTTCATATAAATTTTTGAATTATTTTTTTTTAGTTCTGTGAAAAATGTTATTGGTATTTTGATAGGGATTGCATTAAATCTGTAGATTGCTTTAGGTAATATGGACATAGTAATCCTTTAAATCCATGAGTATGGTATATCTATTTATTTATACCATCTTTAATTTCTAAGAAGAGAGAATCTATGAGGGTGTGATCAGGATGATGACAGCAAATCCGCCCATCTATTAAAGAAATATTACAAGTCAGACAATGTTCAATAAACTGAAGATACAACCAAATCCCTGCCCTCTCAGAGACTCTAAACATCTTCTCATGTATGACTTTCAACAGCCTCGTAAGTTTGTACCTTAGTCTGCCAAGATGTAGCAGGCTGGTCTCTGGCTTTCCCTGACCTGTCTTCTACCACTTCTCTCTCTCTGACAGTGCTCCTGGAACATTGTCCTCCTTGGTTTTCCTTGAATACACTAAGACCTCAGGGCCTTTTTTTTTTCTTTTTTTTTTTACCTTCTTCAAATGAATTTATATCAGCATTTCTATCCCACTTAAAAATTCTTCAATGGTAAGGATTGTAATTAACAAGATTTTTTTGAGGGAATTTATTATTTACTTACTTAAAGGGGATAATAATTTCAGCGACACTTTTCTTAGCCATCGCTGTAGCCTTGGTGCCCAGGGCTGTGCCAGGGACATCATGGGATTCAATAAATCATTGTGAGGTGATAAAATATTAGAAGTTACAAAAACAAACATATAAATTATAACTCTTACCTCTTCTTATGTTCACCTTGCTATGATTTCTTTATACCTAATCCTATTTCCCTTTGATTTTAAGTTAATTATTTAAGAATAAGCATAAATTATACCACTATCTTCCCATTAGCTAATAGTTTTAACCATATTGATTGAAATAAAATATTGCCTTATTACAAACAAAACAAAACAAAACAATGGCTGTCTCAGCAGCATACAGTCCTCCAGATGAGTTCTGCCTTTGAATTTTATGGTCCTGAAGATGCTTTGGTTCCAAAAAAAGGTCATCTCCTATCTGGTGGCTCTACTCCAGTTTATGAATATTTTATTTAAAGCTGCATCCGGTGGGCCTTCCAAAATGTCTAGCAAAAATTTCTTCCACTAAAGGTAAGGAAATTAATAACACTATTCAAGTCTCGGAGGGGCTGTTATATGCAGAGTGGAGACCAGCTGTTCTCCATCTTTTCTGAAGATATATCAAGGGGAAAAAACACTGAAATCACAGCGGGCAAGATGTAAGTTGCTCAGGTAGAAAAGCATACTTAAGATAAAGGATTATGACATAATGGAAGGAGAAACATCGAAGGATTTCTTTTTCTGAAGAACGTGAAGTCGAATGAGGCCGTACATCGGTCTGGGTTTATTTAGCCATAGGCCACTTAGAGGACAGACTGTGTACTAGGAAGTGACCTAACTCTCCCAAAGTGACTTTGGACCCTACAGAATTTCCAACAAGACATAAAAATTCCTTTGCATGTGAAGATAAATATTGTCTTTTTTATAATAAATTGTACATTTTACTTTAAGAAAAGGAGTCGAGGATAGGTAGAGGTTGACACTCAAGGGTTAGGGCAATTTAGAATGTAACATTTAAAAGTTGATTTTCTTATACTAATTATACCTAAAGCAAATCACAAAAGAAATACTTAAATGAAGAATCTTAGACTTTTGCTAACATTTTATTTTTTAAATATCATAGATATTTTACAGCTGTCCTTGTAAATGGGCAAATTGTTTAGCAAGCTAAATGAGCACTGCTTGCTAAGGAAAGAGGAATAATTCTTTTAGTCAAACGTGTAGCAACAGCAGACAGACACATAACGATGTAAGAAAACAAATATTGATGTAAGAGTTAAGAGTCTCATGTTGACTCAGCATTGGCAAGCCACTTCACTTTTCTGTACCTGAATTTTTTTTTTTTTTAGACAAATCCCTTACCCACTTTCAGCCTCTGTTTCTTCCCCTATAAGTATAAAATCTGCTACCTCCCTCTAAATATGTTGCAAGGATTAGATAGAATTATATAGTCAAAGGCCTGGTACATAGTAAATTTTCAATATCAGTATTATTTCCCCAAGGAGGCAGTCAAAATGAAGAAATCATTTTCCTTCCACTCTAATACCCAAAACCTTAATATTTCTTCCCTCAGTGACTTATATGAAAGACAAAAGAAGTTGGCTTTTAGTTCCAATTTATCTCCAAATTGATTGTTCTAGATTCAAATAGATTGTTCACCATGAGTGAGGGCCCATGCCCTGCTTTTTTGGTTGCATTATTTGGGGATATTCTGTGCAAAAACTCACAGAGGATATTTGGGTACACACCAAAGGGCCTTAGTCATGTGTATCCACTCTCCACAAAAGTCCCCATGTTCTCAGTGTGGCACAAATAAGCAGAGCCACTAGACTTGAAGTACTGCCAGGAAGGGATGACAGGCAGCCTTATCCACTGTGGATAATTGTCTGTGGCCGGAATGGCCTCCCTGAAGTTTTGGTGCTCATGAGACTCTTGAACGCTGGGGTCTGGGAAGTGCCATCATTTCAGATTGAATTTCCCAACAATATGAAGGGATAAGGAATCAGAGTTATACTTATGTCAATTTAAAAAAAATGCAATACTTTTTGCACACCTGAATTTGTAGGCTAAGAGCCATACCTGTAATCAATAGCCTATCTAGGAGTGCATGATCAGCCTTACACTCACAAGGCCTGGGAATTTCCTGAGATGATGTGAAGAGGTAAAGTTGTGTCTGGAAGTCTGGAAAGGCTCCATGGAAACAGAATTCAGAGAGGTGTCTGATCGGAGAGGAAACAAAGCACACAAGGAATAGTACATGAAGCAGATCTCAGGCAGACGATGGGCAAGAGCACGGCACTAGTCTTGATGGATTTGACCTCTTTGGATATAACTGAAGCAGTGACTTGTGAGAACATCTCAAGCAGAACCTGACACTTTGTCTCTCAACCAAGGCCTAGATATGGGGTCTTTTCCTTTCCCAGCTATTCACGACATTCACTTTCTATTTTATGCTTCCCTCACTTCTTCTGTTGAAGATCCATGTAGTTAATGATGTATTCATATTAAGGTGTTAAATGATAGTAATATTTGAAAAAAATCTAGAAATCAATAAATAATTCCATCTAGCAATGATATTTCATGCCTTAGAATATCAGTAAGAAACAAATTTGGACACAGTGGACTCCAGAAGGAATCGCCTATATGACATAGAGTCTTCGTACCCCTAAACCACCATTTGTTAAAGTGGTCTGAAGGTCTTCTCCATCAGAACGACTTGAGGCATTTGTTAAAATTCAGATCCTTGCCTCCCATCCTAGACATACTGAATCAGTGTCTCTAAGGCTGGAGCCTATAAATTATCACTTTTTTTTTTTTTAGGCAAGGCAACCCTTGCTTGACCTCACAGATTATAAGGACCTTGTCAGTTTACAAGACCTTGTTTTGTTTTGTTTTGTTTTTTGTTTTGTTTTGTTTTTTATACCTACAGCACCTGGTCTTCCTAGGTGGTCTCCCATCCAAGTACTAACCAAGCCCTACCCTGCTTAGCTTCCAAGATTAGATGGGATCAGGCTTGTTCAGGGTAGCATGACCATAGACTGAACTAACATTTTTAACAAGCTTCGCAGGTAATCCTTATGCACAATAAACTTTGAGGACACTTACTTGTCAGGCACAGTCTTTTTCCTGACTCTTAGCATCTTGACCATATCTCTATTGAGTACAAATTTCACTGTGTTATGATTGATTGTATATCTGTGTCATCCATGTGAACTTTATTATGGATGAAGAGAGTGAAAAAAGGACCAGGCAAGAGAACTAGAGGATCTTGAGAAACATTCTCATAGAATGTTTGTGAGAATCTAATGAATGTAATATATTATACAAACCACCCAACACATGTGTTACATCTCTTCCCCTTTAATTCCTTTACAGTTCCTATGAATGTGCTAGAATATCATTTCTTAAGAACAGGGACTTTTTCCTGTCTTGTTCATTCTTGCCATCCTGGAAGTTTGAGTAGAGATTAAACATTGACATAATCGGTCAATGTTTGTTACATGGTTGAATTCATGAATGAGTTCACTGTAGTTGCCTTATAGCCACAATTTAGCTCCCTAAAGATGCTAGTTGCCCTGGAAATGGCTTTTGAATGAATATGTAAATAAATTAGGATTATCTCTGCATGATATGTGCTCCTTCTCTGCATTTTAATGCCAAAAAAAAAAAAGTTTAAATGAATGTGTGCACATATAGAAGTATATATGTGCGCTCATAATGATTACTTTAAACACTCAGAATGGTTGCTTCAGTGGGTCACTCATAAGCTCTAACTACTACTCTAGTGTGGGTCAAAGCAAACCAAGAAATGTAGACACAAATCTCACATATAAGTTGAAATTTATGAGCTGCAAGATATAAGAATAAAGAATTTGAACCTTACTTGAGGTACAGTGGGCTGACTAGGAGAGACCAAAAAAATATAAACTGTTCAGATAAATGACTCTGAACTGTTCCACCATATCCAGTTCCACAGTTTACCCAAGATCAACAGAATGGAACAGAAGAGCTCTGGAGGCTGAAAGCAGGTGGCTGCACCAGGAACAGAAAAGGACTTTTTTCTTTCCTGTTTGAGTCCAAATGCTGTCATTTGTAGAAAAAGGCAGCTGGTAAGGAGAGGATGCTGGGTGCATTGAAAAACCCAACATATACACGTATATGAAGAAAGAGACTGTGCCTAAATAAACTTGAACAGGAAATAAGCCACCTGGCAGAGAATTGGAAGGCTGAAGTTACAATGCCATGGAGAACCAGGGAGGAAATGGGAAGGGCCATGGGAAGGCCATGAGGCAAGAGGTAATCCCTCTGTGGAATGAATGGAATCATTCAGAAGCCAAAATTGCCCTGCTTAGTTCCTGCCTGCTTCATAAATGTAAGACTTCTAAGGATGTCCAATAGGGTCTACTTGATGCCAAAAAGCACTGTTCGATTTCAACAGGCTAGAGAAAAAGTTGAATAATTCAATAAAGAATCTCAGTCAAATCAGTTATATGAATTCGGGTAGGCAATGCCACCATGTGATGGACTCCAGTTTTTATTTTCTCATGGAGTTTCTAAGATCTGGAACCCTTAGCTGGAGAGAGATGTTCAGATGCTGGTTAGCTCAGAGAACTTAGTCCAGTAAAGAGAAAGTTCAGCCATGAAAATTCTTGATAAAAAATAGTGAGATAAAGAGGTGTCAAATAATAGAAAGCTTTATATGTCAGGTTTAATCACCTCTGTGGTATTCTTTACAAAAATTCATTATCCTTAATCATGAGAAAACATCAGACAAACTCAAATTGAGAGACATTCTAAAAAATATTTGATCAATACTCTTCAGTTTTTACCTTAAAAAAAAGAGCAAATTAAACCTAACACTACCTGACTTTAATATTTAATATAACACTAATCAATAGAGTGTATTGTTGGCAGAAAGATAAACACATAGATCAATGAAACAGAAGAGAAAGTCTAAAAATAGACCCATGCATATATGAACAACTGATTTTTGACAAGGTGCAAAGGCAAGTTGGTAGAGAAAATATAATCTTTTCAAGAAATCATTCTGAAACAATTGAATATTCATATGCAAAGAAATGGGCTTCAATTCATATTATATATCATATACAAAGAAGTAAATTAAAATAGACCATAGACCTAAATGTAAAATGTAGAATGATAAAAATTTTAGAATAAAATTAGGTAAAAAGTGTTGTGACGAAGATTGCTTAGATACAACACCAAAAGTGTAATCCATAAAAGAAAAAAATATTGATAAATTAGACTATCAAAATTGAAAACTTCTACACTTTGAAAGACCCTGTTAAGAAAATGAACAGGCAAGGCATAGACTAGGAGATAACATTTTCAAATCACATATCAAATAAGGGAATTGTATTCAGACTATATAAAGAACTCTCAAAACTAATAAGAAAATGAAAAATTTAAATGGGGAAAAGATTTGAAAAGACACTTCACTGAAGAAGATATACAAATGGCAAATAGTTTCGTGAAAAGATGCCCAATATTATTAGTCATTATGGAATGCAAATTAAAACTACAATGAGATACTATTATATACCCATTAAAATGGCTAATATCAAAGACTCAGTATATCAAATGTTGACAGGGATGTGGAGTAACTGGAATTCTCATACACTGCTGGTGGAAATGCAAAATGGTACAGTCACTTTGGAAGGCAGTTTGGCAGTTTCTTACAAAATTAAACATATGATTTAGTCATTCTACTCTTAGATATTTACCAGAAACAAACTGAAGCACAGACCTATATAAAGACTGGTACACAAATGTTCATAGCAGCTTTATTAGTAATAACCAAAAACCAGAAATAACCCAAATGTCCATCAATAAATGAATAATCATGTTATATCGATACAACAGAATACTACTTGGCATAAAAAGAAATAAGCTATCAATATGTACATCATCATGAATGAATTTCAAAAAAATGCTAAGTAAAAGATGACAGACAACAAAGAATACATACTGCAAGATTCCATTTATATAAAATTCTAGAAAAAAAACAAAAAATCTTTAGTGACAGGAAGCAGCTCAGTTGCTGCTGGAGGATGACATGACAGTGAGAGGTAGGGAATAAGGGCACAAAGTCACCAGAGGAAACTTTTGAGGGTGAAGTATATATTGATTATCTTGATCGTGATGATAGTTTCATGGGTCTATATATAAACATATATAAACATCAATTTGCAACCTAATGTGTAATTTGTTGTATGTCACTTATACCTCAATTAAAAAAGAAGAAAAGAATATACAGAATAATCGACATGCCAATTTTCATAGAGCTAAGAAACAGTAACATCAAAAAAGATTATTCATAGTTCTAGGCAAAATAGCACCCTATTGCACTTTACGCATATGATGATGGTATAGAATTTCTCAGACGTTCTACCTCCTATTTTAGATTGTCTTTTTTGCAGACCGAGGTCATATCCGCTCTTCCATATATGTTTTCCGAGCCCCTGTTGGTCCCCACCCTGTCCCCGGTAGGCAGCAGCCCACAGAGATCCACCTGGTGTCTGCCCTAACAGGAGGTATCTATAAAGAGATGGAAAGTATTGAAGGGTATGCTCAGGCATTATGAATTTTTCCAGGGTGATAATTCTGTAAGATGGAACACCAACCACTAGCTGTCCACTGTAAGTTAGCAGAAGGATTAACACCATCCCAGAAGTATGACCCTAAGAATGTACTGGAAAACAGCTGCTGGAACAAGAACTGGGCCCTTACCATGATAAGAGATCAACAAATTCCAGCCAATACACCACAGCATCTGATGCTGGATAAACTTAGCGCAACAGTGGTAGTGCTTACTCATGTTGATATTCTGGCCCATAGAAACATCCTAAGAATCTGGGCAGAGTTGTGTGTAGATTTTAACCTTGATGAACTGGAATGTAAGAGGAATGAAGGGGCCCACGCCCGCTTATGATCTGCAGCCAAGAAGTCTTCCCAGTTTACAGTGACCTCCACATCTCTGAGCTCTGAGCATTCTTCATCTATTCCACTATTCCACTGTTCAGACAATATATCAGGCATTGCCTGGTGCCTGGCATTGTTGTCTAATGTGACAAATCGGCTCTTGCAGTGAAATTCGACCTTTCATATTCATTCATTCAAGTGATAAGCATCCATTAAGTTCCTACCATGGCAGAGCACTTTGTTGGGTCCTGGAGTTACCAGGGTGACAAAGACAAGCACTGCCCTGATGGAGGTGAAGGTCAAGAAGGGGAGACAGATATTAAATAACATAACATGGTAAGTGAGCTAATCATAATTGGTGGCAAGAGTAAAAAGTGCAGTTGGCAGTGAGAGCTGATGCTGAGGAAACTGAGGGGTCTGAAAAATCTCAGGGTACCTTCTGAAGAAAGAGACATCGAAGCTGAGATCTGAAGGATGAATAAGAGCAATCTGGGGAAAACAGGCTGTGGGAGAAGAAAAGGGAGCATGACTTGAAGAATTACAAAGGAAATCTGTGAAAACAAAGCAGGGAGAGAGAAGCAGGTGAGGCAGGCAGAAGCCAGGTAACGAGGGTCTTGTGGGCTGTGTTGAGGATTTGGGGAGAATAGAAAGCCATGGAGAAATTTGTATTTCACCATCTTCATTACATTGTAAACTCCCTAAAATACAGGGTTTATATTTTTCAGGGGAAATCCAAGTCACTTACTATATAGGATAGAAATTAGAGTCAAGGAGCTGGAGAGGAGAGGAGAGGCCCTCTAGGCTCACACATCAGAAGAGGCTTGTCATCATGTGGGTGGAGGAGAGTCAGGGCAGAATCCAGGCATCACGGGTCCTAACCCACATTCTCATCACTGTAGGATGGTCCTTAAAGGCTATGATCTGGTTTTGCTTTATTTTTACTTATGACTCTACAAAGGCAGAAAACAAAGTTACTAGAAGATTCGAGTTTGTTAGATCTAGCTAATTTAGGTTTTTTTACAGGTGGTTTAGGTGGAAGAGCTAAAGTAGAATTGGGAATAAGGAGGATCATCGAGAGGGTAGAAACTGAAATTTAGTAAGCATCTGCTGGGGCCAGGCACAACTCCAGGTGCTTTCTACCCTCACTGTTCCTCTCAATAACCCCATGAGAGCAATATTATTAGCACCATGTTTTAGATGAGGAAACTGAGCCTTATAATAGCTTGTATAAACCAAAAAGTTAGGAAGTGAATTGAGAAATAAATCTAGAATTCCAGTGCAGGTCAGTGTGGCTCAGAAGCAATGTTTTCACTGTTATCTTGTGCTGTGCCCAAAACTGTCCAGGTTGGGTCCCCACACACAGATGGAGTTACTTTACCTTGGGGAACTTGCCTGCTGGCTGGGATTGCTCTAAAATGCAGGACCCTCAAAAGCTTCCCACATTCCCAGGAGATACTGATCTCCAAAGGGGTCATGGGGACCCTCATCCCTAGGGACTATGGCATTCAGCACCTGAAGTGAAATGGCCTGCACTGTGTTAGGCCCAAACCAAGATATGACAAAGGCCTGAGAAATCCCAAAACCAACCTTTCCCTCAGAGGAGGTTGGTCCTTAACTCATTGCAAACTTATGACCTTGCTGGGAGCCACTGAGCCACTAAAAGTGAAGCCTGTGCAGCACTCAGCTGGCCACCTGTGTCTCCAGACAATAAGGTATCTCTTTCTCAGCCCTGTCAACTTTGGCTTCCCTAGAAGAAGCACAGATCATGCTGCACAGAAGCACCCAGAACCGAGGTGTTGTTTCTTGAGAAGAAAGAGGGAGGGACGAGGCATGTGTCATCCAGAGAGAAAATGAATCATGACTTTTCTGTTTACTTGGAAATCTCTAATTTGCTCCCCCACCCCATCTCCCCACCCTTTCCAAGAGAAAGGGTTCCAGTTATGTTCCTTGGGTGTCTCAGAAAGGAACAAAATGTCTGTGTTTTCTTTTATCCAGAGGATATTTCTTGGCCTTTGTTCCACTCAAGCATCAGGCAGACAAGGTTATTTTACCACTATTCACCCTCTCAGGTGTTTAAAGCAGCCCAGGACCCACATCTGTGGAATCTTATATTACAAATGTAACTTGGCTTTAGAACTAAACACCAAACCTAACCAACTTAGTGATCAAAGCAAAGCCTCCCTACCAGAGTCCTTGGATTTCTCCCATTTCCTCCCACTTTAAGGTGCATAAGGATTGAGATACAGGTAGATGCCAAAAAGGACCAAGAGAGAAGTTTGAGCAAAAATACAGTGATTCGGGATGAATTGCTGAAAGCGAAAGAAAAAGAGAAGCAATGTGGTGTCATAGAAGGGGCATTGGTGTGGAGAAAGGCATTGTGGGATTTATTCATAGCTTTGGCATCTACTATCTGGATGACAGTAGGCAAGACATTTCACCCCTCCTGGTCTCAGACTCTTCTTCTATGACAGAAGAGCATCTGACTTGGCCTTTAAGACAACTCTGCTAATGACATTCTGCTATACCTGTTGTCCTATGAGCTGGAAAAATTAGAAGGAAAGAGAAAGGGGCAGAAGGAAAGAGAGGATGGAGAGCCAGGTAGAGCTTTAGAAAACAGAGAGAGAAACAAGAGAAATAAGTTTGATAGACAGTACAAGGAAGAACACCTAGAAAAGAGAGGCCAAGAAGAGCATCTAAACAAGAAAATATTTGGGGATCAGAGAAATAGATTGTGTCGGCTGAACTTACAACTAGTTAAGACCAGAGCCAACCTCTAAGGAAGCCCAGTGCTGGCAGAAGAAGAGAGTGGAAAGAAAAGACAGAGCTGCCTTCCTGTCCTCCCACCTGCTCTGGGCCCCAGAACTCCCGTCTTTCTTCAAAGCAGGCCGAGACACCCAGCTAGCATGGAAGAAATATCTGTCCAAGTCTTGTGGCTCACTAAAAAGACAAGCTTTCATCTATAAAAGTTAAGTATTATGATTTGAGAGACGTGGCATGAGCCAGGTCTGAGACTTCTGAACTAGTAACTATGAAAGAGCTTGCACATTATATAAATTTAGAATGACAAAGCAGGATGGAATGGTGGGTGGGGTGGGGAGAGGGAGAGAAGAATAATATAATTTATCTCTGGAGGTAATAGATGACTGCCTGTGGGAATGTTGTGACTCTAAGTTCAGAGGGCAGGAAGGACAAAGATACTCAAACCTCCAAAGGGTGCAGAGTGGCTCTGCCAAGGCCCTGGGCCGACCCATCAGTGACTCCTGCTCTGCCCCAGGCCTGTCTGGACTGGCCATGACTTGCTACTGGGGGGAGGTTTGGTGGGATTTATGAGATGAGCTAGTGCGATGTTCTTGGCAAGCCAAAGCTATAAATGTGTGATATTTTATCTCCTACAAAGATGTTTTAAGAAAAAGGAAAGACGGGAAATGTCTACATAAAGTAGAACCTCAGCCGCTGGTCAAGGAGAGTGGCCTCTCTCTGGAGCTACATCAAAGGCACAGCTCTGTCTGCTCCCTGTGTCCTCTGTGGATCCTGCCCTGGGAGTTCAGCAGTTTATTTGGAGCCAAAAAGGGAAGGAAGCACACCCACTGCCGGTGCTCTTCTAGAACTGTCAAAAGGAGAGTGAGCTGAGACTGCTGGGGAAACAGCCATTGCCCATTCCCTAGCTCTCCTTCCTGGACACTTCTTCACCATCTAGATAAGATACAAGTGCTTCAGGAAAGGCTGAAGCCTGATGGAGTTCGTAGTAGGAGCACTGGACTGGAAGTCAGGAAACTGGACCTATAGTCTGAAACTAAAGAACCATAGGACCTGGAAAATGTTGCTTCCCTCCCCAAGTTCATTTCCTTATCAAATGAGAGGGTCAAAGATGAATTAATAGCATTCTTGATGACCCTCTACAGTGACCACAGAAAAGCAGAACTGGCTTTTTAAAAGTAAATTTATCAGGGTAACATTGATTAATAACATTATATACATTTCGGGTGTACAATTCTATAACACGTCATCTCTACATTGCATTGTGTGCTCACCGCCCAAAGTCTAGCCTCCTTCTGTCACCGTATATTGACTCCCTTTACCCTCTTCATCCTCACCCATCACCTTCCCCTCTGGTAACCACCATTCTATTGCCTACGTCTCTGAGTTTGTTTGTTTTGTTTGTTTTGTTGTTTTCTGTTTTATATCCCCCATATGAGTGAAATCTTATGGTTTTTGTCCTTTTCCATTTGACTTATTTACCTAGCATGATACGCTCAAGATCCATCCATGTTGTCACAAATGGTAGTATTTCATCTTTTCTCATGGCTCAGTAGTATTCCATTGTATATATATATACCACATCTTCTTTAACCAATCATCCATCAAAGAACACTTAGGTTGTTTCTACATCTACCATATGACCCAGTAGTCCCTTTTCTACCCCCCAAAATTTGAAAACAACTATTCATTAAGATATGTATACCTTTATGTTTATTGCAACATTATTCTTAGTGGAATTGGCTTTTAAATTTCTGAGAAAAAAAAAATCTATGTGCAAGAGAATTCCATTTAGAATTAGATGTGAATCCCACCCTTACTATAAGTCACCTCTACCTGGCCACACCCTGATGAATGGGACCAGCTGGGATGCAATAGAAAACACAAACTTAATTCTTTAGGGCTGATGAGGAGATTTGTCTCACCTTCTATCTCATCTTCTTAGAGTCTCTAAGAAGAGACAACCTATTCTTAATTTTCTAGAAGATGCTGCAGCTTCATCTCAGATATTTTTCTCTCCCATCCTTGGGGACACTTCATTGAATATAAAGTGCTGAAAGCCAAAACTGCAAGAGCTCATACAGAATCTGTATAAATTAGAAAAAGGCAACCCGTGCCAGTGCAAACAGTTTAGAAAGTGTTGCACAGAATGGATTTTGACCTTCATTTGACTGATGGTTCATGTTCTCATACAGCCTTGTACAACCTGCACAACTGTAGCTGAAGTTCAAAGCTGGGCTTACAGCAGTCGATCAAAATCTACATGTCAACAATAATGGTACATTACTATGTGTCATGAGTCAGGAGCCCCAAGAAGCAGACTCAGAGCTGAAGATCTGCATTCTGGGATACTCTGAGGATCAACGACTATGGGGGAGGGAAGGAAGCTGTACTAGGCAAAGGTAGAAGTTGAACCACAGTATGATGGCAACAAAGACCTCAGCCCATCCTGTAGGGAACTCTACAGCTGATACAGTTCTTCTGAATTATCTAGAATTTGGGCAAGTTGGCTGGATGGACCTTTATACACCCTCGGTAGATCAGTCATAGATGTGGGCTGTTCTTGAGAAGGGGCTATGATCTTGGGGACAAAAGACTTACATGTAAGGGCAAGTCTTGGAGAGCGACTCAGCTGCAAGCAGTTAGCCAGCAACACTAGCAGCAAATGGGGGAATATAAGCTTCAGTGTGGTGGTTCTGGATGGCACAACACAGAATCCAACATACTTTGTTAAGTATTTCATGGTTTAAGAAACTTGTTCTATGCCAGACATCTTCCATTTGCCTTTCGAAATTCACTCTCTGCCTTTCTCCACCCTGCTCTCTGCCTCGGGAGGCTGACCTGTATGGATTACATCACCGGGCTCCCATGCCCTCCGATTCCCACTTGATTCAGCCAATAGAGTCCTGGCAGAAGATCAGAGGGAAAGAGGAGAGCAAGGTCAGGGTGTTTATTTCCCTGGCTCCATCTCTGCAAGGTCACCTTGGGTTGGACACCTCTTTCAATTGAAGGTCAATGGCTCCTATCCAAGGCCCTCTCACAAACCATTTTCTCCTTCTAGGTTCTAGTAGCTACTTTCTCCCCTTGCTCTCTTACCTGGGTGCTGTAGCCGGCCTCCCTTCCTACTCCTCCTTGGGACTGACGCTGTGATAGCTCTGTTTGACTTCTCTATACTTTACACACATCTTTGTAAAGAGTCCTTTCTTTAGTAAACCTTCCTCAAATTATCCTAATTTAAGTGTACTTCCTCAAATTATCCTAATTTGCTATCTCCTAAGACTCTAAGTGATATTTTAAGACATACATTGTCTCACCTCTTCCTCTCTACCATCCTATAAATCAAATATACTTATCTTCACTTTAGAAATAAGAAAACAGAGACTCAGAAGAGTTACATGACTTGTCCAAGCTCCCATGTTAGTAAGACAGTCTTTGTCTGTTGACTCGGATCCACTGTCTACATCTCTATAACACTCCAGTGCTCCCTCAGATTATTTGTTTTCCCCACCACAGCTTGGCGGGGGGCGGGGGAGGGGAACAGGAGAAAAATGAATGAAGAGCTGTGGTATTCAAGACCATAGAACATTCTAAAATTTAGCATGAGGATGAAAGGCGGTACATGAAAGAAACACAGAAGAGCGTGTCTTTCATTTCAGTCTGGGATTGAGAAAGAAGAAAGTGGGAGAGTCCACTTTATGATTCTTGCTTTATCCAGTCTTCTGGAAAACTTGTCTCTTTTCTAAATTACTTTTCTTAAATTAGAAAATTAAGCCATTTCAGAATCTAGATCTGCTCCAGTTGGCTGCTTGACCCAGGCGAGGTCTTATGACCTTTGGGTCTTTGGTTTCTTCATCTGCATAAAGTAAGATGGCTGACTATGTGAATTCCAAGCTCCCTTCCATCCTGTGCTTCTGTGAGCTCCTTGTTCTCTTTGCTTCTCTTATCCTAGAAACAGACAACAGTCATGTGGATAAACACTCATACTGACAATTGTTAGTCTCATTCCTGGGAAAAAGGGGGAAGGAGCTCAGATGGTATCATGCACAAAGACTCACTTGTTAGCTCTAAAGGGCTCTTCAAAAGGTCTTGTCCAGACCTTTGCTTTTAACCAGGATAGCAGTTAAGCCCAAAAAATAAAGTGAAGATCCCATTTTATTTTGCTTTCCTCCCTAAGTCCCTATGTATGGCATATTCCTAGACTCTCACTCCCATCCGGGGTGGTGTCTATTTTCCTGATAAAAAGCATATGGATCCTCCCTGTACAAAATACCTTTTGTCCTGTTTTGCCTACATTGCCCTAATATATTGACAAATCTTCCAGCCCAGAGAAGAGCTAAGAATGACAAGTTCCACTGTGATGTTACTGCCACTGTGAAGAGCTTTCACTTACTGAAGTACCAGCCACAAGGCAAGGAGAAGAAAAAGCTTATTTCTCCCTTTTCCTGTTCCTATTCTTAGATTTGGGAATAGGAACTAGGGACTCTGGGTTCTAGCACTAGTCTAACCTACTAACTTTGAGCAAATCACTTCCTTTCTCCAGATCTCATTTCATTATCTATTAAAAGAGATAAAAGAATAGCATTATCTTTTCTAGTTCTAACTTTCCATGAACCTGTAAGGATAAATAGGATTTGGATAGATTAATTTGGACAGATGGCATCTTAACTTGGGTTCCCTCAGAAAATAAGATCTGAGGAGAGAATTAGGTGTTAATCGTTTACTGGCAGGTGCAATCACAAGGCAACAAGAGGGAAAAGGGACATGACACAAGGAAGAATGAGAAGCAAAAATGATGTGTTATTTATTGTCTTCATGTATTTGGGTTATTATAACAAAACAGCAAGGCTGGGGAGCTTATAAACAACAGAAATTTATTTCTTGCATTTCTGGAAGCTGGTAGGTCAAGATCCAAGTGCCAGCATGGCTGTCTTCTAAAGATGGCACTCTTCCTGGCTCAAGGTCGGTGCCTTCTTGTTATGTTCTCACACAATGGAAGGAGGTAGGAATGTCTCTAGAGCCTCTTTATAAGGCATAATCCCATTCATGAGATCCCCACCCTTATGATCAAGCACTCCCAATGGCCCTGGCCCTTAATGCCATCATCTTTGGGGGTTAGGATTTCAACATATGAATTCGAAGGGGGAAACATTTAGACCATAGCAATTATCAACCTAGTAACAGCTTTACATTCCTCAGAGATGCCCAAAGGTCCCTCAGTCACACTGGAAATCTCTGTATACATTGCACAGAAAAGCAGAGCCTTGAAGAGAAAAAGAAAAAGTCAGGATTTATCTGCAGACATCTTCCTATTTCCTCTCTCCCATTGATCAAAGTTCTCTCACTAGGGACTTTTCTGCTCTTCTGGGTTGCATTATCTGAACCCTTCAGAAGTCACTGGGGCCACCAGATCGTTCAACCTGAAGTGAAAGTTAGAACTAGAAAAGATAATGCTAAACATGGAAGAGGTGGGAAAAACCAGGGAGTTTAGCATTCAGTTTATCTGCCGCTCCAGTGGAATTATGCAGGGTCCCCTAGAGCCTGTAGCCCCAACAGAGGCAGGCAGCTAAGGGTTTGGGAGATTACAAAGCTAAGAGAAGCTAAGGAGGCACAGAAGCAACATCTGGCACAGGTGGGTAGAAATGGGTAGGATGGAAAAGTGTACTAGGAGAGAGCTCAGGTACCTTTATTCAACAAATGTTTTTCAAGAAACTTGAATACAGAGATGGAAAAACTTTTCCTACCCTCAAGAAATACACTCTACTGGGGAGGCAGAAACAGGCAATTATAGAAAAGTGATAGATCACTGTAAGTGATTACACTTATCTCCCTCATTTTACTCACAGGAAAATGAAACCTAGACTTGACCAAGTTTGCACAGGGCTTCTGTGAAAGAACAAGGCCTAGAATCCAACACTGTCAATTTCCACATCAATGCTTAATTCACTGCCCCTCTCTCAAAGGCATGGAAATGGTTTAGAGCAGGCTGTGTTCTGAAACAAGATTAGATTTAAAAGGTCCAGTGGCATTAGGGCCTGGCTGAGCCACGTTGCTGGACTCTACACAAATTCGCCCACAGATCAGAATGACGTATCAGGGACCGGAGAGGGGTGGAGGTGGAGGGAGGAAGGTGTGTCGGAAGCTCTTTGTGAAGACAACCTATTTGCTAAAAAGAGCCAAGAGGGATCAGTTTAATTGAAGTTAAAGATATTTTAAGGAAGGTAAGAGCCTAGCTGGGGTTACAGCCAAGGGGTGGCATTCTGTCTTTGAAAATGAGAAGAGTTGAACAGGATCTGTATGGATGTGTTGATAAAAAATCCTTTGAAGTGGACGGGGATCTTTTTATAGCCTCAGAATAACTTAGCCGGGGGTGAGGAAGAGAGCTGTTTTCATTTATAAGTGTGGATGGTGTCCTCCTTCAATTGAATTTCTTCTGGCTTGGCCATGAAGAGAGAGAGATTGGCCTGGTGTCCTTGTCTAGCTGAAAGAAGATAAATCTTGCAGTCCTTGACACAACAAAGCACAGATAAATGGCCCAGGGGAAAGTCCTAGAAGATTGGTTAACAGAAATTAGAAAGAAAGGCAGAGCATAGAATCACAGCCCCCGCAAACCACCCCCAACTTATTCACACTGGTTGGATCATAGGTTAATCCTTTAAAAAGAATTAAGAAATCAATAGCAATGCCAAAGAACAATAGTAATAAAAATTATTGTTTTGGATTGCTTACTATGTGTCAGACGCTGTACATGCAATGTCTCCATTGTTCCTCTTAACAGCCTAAAAGGTAGTTGTTATTTATATTTCTATTCCATATTATTTGAGGCTCTTATATGTATGAGCAAGGTTAAATAACTTGTTCAAGCTTAGTACCTCACAGGCCAGAACCTAGATAGATAAAATTAGATAAATGTTCAGGTAGCATCAGGTTACTTTGATTACAAACCCCCTGGAGTAAAACACGACTCTCAAATTATCAGCACTCAATCAATCCTCTTGGCTGAACGACTGGGTCTAATCTTCCACTCACCAAATAGTTCAGAATTTTGAACACAGGGACACTTTGCCAAAGACAAGATCCAGCCTTCCTCGGACTTCTGTGCCCTACATTTGCAAAGAAAGAGGAAACTTGGAGAGAAGATACCGTGGTGATAAACATGCCCCCAAGGAAGAGTGGCCTCAGCTGTAGCCCAACTGAAAACTTGTTGGTGTGGCTCTTCATTCCCATCGAAGATAGAAATAGGAACTGGGGACCCAAATCACAGTCACATTTAACTTACCCTGCTATTTAAGTACTTTAGCAAAATCATAAGCTTTATAACTCCCCAACGTGGACCATGTTCCTATAAAGACAGTAAAATGTTGATATCTGAAGCTATGGAGTGGGAAAGGCAAAGAAGTCAGGGGACTTTGTAATCTCAGTTTCAACAAAACCCATCTAATGACCTTTTCAAGGTACTCTACTTTACCTCGGGTCCTCTAATTTTCCATCTGTAAAATAAGAGAATTAGACATAGCCAATGTGTAAGGTGTCCTCTATTGCTCTCGTTCTGAGTCTCGGATGATGATCCATCCTTGCCTTACATACCTCGTAGAGGCTGCAGTGAGAGTCAACATTGGTGAAAGGGAGGGAAAAAAGATGAGCTCTTAAAAGGAAAATCAATAAGGTTTTGTATTATACAAGTACAAAGGACAGTATGTCTTAAGTCAGCCACATATTCTTTCTACCATCCTTGAGACAGCATAAAGACAAATGATACACTGAAATTCCATGGTAAGAAAACCTCTTCCTCCTCTTTTCAGATGGAGCCTTAATTATTGAGGTCTACAATGAGGTCTCAATGAGCAGGAGCTCAAAGCTCACTAGACTTCCAGGCTTTTACCTGCCTGTGGGGCCTTCAATTCTGATCCCTCTGACTTAACCCCTTCCCTAATACAGACACCCCAAGCAAAGGATGTTTGAAGGAAAAGCCTTGGTATTGGAGTTTCAGGACACACTGGCGCTGAAAGAGACTAGAGATCCTTTTATTTAAGTTCTAGGCATAGGGCATGTGCTAATTGGCCTGGCTCTAGCTATGAAATAAATTGCTATCATCATTATTTTATTCTCTGAAGGAGACAACCTCAGGTTAGTATTTCAAAGAAGAATGAGTCACTGGAGAGGTTTAAAAGTACCTGCTAATTATTTCTTTAAAGAAAAACCCTAACTCTGAGAGAAAGGAGTTAGAGAAGGCATCAATTGCCCATTAAGATGAAAGGGCCCAGTTACCTGGGCAGCTCCAGGAGGCCCAGAAATAACAACAGTGCCCCTTGTATTTACAGAGCAGAGTTCCCTGCAGAGGCTTTTCCACAGACATTATCTCACTGACCCTGAATTCCTGGGAGAGGAGCAGCCCCACTGCAAGCTTCATTATTCCTTTTTTCTGCTTTGCAGAAATGCGAGGAAGCAGATGGAAGATAGGCCAGTGTTAAGATGTGGGTCTTTCAGTTGTTTACAGACAGCTGCTTAGAATCCTAAGCCACTCAAGCTGGGAGCTATCTGGCCACCTTCTCCAGTGGCTTCCAGACATGTTTGGATTTTATTCTAATAGAATTCTGTGAAGAATCCCAATAGCTAACACAAAAGATCAATCCAACAGGAAGTTCAGATTTTTAACATTTACTCAGTATCATGTTCATCAGTGGAAATTATGAGGTTCTTTTGATGAATACGAAAATTTGCAACCAGTCACCTGGAGCTCAGTGACCACAAACATGAGGCATGTTATGGTGGACACTGTAATTTTTTTTAACTGCCAGGGTCCCTTTGAGCCAATGCTTCCAAGAACCTTGAGTGGGGAGAATGAGACTCACTAGTTTAAGAACTTAGGTTAATTAGTGCTATGGTCTAGGTCAACTGAAACATTTCCAGACCTTCGTACAAGCAGAGGAGATGGAGGCTGGTGTCCAGGGGAAGAGGACAGCGACCCAGTTGGAGAGAGGAAATAACTGTATTTCCCGTAACTGGGAGCATGAGTGACAAGTTCCAGGAAAGCATGAACCTGTGCCGTCACTCAAAGGCTGTAATATCAAGTGAACCTCTGACAGAGCTCCCACGTGGTTGGCCAGTGACTAAGTATTGGGTACTAAGATTCTGGGAGCTGAGACAATGTCCACTGACCAAACTTGGCACCTGGAAAATTGAATTTAGCTGGCCACAGAGGCCTGTTCAGTGAGCATCTTCAGATTAAGTCCTGAAAACTGCTATCTAGATGCCTCTTCATTATTTCCTGGCATAATATAAAAGAAAATGCATCCTAAAAAAGGGGAAAAGAGACACAAAAATAGACTTTTTACCCATTCTGGAAGCTGGGCATATGGATGCACAAGAATTTTATTACAAGAATAAATTTATTGTTTTAATAAAGGCAAGTCCCATTTGCTATGGTATGAATGTTTATGTCTCCCCCCAAAATTCAATGTTGAAAATCTGATGTTCAAGGTGATGGTATTAGGAGGTGGGACCTTTCAGAGATGCTTAGGTTGTGAGGGTAGAGTCCTCACGAATGTGATTAATGTCCTTATAAGAGACCCAGAGAGATCCCTCACCCCTTCTGCCATGTGAGGATATACAAGAAGTCTGTGACCCGGAAGAGGGCCCTCACCCAATCATGCTGACACCCTGACCTCCGACTTCCAGCCCCTAGAATTGTGAGAAATAAATTCGCGTTGTTTATAAGCTACCCAGCCTGCTGTATTTCATTATAGCAGCCCATTCCTCAAGGGAGGTCGAGCAGTTCACTTTCCCTTTGCACCAGCATCAGCTCTCTCTGGCAACCCTCCTCCCTAAGTTCAATCTTTTCTCCTTTGGGCTCAGCCTTCCTCCCACCAGGCATCTGTTCATTCTCTCCCAGGTCTCACTTTCTCCAAAACATTTTGCTCCCTGCCAAAGGACAGAGACTCATCAGTGGTGGTAGTCAGCATCAGTGCTAAGTAGCATCCAGGCGAGTAGATGATTTTCAAAGGGAGCTTGTCTTCTAAGGGCTACCCCATTCCCCAGGGGCACATTTTAATGACACTTGGCTTCTCGGCTGATTGGTAAGGCTGGTTCAGATGCTTCGGCCACTTTTATTTCTATGATTCCATAGTTTTCTCCTCAAGAAAACTATGAGTTCTCCAGGAGTGGGAACTGCACTTTCTGCCTGATCTGCCTGCTCCAGGAACCTAAGCAGGTAATGTTCACTGACTCACACAGGCAGTAACCAGGGATAAGTGACTAGAACCCAAGAGACAAGGACTTTTACTCTCAGCCTCTCTTCCTTCAGAAGCTTGCGTGTGTAATGACCACATGGGTTACCCGCAAATACAAGAAAGGTCTCAAACCTCTGGATTTCAATTTTCTGAAAAAGGACTACAATGTCGAAATTTCTATCCCACATATGGTTCTCTTACATATACTTCCTATCATTTCATCCCTGTCTGATTACACCCCTGAGAAAGAAAAGCACCGTAGCAGGTCAGAATGCCTGACCTGAGTTCTAGCTCTGCCAGTCAATTGGATGTGGCCTGAGTAGGCCTTTTAACCAGCCATGGCCTGCATTTCCACACCTATAAACTGAGGAAACTGGACTCAAGCTATATACTGGCACCATCTACCTCTTCTGTGACATTTGAGTCCTTTGCCCACGTACAATGAGGACTAACCCAATGTCATTATTAGCACAGCCATCCCCAGGCCCTGGCAGATGGAAAAGAAAAAGCCAAAGGAAACAAGCAGGATGTTCAACTGAGCTTCAAACAAGAAGATGCTGTCAGTTCACCCAAGCTGAGGATGAAAGCATGCCAGAGAGCTGAGGCAGTGCTGGAACAGGGTCCATGGCCCCTGAGGGCTCTGAGCAGCGGGAAAGAGGCATAGAAAAGACAGAGAGCCCCCCATTTGTGTCTGGCTCCAAAGCCTGGCCCAGTAGGAGACAGGAGGATGAAGTGCCTTTTCCTCAGGCAAACTGATCAAGAGAGCAAGCCACTCAGACCTCCTCCTAGCAGAAAGAGAATGAATGCAAGATGGGGTTGGGAAACCAAGTTAACTTCTGGAATGAGTCCTGAGGTGCTTAGAAGCTGAGATCACCCTCACACTGACTTCTAAGTCTAGTAAAGCCTAAGAATGAGCAAGGTCCAGGTACCAATAATAAGCAATCCTTCTCTCTCTCTCTCTCTCTCTCTCTCTCTCTCTCTCTCTCCCTGCCCTCCCACCCTCAACCACCGCCACAACCACCACGACTAACTCTACAAATCCTTAAACTCTCTCCTGCCTGCAAACTTGGCTATAAAATCTTGAAATAGAAAGCAAGAAAAACAGATCTGGCATCCAAGCGGAGTTTCTCATGAATAGATTCCACATGGTAAGAGAAAGGTCAAGGAGAAAGTGACTTTTAGGAGGACAAAGAGAAAGGAATAGGTGTGGAGAGACTTTCCCCTTATCCGAGAGGGCAGCCATCCCAAGATATACTGTGCCAGGTCTGAACTGGAGCTTCATGCCTAGCCCTGCAGGTGTGAAAATCCTATGTGGTGGCTATGAACCTGCAGCCCTGAACATGGAGCAAAGAGCCCAGGTCCTCCTTGTCCTACCAGGTGGCCGTCACATGATGGGACTTGGAGTCTGAGTCTCAGCAATTTTATCTGTAAAAATGGATAAAAGAATCCTTTGGCCCAGTTCATCTTAGTGGAGATAGGATTCAGTAAAAAACAGATGACAGAATTGAGGGAGTACTGTGTATCTGGGAAGCCAGGAATTATCTCTGAACCAGGGCCAGAGGTATGGGAGTTCTCAGCATGGAAATGCAAACTCAAGCCATGGAAGTGGACAAAGAAGCAAGAAGAGTGACTTCAGGAACACCAATGGTTCGGTGGTGGGTATAAGAAGAGGAGCCAGAAATGAAGACCAAGAAGGAAGAACTGAGAAGTAGCAGAGTCATAAAAAATTGAACAGAGGTGATCTAAGAAAATAATTTTTGTGTCAATCAGGTTTCTTAAGATGTTAAGGTTTGTTCTTCTTACCTTCTATCTATCCCTAGAAGCGCAGTGGGGGTTAGGCAGAACAGAACAAATGGCCATGAGAAGGGAGAATACATGTAATCTAGAAACATTCATTATATTTGTTGTAGGCCTGGAGAGAATCGTAGGGCTGCTCTGTCCCTCCCTGATGATTTGCTATGTGACACTAAACATCTTACAGAACTTCTCTATGCTGGCTGTTAGTATTTATCCAAGTTCTTAGTGGGTTGGGTTCCAAGGGTGTGGGCTATGGATTCAGTTACTCCTGAGTGACTAACTCCAAAGGGAAATGTGAGCCTGGAATGAGGGTGGCATGCACCACAGTTCACGGAGAGTCAGAATCTCCTCTCCCCAAAGCCTGACTGGCCTTAGAACAGGATCAGCATCTCAACATTCTTTTCAAAGGAACCACACCTGCCACTTGAAAATTTTCATACAACAACACCCAAAATAATTCCTTTCAACAGAAAATATTTGTGGAAAATCTCTCTGTACAAACCACTGGGCTAGACCATGAGGAAGGCAGAGGAAGGCAGGAATTCAAAGATTACTAAGGCCCTGAAACATGGGACCCCATTCTCCCCCTAATAAAGAAGATAGACTCTTACACAGTGACCACTAGCCAGACTGTGCTAAATGTCATCACAGAAGTATAAACAATACAACAGGAACCAGGGAGAAGTCATTTGTTCTACACTAAGAAGAATTTTGATATTTGGAGAAGGGGAAAATGCATTCCAAGTTGAGTGAATACCATGAGCAAAGTTTTGGCAACAGGAAAGTGGCATCTTGTTCAAGGAATAAGCTGATGGTTTTGGACTTTGGTCCGTATTCAATATAGAGTCAAGAAATGTTTTTGAGTGAGGGTGTGGTAGGATTGGTTCTGCTCTTTAGACATTCTGGCCTGGGTAAGGAACAAGGATGGACGGGTGGAGGGACTGAGGGAGGAGACTTCTTGGCAACCAGTTATCAAGAGAAATCACTAGTATCCTAAACAATAAAGAAGCATTGACTTTTTCCATCTGATTTATTTTGCTTAGCATGATATTCTCAAGATCCATCTATGTTGTTGCAAATGGCAGTGTTTCATCTTTTCTTATGACTGAGTAGTATTCTGTTGTGTATATGTACCATATCTTCTTTATCCAATCATTTCTCATATGTAGGATATAAAACCGAAAGCAACAAATGAACAAACAAGACAAACAAACAAATAAAACTCATAGACACAGACAATAATATGGTAGTTACCAGAGGGAAAAGGGAGAGAGGGGGAGGTGGAAAGCGGTAAAGGGGATCAAATATATGGTAATAGAAGGAGATTTGACTTTGGGTGGTAGACATATAATGTAATATATGGATGATATATTATAGAACTGTGCATTTGAAACCTATATAATTTTATTAACCAACGTCATCCCAACAAATTTAATTTAAAAAAAATTTTAAGTAAAAAAAAAAAAAAAAGCAATGAGATTGGAAAGATATCATTTCCAGAATGTGCCAATAAAGAACACAAATGGCACAGGACTGGGAGAGTAAAATAGAGATAAAATTATTTTTAGACAAGTTGAATCTGCCATAGTTACGCATAAGGGTCCAGAGTCCAGGAGAAAAGATTCACCAAGAGGCAGGAGATCACCACAGTGCAACTAATACAAAAGGTTAGGTTCTGAAGGCAGCACTTACGGTCAATGTTGAGCAGAGGCAAAATTATCTTTGCATGTCTCTTAGGGAGAGATCACATTTGAACCTGAGATCAAGTGTGCCATAAGTCTAGCAGGGCCAGTGCAGTGATTCTTCTAGAGCTACCGATAGAAGGGCCATTTTGGCACCAAAAACATAATAGGCTTGTGTTTTGGGGTCTATTATAAGAGAAAGTCTAGAAGCCCATTTCCCATTACCTATTCACTGCATAGAACAGTGGCCAGAACCACCCAAATGAACTAAATTGTGCCCTGTTCAACATGTTGTATAGAGTTAGACATCTGTACAGTGAATCGACTTCAAGCACTGGGTGTGAAATGCCCATGGAGAGAGAAGGGATCAAGAAGTGTTGCATCAAAAAGGAATCCAGAGCGCTAGAGACATCACCTCGGAGTGCCAATAGCTGACTGAAAGAATTTGGTCAAAAAAGGAGGAGACAAAGAATGTAAGCCAAGGAATGGCAAGGAAGAGGAGAACTTCAAGAAAGAGAGGTCCTTTAACAACGCCAAATTCTGTAAAGAGAAAGAGGCCTCAGAGTCCTCTGATGAATTTGAGATTGAAGTGTTATCAAATATGGTAAAATATAAAGCTTCCATGAATAATGAAAAATGGAAGCCAAGTTATTGGGATAAGAATTTGGGATACAAGAAAATGGAAGCATTGAGGTACACTCTTCCAAGAAATTGGTTGTGGAGGGAAGGAGAAAAATTGAGAAATATGCTGTGGCAGAAGCAAGGATAAGGAAATACTTTTAAGAGGATGGGCTTGTTTGTAAAGTAAGAAAAGGACCTAGTTATTCAGCAATAGTAATAATTGGTAATACTTATTGAGTATTTACTGTATGCACTAACGTAGTTAAGTTTAGTTAACACTTTGAGTTAAACACTGCTATCATTCATCAGAAGAAACTGAGAGAATGAGAGTAGAGGAGTCATACAAATATCCCTAAATCCCACAGCTGTGAAGTAGCAGGGATAAGATGGGAAAGAATTGATCTGACTATGAAGTCCCACTCACTCTCCTGTGTAGAGGAAGGTTTCGAACGTCACGTCTCAGAGAAGAGGGAAAGCATTGGTCTTGGTTCAGAGCCTTCCTACATTCTGCCCCACTCATTGCCAGGATTTCATTGCTTTAACCCATTCCGAGGGTTTCACACATTGCATCTATGTAGAATTATAGTGATAACCTATGTGAATGACTCCTAGATCAATATCCCCCAGTCCTGCTCATACACAACTGAGAGTCTTCTAGGATGCCCAAGCTACTATGTCCTGACTTCTCCCCACCCCTCCCTACTAGGAACTGCACAGAAAGTCAACTCCCAGACATTTGCACTCAGGCTGACAAGCAGAAGAAGGAAGAGGGTAAAAAAAACCTCCCTCGTCTATGCCAGAGGTGAGCTAAGGGCCTGGAGGAAGCAAGGGGGGCAGTTAAGGGCACCTACCCGAAGACTTCCCTGGTCTACAGCATGGTGTGAAATTACCAATAAGAACTGAAAAATAGAGGTGGCATTGGATAAAGACCTTGTGCCAAAGAGTGTAGATAAAGTTAGAGCCCCATAACTTGTGACATTTCAACCCAATCAACACATTTATTATCGAGCAAGTGCTATCGATCTCACACTGTGCTAGAACTATTCAATTCTGTTGGAGGGACAGTGCTAAGTCAGTGAACAATACAAATAGTAGTGTGATATGAGAGCTACACTTCAGAGGAGAGGGACGCATTGAGGGCTAAAATGATCATGGTTGTGTTCAAGGTGGGACATGGGCTCTGAAATAGGTTGTTCTGGGGGAAAGCTGAAGGGCCAAGGCATTCCGGGGGACTGAAAGGGGTGGTGCCAGACCATCCGAATGGAGTTGATAATAAGACAACTTCTTCAGAGTGGTATATGAATAAATTCTGGGGAGAAGTAGCTAGTAAGGTAGAATTAAGAAGGAGATAAAGTTAGGGGCATAGCTTTAGAGTGAGAGATAATTCCAAAGACTGTGAAAGGGGAAGAGTGTGAGGGTGTTTTGTGCCACAAGCAGTGAATAAGGAAGACTAGTCAGAGCAAATGCACAGGACAGGGAAAGATCAGAGGCCAACATGGAGCACATCAGAGAAAGTAGAGTGATATTGTCTACGATCTAATTCAATCTAACTAATGATACACTGACCTCTCAGGTCAGAGTTTACCACATACTTTCATAGTCATTTTCTTATTTGATTTATGCATTAATCTTTTTCAAAGAAAGAAAAAATCAAAGAGGATGCATGACTTTCCCAAGATCCTTGAGCCAATGAGTGGTGAACTTCTGAGCCCAAGTTCTCTCCCAAGTGTCCCAGAGTGGCTATCTTGATCTTTGACAGGTGAGAACACACAGGTTTGTACCCAATTGCCTGCACACTCTTTCACATCTGGGAAGGGTCAGTTGTTTACAGTCTTTTCTTTACCTACTCTACACTTAAATACACAGAGTATAAAGGAAGAATCATCATTCATACAGGCAAAAATGAAGTCCCCTTACTTCATATTTGGATTGTGCAGGTGAGAGTGATTGAGAGAGAATCTGTAATTACCTAGATAGTTGCCTGGGTCCCCAGGTGCTTTTCCTTATAGATATAAGCTCTCACGCAAGGGAATGGATTGGCGCACAGTTTCAAGGTTTCCCAGCTCCTAGGCACTGCACCCTCCCCTGGATGACTCAGACATGAGATAGGGTCTAGCCAGAGCATCTAATTACACAGGCCAGGTCAGGCTCTGGAATCCAAAGCTTCACTCACTGCCAGGCTATTGCCCTCTGAGGTGTCAGAGAAGACAGCTACAGGCAAAGGGCTGGAGATCCATGATGGAACCTCCTTCCTCAGCCCTTGGTCCAAGGCAAGCCTGGTCTACCAACTGGGAAATGTAATAAATGGTTTAATGGATGTTTTATTATGGGCTTGGAGGTGACACTTGGTTATCCAATTGGCAACCTGCTCTGAGAAACAAGCAGCTTTCTTTCATTGGCAACTCTGACATGCTTAGATCATGCCGAAGGTGGGGGAGGTAGAGCTCGGAATTTTTTGCAACTCAGCACAACCTTTGAGGGAGATGCCCAGGCAGCTCAGAGCTGGAGCTGCCAAGCCAGGCCTGCAGGAGGGCTGCACTGGTCATGAGGAGCAAGGCTTGGCTGAGTTCCTCAGCCTGTGGAGAAGGCCACACCTCTCCTCATCTTCCAGAGGGGACGATAGACATGTCCCAGATGACCCTTGCATCTGCCATGATGCCGGGAATGCCGCTAGAGAGCCTAGATCCCAGGATCTCCCAACGGCATATTTTCTTTTCTTAAAAAAATAAAATCCATTAGTGCTTTATTAGGCTGCCAGTCACCTGGGAAACTTATTAAAAAAACAGATTCTTGGTTCCTACTACAAAGACCTTGATTTCGATAATCATTCAGGTTTGGAAATGAATGCATTGGAAGATATGAAAAAAAGTAAAACAGTGTTACTTTATACTGTGGTAAAATACACTTAGCATAAAATTTAATATTTTAACCATTTTTCAGTATATATTTCAGTGGCATTTAGTATAGTCATATGGAAACAATATTTTTCAGAAAGAACCATTAGCTGTTTAGCATCAGGTGGAATAATTCCTTGAGGAAAAAAATATGTTGATATTAGAGCACACATAAGAGAACTACACATGAGCACTGCACTGTACTCTAGTCGGTGAAGTTGTTTCTCACAGCGTTGTGAGTTCACAGTCCTGAAACTGCTGTACCAGGACTGAACAAACAAGTCAATAGATGTTATTTACAGGTAGCCAGCTTTCTCACTGTTGGAGTAGGGAAGGCGGGTACAGGTAAGGAAGAGAGTAAGACTAGAGTGATTCATGTGGTGCTGGATTAGTCAGAGATATCAGTATGAAATTATGTTTAGCTTAATGTGGATACCGACAAATATATATGGAAATGATCATAGACATGTGCGTATACATGGGTTAGAGTACACATGTACATATATGTCCTTGTTCTGACTGCTAAGAGGGCCTGGAAGCAATGACACTGTAGGAGCAACGAACACACCCAATACGCAGATCTTGGTTTCTACTGTCATTATAGGACAAAAGGAACCGGGGTTCTTAGGAGAAATGGCTAATTCTAGGGCTGGGGCAGGGAAAATAGAAGATGACCCTGGAATGTCTTCTAGGGCCAGAAAGTAAGAGAATACCCTCCCTCAAAAAATAGGAGTATGTTAAAAAGACATAAGACCAAAATGAAAGAACTTTTAATGACCAAAGCTGAAACAATTTGAGCAAAAAATAATGAACTACTGCATTATGTAACCCAAAGTATAAAATAAATACTCATGAATCCATACTGACACAAATAAATAATCGAATAAATAAATGGAAGACAGTGGATAAATTTCCATGCAGAAAAATGCCAAATAATTTGTTTAGATTCTACCTTCTCAAAGAGTGGAATATAGCTTAATATCCCCGCTTAAGTGTGGGGTACACTTGGTGACTTGCTTACAAAGATTACGGCATAGAAAGGGGGGATATTGAAAAATAACATTACACTGGAAAAACCTAACCTGGAAACACTACCTAACCAGGTGAACAAGCTCAGTATCATCAGTGAAAAGTCATCGATAGCATGTACCCTTAAGGCAATGTGTTGAGAATGACGCTTCACCTCTGTAGTCTTTCTCTCAAAAACTCATGACAAAAATATAAACCAAACTCAAATGGAGGGACGTTCTGCAAAACATGTGACTGGTATACCTCAATATTGTCAAGGTCATCAAAAACAAGTTTGAGAAACTGTCATAGCCAAGAAGAGCCTAAGGAGACATAACGACTAAATGTTATATTGGTGTCCTCAGTGGGATCCTGGAACAGAAAAAGAATACTAGGAAAAAAACTAATAAAATCTGAATAAAGTGTGAAGTTTAGTAAATAATAATGTGTCAGGATTGATTAATTAATTGTGACAAATGTACCGAGTAATGTAACATGTCAACCACAGGGGAAACTGTGTGGTATATGGGAACTCTCTGTACTAGCTTTGCCACTTTGCTGTATATCTAAAACTATACTTAAAACTTAAAATTTATTTAAAGATACATATAATGTCTAACCACTATGCTCTATACCTAAAAAAAATATAATATTGGATGTCAACCATAATTTAAAAATGGAAAAGAAAATTTTTAAATACGTAGAATGCATACATACATAAATTGATTTTATTTCTTAGGCATCTAACATGAACCAGAGACCATGCCTGCTTTCAAAAAGAACACTTCAGGAGGAAAAACAAGATATCCCAAAAGTAGCATACAAGGCAAAGGAAGGTCAATAAATAAGAGAGATACAAAGCAAGCGCTATGCAAGCAGAGCAATCACGGACCATTGAGAAAGAACAAATGCCAAGTTTACTAAATTTGTGAGCCCCCATACAGGCAGTCAAAAGATTCCTTCATCATCTCTGCAACATCATCTCTGTCCCTGGGTCCGTGTTAGGATGAATGAGATGTTGTCTGTAGGGCATATGGTGGCATCAGTAGTCCCTTACTCCAAATTCTAGATTAACACAGGCACTTTCCTGAATGACCATGAAACAGTGGAGGTGTCCCTAAGGGTCCCTACTTCTTACACTTGCCACAGCCAAATACAAGTACATGGGGTCATCTTTTGAGTCTGGGGCTCTGTCCTGGTCGGTTCAGCTGATGAGAGTCCAGGGACCTTGACACTACATTTAAAGATCTGAGTCCCTGGATGAGCATCTTAGTTTCCTTCCAGTCCTATAACATCTAGTTTATTTCTTTGGAAGGCAGACTCTTCAAGCATGCAGACTATCCCTTCTGTATCCTGTGTGTAGCACTTTGGAATATGATAAAGGAATTGTGTCTATCTTTATCCCATTAGCTATGAACAGTGTCTACTGCATAGCAGATGCTTAATCAAAATGAATGAAGCAGTTATTTCTCTGAAAGACAGTCCCCAATTGCATTCTTTGGTTACTTATTTTTATTTTACAAATTCTTACATGGTGCTTACCATGTGCTCAATGCTATTCTTTGTGCTTTACATATATAACTAACTATTTAATCCTCATGACAACCCTGTGAGGCAAGTACTATTATTATCTCTACAGATAAAGAAACTGAAGCACAGAAGTTAAGTCACTTGCTGAGGTCACTCTCCAAGTGGCAGAGCTGAAATTTTAACCCAAGAGATCTAGGTTGAGAGTTTGCGCTCCCTGCCCCGTCTCAGTCCACCCTCCTCCTAGTCATAGGGCTGGGCATTGGCTCAGACAGGGTCAATCATGGAACCATACCTCCCTGGCCAAAGTGAAAGTCCCAGGTGTGAATGTGTGACTCAAGCCAGTTTAGTCATTTGAAGCTGGAAGAGAAGGCCTTTAAGTTTGGAGGAATGCAACAGGAGGGATGTGAATCCTGAAAGAATTGAAGGGGAAACCTATCTCTTGGAGGCAAGAATAAAGGCCAATGCAAGGAGACAGGTGGTGTTAAGAAGTAAGCAGAAATGAAGGGAGAGATGGAACTTTGCTTGAATCCCTGAATATAGGCGTGATTGAAACCCCGCCCACCCATGCACTTTCTGCCGTAACTCCCAATATGTTCTCCACTTTAAAAAACTTAAGCTAGTAGAGTTGGGTTCATAATACTTTCAAATAAAAACACCATTCACTTGTTAGGGAATGGATGTATTAATAATAATAAATGAATAAACGGCTCTGATTAATACAACTTAACCACTTCTTAAATAAACGCCAACTGTGTCATGTACTATGAGAAGCATGGGAGCTATGACAGTGGACACAAGAGACTCTGTCCCTGCGGGGAACACTGGCCTTTAAACAATGAATTAGAATGGGGCAGCAGGCTCTATCAGGAACTGAAACAAGCGCCGAGTGGCTGAAGGGCAGCATGTGGAGTGTGCAGCGTGGAGTGGTCTAAGATGAGGTCGGGGAGAGAAGCAGGGGCCAGGTCATGCAGAGAATGAAAGGCCATGTTAGATGTTTAGATCTTACCCTGAGGTCAATGGCAGGAATGAAGTTTAGGGAGAGATTTAGGCATTGAAAGTTTTAAGTGGGTCAATGTGCTCATATTTGTGCTTTCAACAATTCTGTCTTTAGTGAGGAGAAAGTAAGGTCTTGGGAGTCCAGTAAAAAATAATAGTGGCCCAGCCTACGATGATAGCAGAGGAATCTAGAAATACCTAAGTGGTTCATTTTAGGTCAGAGTACCCTAGAGCACCAAAGCCAGAGGAGAAATTAGGGATTTCCAGGGATCTAGAGACCTGTTCCCTTATCCTACAGATAAACACATTGAAGTTCCAGAGAGGGGTGTATTTCCAAAGTCACTAGCTAGTTGGTGACACACTTAAGATTAGAATCTGGGTTTTTTGAAACCCAATACAGTTTTCATTCCACCGAGCCATATTTCTGCCCCTTTTTCTGCATCGCACCACTCCTCCGGAAGGAAGTGATCTAACCTGGTTTCCTTCTGTTGCCATTACAACTCATGGACAGACAGACATTTATAAAGAAGGAAAGCACTAATGTAGGGAGGCAGCAAGAAAATTAAAATGTTAATCAAGCCACAATCAGTGCAATATGCTGATCAGCCCTGTGACCAGGCCAGGAGGACACCTTCAGAACAAAGGAAGGTTTCTGCTGGGATTGCTAACAGCCCATTCCCCACACCTGTGAAGGGAGAACAGGAACCAAGAGTCACTCCCTCTGGCTAAAACCACAGGGAACCTATGGATTAAAGGCTGGGAACTGCCAGCAGGCCTTTCACACTCCATATTCTTACCTTTTCATGCTACACACTCTTCCCCTTCCTCACTATATGTCCATATCAAGGGAAATGGGAACTAAAGAATGACACAGAAACTGAATTCCCTGAACACTCAGGGTCCCTCTCAGCGCCTTAACTCTGTCTCTCACTGTCTCTCTCACTGTCCCTCTCTCTCTGCCTCTGAGAGGAGGCCACATGCTGTCTGTGGAGTGCCACCCCTTTTCTAATAAACTTTCCTTTTGACTCTGACTTTGGTGTGCATGTGGAATTCTTTCTATACTCTCTGCCAAAGGACCCTCTTCTCCTCACAGTGCAGGGCTTGGTCTTCCCTGCCACTCGGGGAAATGTGCCCTGTCCTGCATCAGAATTATACACAAAGAAAAATGAATGTATGCAAAAACCTGTAAGATCTGGTGTCTACTTAACTATATCATGCTATTATCCATTTCTTGTTCTGATAATGTACTCTAGTTAACTTACGATATCACTGTTGGGGGAAGCTGGCTGATGGGTACACATCTCTATACTATTTTTGTTAGTTTTTGTGAGTGTACAATTATTCCAAATTACAAACTTAGGAAAAAAATTCTGTCCATAACCAACTGCAGCGTGTTGGGATACTGATTAAACAAGAACAATGGACTTGTGAAACAATTGAAAATTTGAACAACGATTCTGTATTTGATGATCTTAAGGCCTTACTTTTTTTATGCAAAAATGGTACTGAGAGTTCTTTAATAGTTCTCGTCTTTTTTTATAAATATGAAATATTTAGGGCTGAAATGATATATTTGACAGTGCTTCAAGTAAAATAGGAATAGAAGCAAGGTGACATAGAATAAACTAGAATAACTGCATTGGTAAATGTTGGAGCGAGGTATTTGAGGGCCCTTTGTCCTTTTCTTTCTACTTTTGTATATGTTTCTAAAATTCTAGAGTAAAAAATTTAAAAATAATAAAACGTCTCTCTCTCTCTCTCTCTACACACACACACACACACACGCTTTCCGGTCATTTTTATTCCCTTTAGCTTTAGCCATGACCTCTAATTCACTGTTTTGAAAAATAAAGAAAATTAGAATTGAACGTGAGTTTGTTCCAAGAAGTTTACTTATTTCCTTCCTTATGTTTTCCCATGTCCATCTCCCTAGAGAGGTCCTAATACAGGACCTAGTTGCCACATATTCTTATTTTGTAAACATTGATAAAGGATCTTCTGATAAAAGATGTTCTCATTTATTCCTAATAACCACCCAGTGTGATAATAAAATTGGCCCCACTTTCTAGATAAGCGATCTGAAATTGAGAGATTTCCACTGAAGACTCTAAAGCTTGGACTAGATAAAGTGAAAGAGAAATTTCTTGTTAAAGATAAACTGACTGGGAACTAATTTTTCTTCCTTTGGCCACTCTAAAATTCATTTTGAAAGCCCCAAAACATCATTTAAGAAACCTGCGGTTGAATGTGGGATTTCTTACAGACGAGTCATTAGCATCTCATCTCGTGTGCACTGGTCCTCTCCTGTAGTAAGTTGCAAAGTAAAGAAATCTTTCTACTCACTCTTAACCCACACTAGTGCAAAACACCAAAACCAAGCAGATAAAATAATCTCCATTCTAGAATATCCTAAACCATTCCCATAGGACTGTTACGAAGGGAGGTTTTCCAAACAGAACAAATATGAAAAGATTTAAAACATTATTTTTTCAATTTCCTAAGTGTTTAAAAATTTTCAAAGGGTTAGTTGTCTCCATGAGTATTATGCATTGACAGCCAAACTTCCTACACAAGACTCCAAAATTCTCAGTAACCCATGATCACCATAATCTACTTCCCCTTACTGGAAGCGTATCCATTGCTTTTTTTATGAGGTAGGAGAAGTCTCGGAGCGTGCCCCATTCCATCTTTGCTTTTTCTGCCTCTGCTTTCCTGTTTCTTCAATCCTTCCCCAACAACCAAACAGTGCCGACCTGACCGGCCTCTAGGACTCCGCTCCCTCCACGACCACCCTAGCCTGCTGGACACCAGACCAAGAGGGAGAGGACAGCCCAAGGTCTGCAGGATGTGCTGGGACTCCCGGGTGAGCTCTGGGATCAGGACCTCTGCAGACCTGCCAGAGTGACTCTCCAGACAGCCCAAGAGTCGGCTGCTGAGGAAGTCTCTCCTTAATCTGCAGCACCACCTTTTGAAGAGACGTTGCATTTGGAAGGAGTATCAGGCAAGATCCTCGTTGGGAATCAGAGCCATTAGCTCTCTGAGTGGATGAGGACTGGTGTGAGGCATCCTGTTCAGGCTTCTGGCTTGGAGCAGAACTGCCTCGTATCTCTAAAGTCTCATTCTTTTTAAAAAGCTCCTGTCCTCATGATCAAGTTTGTCTAAATTTGAGAATAAATCCCAAGCTATCTCTTGAACTGAACCGAACGATATTCTTCTCAGCTTTATATAGAAAAGCAACCTCAACAGAAGAAAAGATATGTCTATTTCTTAAGTGAGAAAATGAAAATTAAGAGAAGATAGGAATGGTGTGACAGAATTTAATGCTGCAACTCAGTGTACATGGCCAAAGGGCCCAGGAACCTGGTTCTAACTTGGGGACCTTGGTCACTATAAATGGTCACTTCGCCTTTGCAAAACAGACCACTCAGCGTCCTCTGCAGAGACCACCTGCCCAGAATGCTCCTTGAAACAGCAAAGATTTGTTTCAGCTGCAAGATCTGGTTTGGCAGTTTAACTTACTGCCTCCAGCTAGAAGTTACTTGTTCTTTCTCTTTATACTAAGTAGCTATTCTTCTTCTTTGTGCTAAGGGCTGGAGAGTCTCTGCCTCATTCCCAGACCATTCACCGAACTTCTGCCCGGAGGCTAAACCTTGAATATGGCATTTCCAGATGGCCTGTTGCTGGATTTGGCCGGGGGAAGGCACTGGTAGCCAATCAGAGGCCAGGAGGAAAAAAGAGCAGGGATTTCCTTCCCCATCACCTCCCTGCTTTAGCCTAGTTCTGGGGTTCTGGATGACCCCTTCCCCTCCCACAGCTCCCATCAAGAAGCCCTCCTTCCTGACCCCTCCCCTAGAGGGTTCATAAGACTACCCCCCC
>NW_024351729.1:21719006-21719923 GCF_902729225.1 Pteropus medius
TCCCCTAGAGGGTTCATAAGACTACCCCCCCAACCTCACCCCCATGCCTTGTCCTCAGCCCTGGGATTAGTAGCAGCTTCCCGCTGATGCTCCTGTCTGGGGCCACAACATTCCTGTTCCTTCCTCTAAGATTCTCTCCTCGTGTTCTGAAGCAATGCCCTCATTAGAGTCTGTTTTTGAGCCATCAAGTTCTGTTTCCTGCCTGGAGCCTGCCTGCCACAGGCACACTCAGCCCCCTGGGGTGACTCAGATACTCCAGGCGAGACCCTGCCTGCCTCAGTGTCCTGTCGCCCACTTTTCCATTTCCCTGTAACATTCATCTCCCCGATTTCTGCTTAGCTCAATCCCTCACCTCCTTCAGGGTCGCTGTTCAAATGTCACCTAATCAGAGGTACATTCCCTGACCACCCTCTACAAAATGGCAGCCTCCCTTCATACCCTTGTACCGATCACTCTCAGTCTCCTTTATCCTCCTCTGTCTTTATAAGGCTTTTTATCATTTGACATTATACTGCATAGTTATTGTATTTTTTGTTTGTTTGTTTCTCTTCCCCAACTAAGATGGAACCTCTCTTATAGTTCATTGCTAAACCTAACCAGTGCCAAGAACACAGTAGGTATTCCAGCAACATTTCTTGAATGATGCATCGTGTAGACACTGACTCGTTCCTTCATACCTTCAGGCTCTGAATTCCGCATGCAGCTTCTTGTGACTCCCCACATACCATCTTCGGGAGTAATTACCAAATATTCAAAGGTGCTTGGGATTGTAATCAGAGATACTGGGTACAGCATAAAGAGAAATTGAGATAGGAAAGAAAAAGAATCCCCAAATGCCAACTACCACCAGGATTTGGAATCTAGCAAAAGCCCCCAGAACAGGGAGTAAGGTATAGGAGTGGGACTATAGAGCCAAA
>NW_024351729.1:21720076-21756609 GCF_902729225.1 Pteropus medius
TATCTTTTCATATTGTGCTTCCTCTTTATGAAAACTGCCAACTTCCCTCATGTTACTTAGGCAACACCTCACAAAAAGCCCCTCACCTTCTGAAGCAGGAGTGCTGGGGCCTTGTCCCTTCTCCTTCTCAGGGGTCTAAGGAACATCTAAAAGAAAATGGGCATCTTAAAATGAAGCTCTGTTAGCCCTGGGGGAAATGTAAGATTTCATGGATGAGAATTTGGTTCACCCTTAACAGACGTGGAATAACTCAGAGATTGTGAACCTGGAATCTTGAGCCCCCCATGTTCTGATCACACCCACGCCACATCTCCTGATACCTCCCTGCCACTCCCCATCCAGAGTCCTGCTGGTCCCCTGGCTGTTCTTGGCCTTTACTAATTTTAGCTGTTCTAAAACAAGGGTGGTGATATCCCATCATGGTTTCAATTTGCAATTCTCTAGTGACTAACAATATTGAGCATCTTTTCATGTGCTTATGTTCCATCTCTACATCTTCTTTGATGAAGTGTCTGTTCAAATTGTTTGCTCATTTTTAATTTTATTGAGTTTGAGAATTCTTTATATATTCTGTATATAAGTCTTTTATCAAATAAGTGATGTGCAAATATTTCCTCCAAGTCTGTGGCTTGACTTTTCAATGTCCTAAATAGTTTCTTCCAAAGAGCAGAGGTTTTAAATTTTGAAGACTAGTTGATCAATTTGTCTTCTATGGACCATGCTTCAGTATTATATCTAAGAAAACCACCTAAGCCAAAGTCACAAAGCTTTTCTCTTTTCCTCCTATGTTTCGGAAATTTTTCTTGTTATCTAGTTAATTATATTATGATCAGAGAACATACTTTGTATGATTTCAATTCTTTTAAATCTGTTAAGGGTTGTTTTATGACCTAGGGTATGATCTATCTTGATGTTACATTCTTGAAAAGAACGCATATTCTGCTATTACTAGATGGAGTGTGTTTAAATGACAATTATGTCCAGTCGGTTGATGGTGTTGTTCAATTCTTTCATGCCCTTGATGATTTTCTGTGTACTAGATCTATGAACTACTTCTCTTAGTAAAGAGAAGACTTTTGAAGTCTCTGACTATAATTGTAGAGTTTTTTATTTCTCTTTTTAATTCTGTCAGTTTTTTCTTCATATATATTTGGAACTCTTTTGTAGAGACAAAACATTTAGGATTAATATGTTTTCTTTGTAAACTGACTCTTTTTTTCATTATGTAATGTGTCATGTCCCTCTTTATTGCTGGCAATTTATTTTTCTGTGGAATCTACTTTGTCTCATGTTAGTATAGCCACTCTGGCTTTCTTTTGGGCGAAGTCTGCATGAAAAGATCATCTTCTACTATTCTACTTTTAACCCACACATTCATTTGAAGGGAGTTTTTTCTAACATAATTATTGTTATGCTTGGATTTAGGTTTATCATTTTATTCTTTATTTTTTATTTAGTCCCTCTGGGTTTTGCTATTGTTGTTGTTTCTTTATTTCTCTTTTCCTGTTTTCTCTGGGGTTATCTGAACATTTTTTAGTATTCCATTTTACTCTCCCATTTTTTTAACTCTTTATATAGGCTTTTTAGCGGTGGTTGCACTTGTAATTGCAATATGCATACTTAACTCTTCCAATCTACCTTGGTTCAATATTTTACCACTTAGAGTGAAATGTAGAAAACTGACAACCATATAGTCCTCTTTATCCTTCTCCCATTATGTTGTATTTGTCTGATGTGTTATATCTAAACATATTTAATATTTCAGACATTATATTGTTTTATTTTTAACCATCGAGAACATATTTTAAAGAGTTTAGTAGAAGGAAATTAGTCCATTAAATGTACTGAGATATTATCTTTGTTATCTTTCCTTCACTCTTGACATTTCAGTTTTCCTTCTGGAATAATTTCCTTTCCATCTGCAGACTTTCTTTAGCAATTATTTTAGAGCAGATCTGCTTGTAACAAACTTCTATTTCTTTCATCCAAGGATTTTTTATTTGTCTTCATTCCTGAAGAATATTTTCAATGGATATAAAATTCTAGATGAACTGCCCTCATCTTTCAGCACTTAAAAAAAAATGTTGTAACAGTTTCTTCTGGCTCCATGATTTCTGATGAGAAATCTGAGAAATTCACAGTTAGATTTATTCTCCTACAGGCAATACGTCATTTCTCACTGGATGATTTCGAGATTTTTCTGTCTTTAGTTTTTAGTGGTTTAATTATGATATATCTAGGTGTGGCTCGCTTTGTGTTTATCTGGTTTAAGTTTCACTGAGCTTCATGAATCTGTAAATTTCCAACTTGCACCAAATTTGTAAAGTTTTCAGACAACTTTTTTTAGCCTCATATTCCTTTTCCTTTCTTTCCGGTGACATGAATATTTGATCTTTTGCTATTGTCCCACAAATCCCTGAGGTCTATTACCTTCTTTAAATCTTTTTTTCTCTATGATGTTCAGATTAGATCATTTATATTGACCTGCGATTATATTTTGACTTTCCTCTGTCATCTCCAGTCTGCTGCAGAGCTCATCCAGTGAGGCTTTTTTCCTAAAATTTTTTCCAAAATTTCTATCACTGTTTTACATCTCCTGTTTCTTTGCTGAGAATTTTATTTTTTCATTCATTTCAAGGGTGTTCTTCTGTACTAGTCGAAGCATTTGTACAACAACTGCTTTAACAATTTATCAGTGTTAGCTAGATATTGACTTCTATTTATTGTCTTTTTCCATATGGGTTGAGATTTCTTCTGGTTTGTTGTATGACAAGTAATTTTGGATTATATCTGGACATATTGACTATTATTTCCTGAGATTCTGAGTAGTATTTAAATCTTATAAAGAATGTGTTTTGTTTTGTGTTGTTGTCATTTTATCAGACAAGTGACTCAGTTTTAGGCCACAAGTTCCAATGAGCCTTATGAAGGCTGTGGTTTTCAAAGCCTTTGTAGCGCTGTTTGGATCTGACTCGCATGTACACCACTGAGCAGCCAGTCTGGGACTTGGATAGAGGTATATCCCATAGTTTAGTTCTCAAAATCTATATATGCTATTTAGAGTCAACGCGACAACATGCATAGCTCAGAGGGGTAGCCCAGGATTTCATAAACCACTTTAAGGGCTTTCTCTAGAGTTTTAGGTTCCTACAGGCTCCCATTGCTGCTATTGTTGCTGCTGCCATGGGATTGCTTGGGCTGGGATAAAGAAAGGAAAGAAAAGAAAGAAAAGAGTAAGAATGGTTAAAAGAAAAATGAGGGATTTCTTCACTCTCTCTCTGTCTCTGAATATCAACAGTTTTCTCTCTTTCTCAAGCCAGAACTAGAGGGCTTCTTCTTAGCTTCTCTCTGTTCATACCCCACTGCCCTCTTCCAAATTTGGGGCTGATTGAAATCAGGGAAATACCAGATGGGAGGAAAATGATAAAATGATCCCCTGTTTAGTGGTATAAATTCTAGCCTTTCTCTCAATATACCTGCTACTATTCACTTTTCAAAGTCCTCCAGTAGCTGCCCCATTCATATTGTCCAATCTCTGTATTCAGCGGAAACCGTATGGGCCTCGTCCTATTGCTAGTGATGCTACTGGCTAGAAATGCCTGAGACACTCACCTGGGCCTATATTATTGGTGGCAACTCCCACAAACCAGAGCCAGTGTTGTAGTTGGACTAGCTCTTGTGGTTCTTACTATAATTACAGGCCATATCCAGCAACGATCATCAGAGAACATCAAAAAACAAGATTTATCACTCACAGGTCCTGGAGGGTACACAGCATGCACAAGGGCCACACAGCAAGGTCACGGGTAGAGAGAGAGGACCTGGGGTTCTGCCTTTATTAGGGTCCAGGGTGGGTTGCCTAGGGTTTCATGGATTCATTTTTTATCAGTGAATTTAAAAAATAAGAGCAGGAATTAAGGTATGGGAAGGGAAGAGCGAGGTCACTCAAATGGTCAGTTATTTAGGTTACCTAGAGCTTTCTAAAAAGAGAACTTCATAGATGAGGGCAGCCTGGTTTCTTAACTAATTTTGTTAATAGCTATGTCATATCCCTGACAATATATTTATTCTAGATGGATGTCTTTGAAATGGGTGCCTTGGCAATTAATAGTCAATGTCAGGCACTTTAGACTACAGTGGGAGAAACAGGCTAGAATGTGCTTACTCCATCTTACCTAAAACCAGAACCTTCTACAATAATGTTTTTTAGTGGAAGAGTTACACGCAATTTTTAATTTTTTTCCCCACATTTTTCTAATTAAAAGCAATAACAGTTATACAAAATAGCCAAAACACTTGCCTAATCTGGATTCGTCCTTCAAAGGGATAGGTAGTTTTTGTATTTCTATCTCTTGGTGGCATGCTTCAAGGTTATTTGGTAAGAATTCTAGATAAGCTCCAAGGAGAACTTCAAGGAGCTATCAAACGATGCACTCACTTCTGGTCTGTATGAGTTTCTATTAGCTGAATAAAGCATGGCAACCATGTAACTGGCTCCAGTCATCAAGATTCAAGGCCTCCCTGCCCTGGGAATACCAAAACCAACCTTAACTGCATACTAATGGTGCCACTGCATCTGATTGTGAGGTAGGAATTATGTTTCCTCTTGCAGAAGGAAACTGTAACAATTGTTTGGTACTTCTATGTTTGAGCACTGTTCTAGATAATTTCACACATTATTAAATTTGTTCTCACAACAACCAAATGTGTAGTATTATTTGCACCACTTACAGTTGAGAAATCTGAAATTCAGTAAGGGTAAGGCCTTTCCTAGTGGTAAGATCCAGTGCGAATCTTGTTTCTATATTCTTCGCATACATTATGCTGCCCCTTCAAGGGAGTTATTTAGGTTTGATTATTCTTTATATACCTGGGATTTTTCACCTGGGAGGACTCCATAAATGAATTCTTTAATTTAATAATTAACATTGGTCCATATCTTGTTGAGTTCTTCCTTCCTTTTCTCCCTGTTTCTTTCTTTCTTTTTTTTTAATCTTGCTCTCTACTCTGTCCTCCAAAAAGACCCTGAACTCCTCAAAACTCTGGGATCCAACATCTAACCGATTATTTGCAAACATTTGAATGATTGCCTAGATTTCTCAGAGTCTGTCGGATGCTGAGCATGGTGGGGACACTGCAAGCCTATCTATTCTATCCTGTATCTTCCCACCACAGCCAGCGCCGGGCTCTGCACACAAGTAGCCTCTCGTAAATACTGCCAGCTGTTCCAGTCTTTGGACAAAATTTCTTCCTGTTTCCCTGTCCTGGTCACCTGCTCTTTTATCTTACCTTCCCCACCTTACTAGAGAACCCATAGCCCACTCTCTAAGTTTCTGTGAAAGAAATTCTTACATCTGAGTGTTTGGATGACATGACCTTTAGAGACCATTTTAAATGCTAACATTCTGTGCCCCTGTGATTCCAGGAAGGTACCACCAACTGATTGCCAGTTCTTGGGAAGAACAAGGAAACATGTGGCAGAGCCCCTGCTGTGAAGCAAGGAACATCAGGTGATGTACCTTCTTTAACCTATGAGCCATCTGACCTTACTAACAAACCCTAAGAAGTAGCCTCAAACTTTAAGGCGATAAGATTTATTTGGGGTGCTTGACAAAATGCTGATTCCATGGCCCTGCTAACAGGTTCTAAATCAACAGGTGTACTAGGGCACAGAATTTTTGATTTTAGCAAGTACCCTCAGGTAATTCTGATGCACGTGGACCACAGCACACTTTAAGAAACCTTGGGCTAAAGGAACAGTATTAGCAGGTTATCTTGTTTTGTATAACGTTTAGATCAACAAGCAGTCAGCATAAATGGGCTAATAGTAATTAATACTGGACACTTTTTTTTTTGACTTAATTAAGAAACGGACTATCCATAGTAAAAACAGCAACAATAGCTATGACTTGCTGGGGGCTTATTCTGAGCCAGTAACAGTACTGGGTATGTACACACATTATCTACTTACTCTTCAAAGTCATCTGGACAGGTGCTACTATCCAAATTTTAAAGAGGACAAAATTAGAACTTGGGAGGCGAAGGCCGGCCATAGCTAGTACGTGGCTAAACCTGGATTAGAACACAGACTTCTGTGATCCCCAAGACAGTGCTTATTCCACACCAACAGGCTTTTTCTTCCTAGTAATAACCTTGGGGGAAAAGGAAGAACGATTATTATGTATAAGCTCCGCATAGGATTAGCCTATCTCCCTGAAAATTAGAAAGAAATATAGCTGGTCATAAAGAAAAACCCCTGACAATGAGCCCAGGAGAAGCTGTGGACTCTTTCACTAAATGTCTTTAGAGCATAAAGAACTCAGCTTTTTAGTTTCATCCTTCCTGAAGGCAGAGAAATGGAAGAGATGACCCTTCCAACTCTTTTTCAGGCCAAGAATTCCATTAAAAGTTACCCTCAACTAAATACCTATCTCCATTCTAAGGGACTTCATAATGTAGCCAGCTTTGCAGTCAGCTTTGCTGGCCTGTAGGTGCAAACATCTGGAAGGCAGGTGTTTGATTTTGTAGGTGCCAGAGGACACACAGCTGAGCTGCACAGCTGAGGGGACAGGGGAGGAAATGTCTTACATTGATGTAGCACCTTTTGACTCTCCCCAAGCCCCCTTCAACAGGGAAGTGATGGGGGTTGGGGGTGGGAGGTGACTGGAGGGCCACCAGCTGTGGAACAGCTGCACAGGGGAGCATTTAAGACTAGGACAGGAAGTGAAACATAGAAGGGCAGTCAGTCTCGAGGAGGGGTCTGCGGGAAGTGGAGGGGAATAAGGCTAAATCTTCCTGCCTGATGCTGCTCTGGGGAGGGCCTGGTTACACAGAGACCAAGGACTCTCGCCTTCTAGTTCTCCTAGGAGAGGTGAGAGGGGGAAGGGGAAAGCGCATTATTCTTTCATTAAAAACAAAGAGTCACACAGGCACCATTTGCGTGTTCCTCCCTTCCATGGCCCTACTTGAAACTGGCTATGGAATTCAAAGAGCCCACTACTCATATGTGCAAGTGGCCTCAGCATTCATTTTCTTAAATCCATTTGCATCTTATTCTAAGTCCCTAACCCAGCTTCCATTACCATAAGAGGTTTCTCCCCAGAATGGTGCCAACATTGGAGAAGCCTCCCTGATCATGGGTAATGGATCCACCCGGTACCTGCTAGGATGTCCAGTGTCCACTGTGCCTCGAGTCCAGCCTCCTTAGGCCTCCTGAACTCCATTCCCTTCAAAACCAGCCTCCTCTCCAGGGCACCACCAGGGCACCTTCAAACCACCCTTAGAATGTCTATACTCGCCTTGTCACTCTCTAAGACATTCACCTTCCTCTTTTTTCCCTCCTACTCTAGGACACCGAGAAAATCAGGTGTTTACCTTCGATTTCAAAGTAGCTTGTATATTCCATGCTGCAAGAAAAGGAATTATAAAATGCAAAGCTTTTATAGTTGCCTTTGTATGTGCTAAGCACTGTTCTAAGTATTTTACATACATTAGCTCATTTAATTCTCTCAGAAATGTTAAGAGGTAGGTCCTCTCGTCATTTCATTTTATAGACTCGGAAAGTGAGAGCACAAAGAGGCTTCATAATGTAGCCAAAGTCACGCAGCTGGGCAGTGGCCGAAGTGGGATTTGAACTCAAGAAGTCTGTCTTTAGAGTCTGTGACCCAAGATATAAATTCTACTGTTCACAAATTATCTCCTTTCTGAAACTAGCAGAGGGGGAAATAGATTAAAACACACACAAAAGTTAACGTTTCCAAATTTGTTTCCCCACACGAAGAGAAAAGTTTCCTAGGCATCGCTAGATACTTTTCAGTACCACCGGGCTATTGTATAACTTATCTCTGTTCAAATGCCACCAGAAAAGAAAAGGATAAGACCCCAAAAATAGAAAACTGAGTTCTGCTTCAAAGAGGTTAACCTACAATGGACCAAGTTTTAAACCAGAAGTACTAATTTATTTTGAGGAGCAGGGTTAAAAGTTTAAGCTGGAAGCAAAAATGGTGGTTGAGTTCAATTTTTTAAAAAAAAGTCACATTTCCAAAAATACGACTTGAGTGATACGTTAAACCTGGTACATATGTTCTCTATCAGCTAGTAAAATATAAATGTGTTCTTAAAACTAACTGAATGAATGAATGCATGAGAACTTCTCTAGTTGGGGGTAGGGTGGGGAGCCATAAAAATTTCAAGTAGAATGATCAGATACAGCATATTTTCCATAACAAAAAGTAAATTTCGTTTTCTTATCACCATCTCTGATCTCCCTCCTATGTTCCCTGCTCAAATTTCTTGGCCCTTTAAAGTCATCATGGCACAACCTAAATCCTTTTTTCTTCCCCTAAAACTACCCTCATGCCTATACTCCATGCTTTAATGTCAGCATTACCATCTTTTCCATTTTCCAAGTCTGAAACCAAAGAGCCAGCCTGTGTTTTTCTCTCTCTCTCTCAGTCTCTAGTATCTAATTAGTCTCCAAGAACTATTAACACTTTTTTCCAAATAGCTTCCAATTGCATTTCTTGCCCATCCTCAGTTATACTGTAATGCATTAGTCCCCAACCTATTTGGCACCAGGGACTGGTGCTCCGATGAGAATTTAAGGCCTGATGATCTGCAGTGGAGTTGAGATGGTGATGCTAGCACTGGGGAGCAGCTGCAAATACAGATGAAACTTCACTTCCTCACCCACCATTCACTTCCTGCTATGCAGCCCGGTTCCTAACAAGCCAGGGACCATACCATCTGAGGCTCCAGAGGCTGGGGACCCCTGCATGAGCTCAGGTATTCATCATTTTTATTTAGGTTTTTTTCCCCCAAAGCCCAAAGCTGGTTTCCTGGCTTCTTTTTCCTCTAATCTCAACAATTTCGCAATGTCATCGATCATCTTATGATAATACTGTCCCTCCCGTGGCTCCCCAATACCTACAGAATAAACTCAAGTGTCCTCTTTGGCTCTCAAGGTTGGCACAATTTGGCCCCAAGCCCTCCTGACCAATTCTACTTCCCATCCCCTGAACACCACAGTCTCTGGGTTAAAACCCATCAGACAGCCACAGTTTATGTAAAATATCCCATTTTTTTCATTGTTCTGTTTTCATGTGTGTGGTTTCCTTTCCCTGGAATTCGCTGCTCCTTTTTCTCTGTACTGAAGAATCAGCTGCAATGTCACCTGTGTGATGACACTTTCCCCACTTGCCTACACAAGTTTAGCATCTTGTATAAAATTCCAAAACCTACATTCAAACACAAAGAAATAAATACAATTGAGTTATAAGTCTTCTGATTCAACTGAGTTCCCGCATATTCTTAGTAACCAAGAGTGCCTAGCACACAGGAGGCAACTCATAATTTCTTCAATGAATAATGAATGTAACCATATGAAACATTTCATCAAATATAGCCTCATTTAATCACATGAGAAGTCAGCATAGAGTCTGTTCAGGAGGGCAGAATGCCTGGCATTGAACACTGGCTCAACTTGTCAGCTTTCTTGTTTCGATCAAGTTACTTAACCACTCTATGCCTCGATCTCCTCATCTACAAAATGGTATGCTGTTAGTACAGACTTCCAGGTGTTGCCATGAGCATTAAATGAGTTTTACACCTGGAAGGCACTTAGAAGAATGTCCAGCAAATAAGCATATACTCAGTAAACTACAGTTACTATTATCAGCTTTATAAAGATGACTTACAAGATTCTATTATCAAGACCTCTCTCACATATACCCCTGACTTTTAAATGATTTGGAGTCTAAAACCAAGTAATACCAAACACAGCTTACTAACTCATATCATATTTGATGATCAGTGTTTTAAAACAATGGTAGGTGGCATTTCTTCACAAAACTTTTTTGCTAGATTCTCTGTGTGACTTGCCTGTCAGGTCCAAGAGAGTGGATACTATGTTTATACCCTTCCTGTTCCCTCATTTTTCCTTTCCACTCAGTGGGTTTTCCAGAACAGAATCTCTCCTTGGACCTAAGAACCTCCTGAGGAACATGCCAACTACAGGGCCCAGGATACTCACAGATTCTAATTCAGTAGATCTGAAGTGGAGCCCCAGAATCTGTATTTTTACAGCTCCCAAACTGACTCTAATGTAAGTCCTACATGCCCTTCCTACTGCCCTCTTAACTCCCAAACATGACCTAACAGGGGAAGGAGAAGTCTCAGAATCTTCCAGAACAAAAGGAGGAGGTGGCAGCAGTCACAAAAGCTGGAAGGCACCTATCACATGATCTCCTTATCTACTGTGTTGCCAAGCCCTCTGTCAGCACTCCATAAATAATAATCACCATGGTAATAATAGCTGGAGTAAGTGGACTGGGATGAAACACAGGTAAAGGGGAGCCACAGCTGGAATGTGCAGCCGTGTAATGAAGGGGGGGAGGGAAGTCCCACCCCTCATCACCGAGGGCCCACAGTGGCCCCGTCACCTCACCAACCACAGAGCAAAGAGTAAGCCGTCCTCTTGATGCTGCTGCAGAGGCAGAAGTAACATATGGACTAGTCCCCACATAATATCTGTGACCTCACTGAGACCACACAAGACTGATGAAAACAGGGACCATTTCAAACCACACTCCTTCACTCAGGCATCAAACACTGTGCCCCAACCCAGAAGTCACCCACTTCTCTCCAACAGCCCTCAGCTCCCATTACACTCAGTTAACCAATACGTGCAAGACACTGTGCTAGAGACAGGAAGGTCACGGGAGATGCAGCTGCATCCTCCTCAGACTTACATCTTTGTGGAGATGACAGTTAAGACATAATTATTGAAACCAGACAAGAGAGAGGAAAAGGGACCTGTGCTGGGTCTTCCTTTCTTGCTCCCCCAGGTCCAGTTTCCACCTGTGACCTGCTCTGTGCCCCTAGAGGATGACGTCTCAGGAATGCATAAACCAAGCCCCGACTCCCCCTGGCTTCCTCGAGTTCAGTTCTTGTGACAGTGGTAAACTGGAGGGCAAGAACAGTCCCCGCTTCTTGCCCAGAGTTGTCAGTGGCTGCATTTCACTGCCTGAGGACAGAGCTGCCCTTTGGAGACCTTCTCCTATAGCTACCATCTCACCGAATCCCAGCAATTATACTCTCCCCTGGCATCTTACGGACTAGCCACTTATGTTGTCACCCCAGTGCTTGAGCATCGCTCACTGGTTCCTCTTAACCTATCTACAGCAGTGTAAACAGAGCCTTCATGAAACGCTCCTGGATTGCTCTTTGTGAGTATAGCAGACATACTGCCACCTCCCCGTTTCTGTAGCAGATGCTGCTGGTGCTCTGTTCACCTATTCTAGGTAAGCACCATTCCCACTGGCAACTTCTTGCGGAAAGCACCTGTGTGCTCTCCCTGCCACAGGGCCAAGTATGGCCTACACCCCTAAAAGCGGTCCTCAACAAGTGATAAACGGCAATTGGTGGGTAAGTACACTCCTGGCTTTCTGGGCCTTCAGGACAGGTCTGAAATGTGCTCTACACCATGCCACAGACATCCCCCGTAGGTGTGAGCCCCACTGGCCCACAGTGCTAACCTGCTCATCAACATGCCCTATATTGGCTTCCTTCCCATCCCTCCCTGACCAGGGATCCCTAGAGTCACCTCCTAAATAAACTACTTGCACTCAAAACCTGGTCTCAGGGTTCTCATCTGGAGGGACCCAACCTAAGACACCATATTATTTCTGCTCGAAGCCTAACTGATACAATATTCAACATTTTTTAAATAGCTACTATGTGATACCACTGCGTCGGGCACTCCACATGTTTCCTTGTTATTCCTCATAAAAATCATGTTATGAATGTACTGTTGTAACTGTATCTTGCAAGAGATAAACTGAAGCTCAAAGAAATTGTTACCTAAAGTCCCTTAACTTATAAGTAGGTAGCAAAGGTGTGATATGTAGACAGTATTAATCAGCAATTAAATATTTGCCCTAAGAGGTATCTATATCTTTGTCTTATCATAGTTTAAATGAACAGTTAAAAGAAGAGTTGAATGACAAGCCAAATGAGCCATGGGGGCCGGCGTGGTCGAAGAAGCTTATAGGAAGAGACATGAAATCCCACAATCTTTGGCAAACCTCTCTGATCCTGATGTACTACTATTATGCTACCTTGCTCAGACTGCGGTGATACTTCTTACCAAGTCCTTGGCACAACTTTATCCAGAGACTCCTTTGACCACTAGACACATCACCTTCTCTCTCAACAGGTAGGTGCCAAATCTCTAGGTCTGTGGAAATGTCCTCATAGGGGACATAATGGACACGATGGGGAGGAGTGTGAAGGAGAATGGAGAGAATGTCCTGCCACGCTCAGCTCCCTTGCTGCTTTTCTTGCTATTGTTGTTGCTTTGTCAGCTGTCTAGGGCCACGTGCTGAATGAATAAATGAAACTTAGAGAGATCACATAAAACCTCCAAGGGCCCATAGCTCGTGGAGAGCAGAGCAGGAGCTGACCTTAGATCCAGCAGATTCAAATTCCCGAGCTGTTACCTGCCTTCTTGCCCAAGGTCTCTTTGTGAGGGACATTGGCAAATTACAAGGGGGAGTGAAATTTGGAGACCTGAGTTCTGGTTCTTGGTCTGCCATGAATCCCTGTGTCCACGTGGGTGCATCACTCCTCTCTTGGATTTCATTTCCCTCCCACTGAGAATAGAATGAGATTAGGTGGTTTCTCATATCCTTCCAAATCTCACAAGTCTAACAAATGGTGACCTTCTGAGACTGGCAAAGCGTTGGTGTGTTTAGGGGCAGGAGACTGGTCAGTGGCAACTGTGGAAAGTCCTGCATATTCTTTGTTTCCCACCCCAAAGGCTGAGAAGATTGAGGAGGGACGACATGAAAGAATGGTCTCGGTAGGGTCTGAGGGTCCCTCCCCAGGGCCCACTCCCTTCCTCTGACGCCTGCACAAGCCACCCTGCCACAACACGGAACTCTGACAGAGGCTCATGGGCTTTCCTAGGCAGTTAAAATTGTCAAGATACTTCACTGAAATATTAATTTGAATTGTTTTTGCCATTGTAGAGACATCAGGAGAGATGAGCGTGCTTCGCAACTCTGTTACATTCTGCTGAGAGCAAACACCATTCTGAGTCAGGTGGAGAAAATTTTTCTTTTCCCAAGGAGCTGAGTGGTGAAGGTGGATGGGGCTTAGATAGGAGTTTGAGGCTGCAAAGGGACAATGTTTCTGAGAGAGAGTAAGGGAACTGTATCAGCCCGAGTCCAATGTGGAAAACAGAAGCCACTTTAAATATTTACAACAAAGAGAATTTAATAAGGGGGTGGGTTGGCAGGTGATGAAATTGCTGAGAAGCCAAACAAGGCGTGAAATTACCAAGAGCAGGGAGCCATTTGTCACCTGGGCTGGAAGGACAGAGGGAGATTCTTCTGTTTGGTTCTGACACAGCTGACCTCTGTGAAGACCCATCTTTATTCATAGAAAGGCGACACCTAACAGAGTCCCTAGTGTTTTTCCAGCAGCTTCTACACAGTAGACCAACTAGTCTCTTTCTGATCTCTTAGAACCAGAGAAATGAAATTCAAGAGAAGGAGCGATGTATTCACGTTGACACAGGGATTAGTCGCAGACCAAGAACCAGAACTCAAGTCTCCAAATTCCACTCCCTCCTCCAATTTGCCAATATCTCTTTCAAAGAGACCTCGGGCAAAAAGGCAGATAGATAACAGCTTGGGAAATTTTTTTTTAATTTATTAATTTTTATTATGGTGACGTTGGTTAACGAAATCCAGTAAGTTTCAGGTGTACAATTCAACAGCTTGAGAATTTGAATCTGCTGGATCTAAGGTCAGCTCTTGCTCTGCCCTCATCGAGCTGTGGGCCCGTGAGGGCTTTACGTGATCTAAGTTTTATTCATTCATTCAACAAAGTTTTCAAGCACCTTCTATGCTCCAGGCACTGTTCCAGGCTAGGAACATACAAGAGAATGAGGCAAATAAAACTCATATCCTTACAGAGACTTTATGCAGAAGAAGGAGACAGACAAGAAATAAAATTAGAAAAAAATGCCTGGTATATCTCGTGAAGATAAACAATATGGAAAAAAGTGAAGAAAGGGGGGAGTGAGTACCAGGGTGGGCAGGCTGCAAATTTTAAGTAGGGTGATCAGGGAACTATCAGTGTTTCTATCTGCAAATGGGAATAATGGCATCAACCTTACAGGATTGCTACAAAAATTAGGCAAGGCGAGCCATAGAAAAGGCCAAGCAGAGTGACTATCACAGAGCTAATATTAAATAAATGCTAGGTATCATTACAATTAACTAATTACTCACTTTTCTGTTCAAATTATTCTGACATTTATTCTTTGAATCTTGGCTCTGTCATCTGCTAACATGAGAAGTAACTAAATCCAATCTCTCTGAAAATTGGTTTTCCCATCTCTCACTTAGAGATATTAATAGTGTCTACCTCCTAGAGTTGTAGTAAAGATTGTGTGAGCGAATGCACATAGAGCACTTTGAACAGTACCTGCCAAATAGTAAGTGTTCACAAAAGATCAGTAAAATGACCGCTAGAATGAATACCCAGTGAGAGGGCAGGAATGTTTGTTTTGTTTTCCATCAAACCTCCAGTAGGTGGAACAGTCCCTGGAGCACATTGTGTATTTAATTCATATTTGTAGAATGAAGAAACTGAAAGTTTATTATATGAGAGTGACAGTGTATATCAGACCAGGTCCCAATGGGACACAAAAGACTCAATCGAATTGGAATCATTGGAGGTGTATTTAATAAAAAGGCTATTAACAAGGCTGTGATGGGCAGAGTTTAGGGAAATAAGAAGGAATGATACAATACCTAAGGCTGGTAACAGTGAGCTCATTGCCACCCCTGGGCTTGAAGCATCAAGACAAGTTAGCAGTTATCAAAACCCAGAGAGAATCTGTGGAGAGGACCATCTAACAGGAGCTGTGACTTTCAGGCTAAGGACAGAGTTGACCCCCAGAGACCTCCCAAAGCGGACGTTAGGGGAATAACTACCACAGCTCGCTTTCCTTCCACCTTCTGATCTTCTGCCGGGGCTCCCCAGTAGCCAGGTACGTGGGAAACCAGAGGACACAGAAGTCATTGCTTGGTCCTTAGCCTCCAGGGCAGAAAGCAGGGTGGGGAGAAAGGTAGAGAGTGAATCAGGAGGGGCAAACAGAGATTATCCAGCACAACTTTATATGTATTATCTCATTGAATCTTCACAATGATTTTATGAAATAGAAACATTCATTACTCCTATTTTAGATGAAGAAATGAGGGTTCAGAGAGATTAGGTAACTAACCTAGGAATGCACAGCTACTGGATGAATCAAGCAAGGTTCAAGCCCAGGATGTCTTACTCCAAAGCCCATATCCTTAACCACTACCCTATCTCTGTTATCCTTTGCTTGAAGGAATCCAGGAAAGAGGCAGTTGACATCTTTGAACTCGCAACAGTGAACTACTACCCTCATCACTTTACCTGTACCCAAATACTCACTTTCGCAAGTCACATAGGCCCATTTTCCATCTACCTAAAACCAGTATTCAATGGACTCTCACTAATATGTTTTCTCTCTTAATCATGCTACATCTCTTCACATTCCCTCAACCATGCTGGAGGCAAATTTCATGAAGGAGAAAAACAAGTTCCCATAATCAGAGTTCAGAAGGAATGTTAGAGGCCAAGGTCACCTGGTCCATTCTCTCACCCAATGTTTGCATACCTGGAGACCCTCTCCCAAGCTTGTTGCTATGCCAAGTGATGAGGGGCTCCATGCTTCTGGCAACACCACTCAATCTGGGCAACTCTGACAATGAAAACATATCCTTGAGGATGGTTATGATGTACATTTTTACTGTCAACTACTGATTCTCTTTCTACCCTCTGGAACTATGTAGAGCTGTTCACATCTGTCTCCCATGGGAGAGTCTTTCAATGTTGATGAGTCCCCACCATTCATATCTCTAGTCCCCTTTTCATTTGACCCTACTACTTGATTATTATTCCTCTTAAAGCATGTCTCAGAACCGAACACACTAATTCTGGAATCATGCTCACCATTTTTTTACAGATCTAGAAGGTTAGACCCAAAGAAGTTAAGCAAGACTTCCTGAAAGTCACAGGTACAGGTGCACAGTACGTGTCATCTGCTTGGGACACAACTTAGACTAAGGTGGCCATGGGGTCCCCCACGTCATCTCCATCTCACCAGCAGCTTTCCGCACCTCACCTGCCTTCTCTTTGCAGATGGCATGGAGTGGGGGGACAGGAGAGGTGTTTTTTGGGCCCCTACAAGGGACTGCCAAAGTGGGAGCCAGGAGAATTCTATTTACAGGCGCCTCATTTTCACAGGCAGGGGATCTGGACAGCAGGCTGGACTCGTCCAGGATGTGAAGCTCTGGGAGGTGCCAGATTGTTATCACTGTCAGATACAATTTCCTCCCACCGCCTCTGCCCCTCCACCAGGCCCGTGGTGTCCATCTGTTTATGGAAATGGTGAGGTCCTGGCCAGGTATTTTTAGACAGAGCCTTTGTTGGGCAGGACTGACTTCCCGCCACAGCCCTACTTGTCAGCATCATCCAGCTTCTCTTCTTCACTTATTTGTTGTAAAATTCTAATAATATATAAAAACACAAAGCAGGGGGCTGCAGTTTCCTCAGAATGTGGCGGGTGCTGACCTTTCTCTCCACCCTCCTGCAAAAGCAGATTTTCCTGTTTTGATTTGCTTCCGTTTCTGGGTTTTTTGTTTTTTTGTTTTTCGTTTTTTTGGTTTTTTGTTTTGGTTGTTTTTCTGCTCCTGTCATTATTTTGAAAAAAGAATAATGTGCAGCTCCTCTCACCTCCATTGAAAAATATGCTTTATTTGAGGACTTCCTGGGGAATGGGAAATTGCTCTGTGTGCTTGTGACAGCTGAGTCTGGGGAGGAGAGGAAATGAGAGGCAAGGGGAATAAACAATACTTCGGTGTTAACACTCTTGGGTCAATAATATGCTACTAGTGACCAGCCAATCCAAACATCATTTTACAGAGGAAGAAACTGAGGTACAATGATAGGAAGGAAGATCATGGCTCAAAAAGCAATTCCAGAGCATAAAGCACCAGAACAATACATAAAGTAACGAAGGTGTTGTTAATCCCAGTTCTCTGCCATTTGAGGCATAGGATGAGGCTGTAGAAATATCAGGGTCCTGATATGAACCTGAGATAAAAGGTCCTGGGGAAAGGAGATTACTTCAGGACAAAAGGAGCTCTAAGTGGCAGCCCGGCAGCCTACAGTTTAGAGTGTGGGTGCCACCGGGTCGGGGGAAGGCAGGAGCATCAACTTTTGGGAGAAGAGCCTTAGGAAGAAGAAGTGATAGGTAGGAGAAGAAAAGACCAATATGACACTTAAAGATAACACTCATCGCAGTGCTTTATAAGTCAACTGTGTTGGGACTGAGACATTGTCATGGTGGTTTCAATGGAATCCAATCAGATTCTGAACTATGTTATTAACCAAACAGCTTTGAGAAACTGATTTTAAATTTTCTCATGAAAAACAAAAACAAAAACAAAAACAAAACGGTGGTGTATGCCTGGCTCTAAATTTAAACTATTTGTATAAAGTTTAAACCATTTAAATTATGAAAGACAACTTCCATCAAGTGCATGTAAATAAACTTTCAGGGGAAACGTGGGAGATGTGGGACTGGCATCAGGAGAACTGGATTCCAGCTCCAGCTCAGCCGCTAACTCACAACAGCACGTGGGGGAGTGATTTCATCTTCCAGAGCCTCCATTTCCTCATCTAGAAAGTGGAGGACCTGCTTTAAAATTCTTTCGAGTTCCTTTTCTTTTAAAAAATTTCCCTGTCTTATCTGAGATCCAACAGCAAGTTGGAGTTGGAGTCCATATTTCCCACCTGGCACTTAAATTGTCTTTATTGTTTTCTAATACATATCGAAGTAAAAATGGAACCGGAGTATTGAAGATAGATAAGTGTGCAGGCTCTGGATGGGGACTGAGAGGCTGGATGGGAAACCTGCCTCCATCATGCACCAGCTCCGTGGCCTTGGGAATGTTTTAAGCTCATCGTGCCTAGGTTTCCTCATTATAAATGGAGACAATAATGATATCTTCCTCATGAGATAGTTGCGAGAATTTAATGAGTAAATGCATCTAGAGCTCTTAGCCTGTCACATAGTAAGCGATATAGGTTAAATAGTAAAACATTTGCCGGCTGCCATCTAAAATCACCTCATATACCACAACACTTCCTAAAACAATGAAACTGGGGGTGAGTTCTAATCCATTAACAGAAGAAGGGGAGGAGGAAAACAGCGGTAAATGTAAAGTATGCAGAGAGGGGGTGGGACTAGCTTTTACTTGATGTGCCAGTGAGCATTACCCTTGCTGCACATTACGACTTGGGGCCTGGGGGTGTAATCTCCCGGAGTTCTTCATTGGTCAGGCCCAGCATGCACATCTGCACATCTTCACAGAGAGTTAGCAGGCCTGCTGGTCCCCAATGGACAGATGGATTCTGGGCGTGAGGGCAGCATGCATCTATGGGCTTCAAGAGAAGTAGGGAGAAGGGCTAACCTGGAGACTTGGGCTGCAAGTCTAGCTTTAGAACTATGGGTCACATGACCACCAACTATCACTTCCACTCTCAAATACCAGTTGTCCACATGCCAACAAAGGGAAAAAGATGAAAGCCAAGGTTTCCACTACTTAACACAGCACATCTTGGAGGCGGAGGCAAGTTCTGAACAAGTTCACCCATATCTCTCTGAGGGGTTACAGGTGCATTTCTGAGCAAGCCGAGGAAGCTTGACTGCATAAAAGAAATGCATGAACCCCCTTCCTCCAGATCTTTAAATTCCCTTCTGCTCTGATCCAGGTCTTCGTCCTGAGACTAGAGTTAAGGAGGGATCACCTGGGCATTTTCCAGAGTCACCAGCTCCTCGGCCCTTCTCCAGAGGACAAAAGGAAGAACATATCGCTTCCCCTAGGGAGGCCACCAAATAGACCACTACCCAACTAACGGTTGCCCACCCTAGCTGCATGTTCTCACAGAGTAGTGGTGCTTGTTAAAATGCAGATCCTTGGACCTACTTTGAACCTCGGAATTTCCAATGGCAAGACTTGGGAATCTCTATTTTAACAACTGCCCTTAAGTATTTCTGATATAGAGTCCTATTTAACAATTCTAGCTCCAAAGAATACGAAAGTGTATAGCCATTCTTCTCTCAGCTGGAAGGTACAGACCACTGGTTGAGTGTGGCTTTGTCTGCCATTATCCAGCTAGAGAGCTTCCTGCAGAAACCAGAATGACCTACCTGTTCCTCTCAGGGGCATACTGTATATAGACAAGAGATAAGGGAGTCGGGGAGACAGACCCTCAGACAACTAATTAAAATCCAACTCACAGTTAGAGGTATAATGAGACATGGTTAAACATGATGGGCCACTAGGGAAAGCAGTGTAGTAGGAGCCAGAGGAAGGAGCCTGGCCTTCAGAAACACACAGCCTGGGTTTGAATCCCCACCACTTATTAACACTGGATTCCTGTGGGCCTCAGTTTCCTATTTTTGTCAGCTGGACTGAATAGTCAGAGATTCATGAAAATCCAATAAATTATTGTACCTGGCACAGAGTCTGGCACAGAATAGATCCTTGGTGACCTCCAGCTCCTTCCTTCTTGTCCTTGGAGTTTACTAATGACACTCTGTCTGCCAAGATGCCACAGAGACAAAAAATGATTTCTTATCAGGACCTATTGTTAACTCCAGTTGTCAGAGATAATAAGATATTCATCTAGGTGTCTAAGAAAAGAGGATTTTGTTTTATTTCTCATTGTTAGACTGAAAATAAGACTCTATCCTCTGGGGATCTTAGGGACTATTCGTTTTAGCCCTTCAGAGAGTTCTGAACCACCAAGAGTGGCATGTCCTAAAAACAGATTGACTTGCTTTCCCGGTGGGAATGGGGTCCTCCGGGCTGCTCCTCTCCAATAGAGGGGTCCAGCATGATCTGAGATAGAGCCCAGCATCTCCTCTCTAGGGACATATCAATCCCAGATGCCACGACAAATGACTTTGTTGTTTGTTGCTTCTCCCTCAGCTGAGTCTATACCATTTACAAAGTACTTTCCCACACAGGACCAACGGCATGATTACGTCAACATGACGATGGTGATGACGTCTTAATGACTCTCTCCCTCACCTTGTCCATCTTTGGTCAACTATCACCTTCTCAGTGAGGCCTACCCTGACCACCCTATGAAAGCTTTCTTACCCTGTTCCATGTTTTAAAATATTTTTTCTTATATGCAGCAGCAATGAGAATGCACCCTCCAGACCTCCATCTCCAGGCAGTGGTCAAGGGCTTCAATTATTCTGATTTGAAATCCATCACTGAGTTAGAGCTGAGACCACACAATCCACAGGCTGTTCCCAGCCAATGACTGAGTACATCAGGGAGACATGCAACTCCTTATGTCCAGCTTTGGCTTGAGGACTCCCTGATGACCTTGCCAAACCAGGATGTCTCCACCCAACCTTCTCTCTCTCCTCACTCAGGGTCAGACTTGCATGGTGGTCCAATGGCTCTCCCAAGCTTTCTCCGGCAGCCTTCCTACTTTCCCTCACACAGGCATATCCTTTAAGGAACTCCTCCCATAGTCAACCCTAACTTGGTGTTTGCTTCTCAGGAGACCCAGACTAGTGCCCTATAGCATTTATCTACAAACATGCTAAATTCTTTGCTTACTATATTTTATTTTCCATATCTACCCACAAGAAGGCAGGATTTTTTTTTAACTATTCTGTTCACTGATATAGCTCAGGCACCCAGAAGGTGATGCTCAGTGAGTAAATGAACAATGCCCATTTTACAGATAGGAAAATGATGCTCTGAGAGGTTAAGTGACTTTCCTAAGAGGCTTAGCCAGTAAACGATGAAACTGGGTTTAAAACCCCAGACTTCTGATCCCAAAACTCTGATCTTTCTTCTCTCTTCCCTCATCATCACCTCCTCTTTTCACTCCTCTCGTTCATCTTTTTTTTCCATTTCTCTTTGTTTCTCTATTTATAGGTCTTTCTCTTTGTCTGCCTCGTCCTCGTGATGTTGTTTGCCTTTCATGTGCTCAGTCTTTGTGGTTTTTAGCAGGGGAGTGGGGAGTGTGTGTTTGAGTGTGGTGTGCATGTATCTACATTGTGGCAGAGGTGGACTGTTGTGTCATTATTACTCAGGGATGTGAGACACAAGAAGGGGAAGAGAGGGGACATGGGTGGAAACTAAAGGCAGCCATGACGGTGTAGGACTAGCAAAGACCCTAAGAAGAAGCAGGAAGATTGCACAAGAAAGTGAGAATAAAAGGGTATAGAGCAAATGCCACCAGATGGGAGTTAAATGACCATGACCCTACTCACTGGCTTTGTGACTCTGGCTCAGTCCCTTAACCTCTACAAGCATGAGTTCCTTCAACGAGTTGTCATCCCCACTTTAGGATTTCCAGCTCGACATTCTTCATAGCAATACAGACCAAATCAAATGGGGCGGGGCAGTGGGGGAGGATGGCAAGAGGAAGTGCTCTGTAAGTGGAAACAAAGGTGAACGTCCTTACGGAAAGACAAGTAAACACAGGTCATGAGATCCAAGGCCAGGTTAGGGTGTCCCTCCCACTCTACATCGGCCCTCGGATGCTGCTGCCTATCTGAGTTGTTAGAAAGAGGAAATACCTTCAGTCCATGGCATCTGGGCAGCAACAAAGGATTTCCGGACAGTGAGCGTGGGAGAGGTGATAAAACAGGTGCCCAGGAAAAGCTAGGAGTCACCTTCCTGGCACGTGGGATCAATTATCTGGGGGTGATTTTCACACGGTCATGAGTGCACACCTGGGAGGGGAGATGCATTAGGCTCAGGAGGATGACAGATGGTGAGTGGAGCCCAGGAGAGGGGGACAGGGGCCTCAGTGTTGCCTGCAGGAAGAGGCATCAGCAAACAACATTATGAAAGCTCCAACCATGCAGAACACTGTGCCAAAGCCATGAGGGGCTAGAGATGAGTTGGCACAGCCCTGCCAGAGCCCTCTCAGCCCTGAGACTCTGGCTCTTGGGCCTTAAGAAGGAAAAAGAGAGAGAATGTGGAGAACTGGTGTCCTTTTCCAATCACATAGGTTGATCAAATGCAAAGTGCAGTGATAGTTTCATCTTGTTCATTCCATCCTGCCTGGCCCGACATCTGTCAAAGGTCCCAGCACACATTCCAAGGGGCCCACAGCTACCTGGCAGCAGAAACCTGACATAGTAGAAAGTGTTCATTCCGGGCCTCAATGACAGCTCCAGGAGCCTCCACTGATTTATAACGTCACTGGGCTCTCCCGCCCACTCAAAGACTGGGGAGCCAGGAGCCAGGGAGATGGATTTAATGCAAACTCTGCCAGTGACTCGCTGAGTGACAGGTCAAATGGACAAATGACAATGTTTCCTCCAAAAGAAAGCATAGGAAGCACCCAGGAGGACACTGATACCCAGGCCACTGGAGAACTGCTCACTCATCCTGCTCACCAGATGTGCAATCACACCCAGTGCCTGCCACCCACACTCCTCACGACCTGTGCACAGATGGAGTTCTCTGAGCTCGGAACACCTTCATTACTACATGGAGCCTTCACTTACTCAGAGAGCTGAGGTGAGGATGGAATGAGATAAAAAGGTGAAAGCACTTCAAAAAACAGAAGCATACTATGCAAAATGAGCTCTCTTTGGCATTTATGAATCTGGTGCTATGGGGCTCCGAGGGAAGATGTTTTCCAAGTTGGCACAGGGGAAACAACCCAGGGTGGACCAGGTGCCTCAAGCCTATTTTTAACACTGTACTGTGTGCCGCATGTCTCTTCCTCTTCCTGAGCATCTTATGAGTATTATATTTCTCTGAGTCTCAATTTCCTTGCACGTGCCATGAGGGGAGTAACAGATAATTTGGGGTGTCTCTTGCAACTCAAACATTTTGGGATCCTGTTCACACAGCCCAGGTAAGAGCAGGTTATCTTGCCAGCTTGTCATGGTAGCAGGAGCACAAGACTGCAGGAAACCCAAAGGCCTGGCCAGGCTCTGACATCAGCTCCTGTGGGACTCTCCAGGCCTCTGTTTTTCCCTCTAACCAACAAGGTCACGAAGCTTATGGCCCTCTAAGTTCACTGCTAGGCCCAACAGTCCAGCATGCAATGGCACCAGCCATCCCTAGTTCTTCACACTCTCTGGTGTAGTGGCCTCATATCTTTGTCCATTCTTAGCTCTACTCTAAGTTGGGGATGAGATATCCAGGCACAAGACAAGCCCAGCAGCTGCCGGCCCTTCCTGCTCACTTTCCTGCTCTCTCTGCCCAGTGTTCACTCCGATGGGGCAGATAACAGAAAACAGATGAAAAATCCTTTCTCTAGCTTTACCACGTACAAACATGCTCCCTGTAGGGCCCTCAGGACAATGTCAATGCCTCTTTCTCCTCATACGTGCCTTCTCTATGGATTGGGGGGAGTGGCAGTGGGGAAAGTGGCACAAAGCACTCAGTGGAGAAGGGCTCATTGTCCTGGAGAGTAATCCAAGCAGTTGTTGGTGAGATCCTGAGAGCAAATCCCAGCAGGTTCACGCACTCTGCAAGGCACTACCTGGCCTGGTGCCCGTACTTCCTGGACATCATCCAGAGGAAAGACAGTGATGGAACCCAATAGATTTTGGGCCTGGGGAAATTTTATTCTGCTGAGTCATAAACTCATGGAATTCCATGATTCCTTAGAGCTCACTCTTACGTAGGAACCTCCTCCACAGTTTTCCTGTCTGCTGGTCCTTTGGCCTCTGCTTGACCATGTCCATTGACAGGGTGCTCACTGCTTCATGAAGCCTGTTTCATGTAGGAACAGCTCTGGATGATAAACATCCTTCCATGGACTGAATCAAATTGCCTCCAAGGAACCTGAAATGTACCCTCTGGAGTGTTACAGAATAAAATGTCTACAGAACCACTACGTCCGTCTTGCCTCCTTCAGCTCTGTGGCTGGGGCGTGACTTGTGACCTGGGACACCCCTTCTTTGTAAATCTTAGCAGATCTCTAGGATAGAAGCACAAAAAGAAGCAACAACCTGGAGAAGCCTAAGGTGGTTCTGGCATTCTAACTCTATGAATGATAAAGAAACACGAAGAGATTAACTTATTTAACCTAAATAAATGGGCACAGCTCCCAGCCCCATGCTCTTCTTGTCTTCCTGTCTTTGTCTGGGTTTTGTCCCTCGTTTCACTCAGAGAAAGTCATCAAGGAGGTGAAGTAATAGAAGAAAACACTGACCAAGACAGAATCAAGTTCTGGGTTCTGGTCACCTCAGTCTGCCAAAAATAACAAATGAATTAAATAATCATGTGACCTTCATGAAGTTATTGCTCCCCTTCTGGCACTCTTTGACCCACACCTAGTGACCACCATGGGTTTTGACTCGGGATTGTGGTATGTAATAGATTTTCTTTCCTTTTCTTGGGAGGAGGTGAGAGTCGCTGAGTTCCTCCCTGGAAATCAAGCATTGTCTCTTCTCTGCCATCCCATCTAGATGAGGCGTGGGGGTTGGGGTAGTCTCAGATCTCTCTGAGAATGTCTCCATGTGTCCATAGAGCAAAGATGGGTCTTGGGTGACATTCCAGGGTCCTTGCACTGTGAAATGAGTAACAAAGGGGACAGGAGGCATGCTACTGGGAGGGCTCAGAAGGAGGACAGCCTCTATAGGTATCTTGGAGACCCGCTGGGGCACATTATCAGCCTACGTGGGTCAACATATGCCATGGTAAAGCGGACAGCAGGGATTGGCAAATCCAAAGCCCCATAGTGACCCGGAGGCCAGCATGACCACAGCGCCATGCTCTCTCATCAAAAATGTCGAAAGGGCATGGTTCACTGGATGGTGGCTTTATTTGCAGATCCTGACTCCTGCTGGGCCCCCCTCCACCCTCCTGAGCTTTCAGTGCAAAAATGACTCAGATCAAGGCAGTATTTCCATCTAAGCAGCCTAAACTAAATTCCATCCCAGCTCAATTCCCCAGGCCTTCCCAACACTCTTAACCTACCTTGCCACGTACACTGAGGGACCCTCACCTTTTCTGAGGCCCCATCTTAAGAGGTGGAGCAGCAGGCTGATCCCACAAGAGCATCATGGCTGCTTTCCTGTGATTACACTGCAAGACCTTCCTGGTAGAAACTATCTTCCTCACTGGCCTGTCACAGTGAGATAACAGTCCTCTCTTAAATTTGTAATTGCAATTGGAGGAACCACCCCTCCCCACATGCTCAGAACTGTGTTTGGGTCCTAAGCCTGACTCCACCGTCCTCCTTACTCCCATGATTCAAACCCAGCCAATCAAAGTCATGGTGATGGCACATGACCTAAGACAGGCCAGAGACTCAGGACAAGAACTTCTGGGTGAAACTGTTGCAAAAAGGCACTTGCCACTGGGGATGCTCAGCTGCCATTACCTAAACTGAGACCTTGGTCCATTTTGCCACCATGAAGAGAAGCCTCCCAGAGGATGAAACCAGTGCAGAAGAGAGCAAGTGAGAAAGAGACAGATACTCAATGTCTCTGAGTGTCTGGGTCCAGCCACACTTTAAGTGGCTCTCCCTCTTAGCTTTAGGTATTTGGACTGGAAGGAAAAAGAGCTGGTTCTGATTCCAACATCCTTCCTGGTACCTCTGTTCCCCTTCATTAACTGTGGGTGAGAAAAGTGAGCCCTTCTCTCTTTCTTTCCAACAGGGGATCCCTAAATAATCTGAGTCACCAACACCAGCCCCCAGCAGATTAGAGAAAAATCCTCCTAAAAAAAAGCAGAGACTGCAGGAGAACACAGCAACTGGATTTAAAGAATGAAACAGCATGAATTTTGGAGTCTGTCAGATTTCTCTTCCTGTGAATCCATTGACAAGTTATTATGTGTATTGGGAGAGGAGATTTTTTCATTTAATAATACAAGTAATTTATAAGTACACTATTCTTTTAAATGTAATACAAAAAAAACCAATTAAATCCTGAAATCCCCCTTTAGTCCTACCTATCTTACCATCTCAACTCCACTGCCTTCCCTAGAGGTAACTTTAGAGCATATCCTTCCAGATTTTTTTCTTTGTATTTGTATAAATTCATACACAGTTTTATTTTCTTTCTTATATAAACAATGTAGCAAAAATCACTTCATACTCTGTATTCACCACATCGTTACTTAATCCTGAGTATACAGCAAGAAAATATTTCCCAGCTTTCCTTGCAATTAGGTTGGGAACATGTGACTGAGTTATGGCCAATGAGAATGTGAGCAGAAGTCACATGTCACTTCTGGTTCAAGACAGTTATGACTGAGAATGCCTTCTCTTTTTCATCCCATGGCTAAAAATAAAGGATTCTGAACTTACGGGATTACAAAATGAAGGCAGCATGGTTTCCAGGCCCCTGCTCACACCAGAGAGCCAACTGACCCACACTGCTCCATGACATGAACAAGAAATAAATCTTGGTAACGTTAAGTTTCTGAGATATGATGTTATTGAAGAATAGCCTGAACTATCCTGACTGATCTAATTAAAAGCATACTCTACCTATCGTTCTGCATTTTCTTTTCTTCTTGACAGTATGTATATGTCACTCATTTATCTTCTCTTCATCAGGATAACAGAGCCATTGTAAATGGATAAAGTAAGAGCACCGAACATGAATTCTCTGGAATTCAAGAAACCCTTTTCTTTTCCTGCCTGCCCTCCTTATAGCACCAATTCATATTCTAAAGGAGGCCTGAAACTTTAGGGTTTTGTTATCCCTCCTAGGAAACAGAATAGATTCTATGCTTTGGGATGCTCTAAGAAGATTTCTTTATCTCCATAATATTTCTCATGCTGGAACATCACAAGACCAAAAATGCTACCATTAGCTATATGATTCGAGAACCCCCACAGATATCAAAATCTGCAGATGCACAAGTCTCTTTTGTATTTGTATATAACCTCCCATATACTTTAAATCATCTCTAGATTACTTATAATGCCTAATACAATGCAAGTGCTATATAAATAGTTGTTAATACTGTATCGTTTAGGGAATAATGACAAGAAAAAGAGTCTATACATGTTCAGTACCAGACGCAACCATCATAGGTCTAACTACATAGTGCATATCAGCAACAACACAACAATTTTATTCTGAATATTTTCAACCCACAGTTGGTTGAATCCATACAAACAGAACCTGTAGATATGGAGGCCAACTGTAGTTTGTTGGGCCTGAAGGCTTTAAGACTTCCTACAAAACTCCAGGAAACATAACACTCTAAACCTCCACTAGTGAAGTGGGGATTAGTGGTACAAGCTGAGAACTTGATGGTAATAGGGTGTGAGATGGGTAACAAGAACACCAAGATAAGAAGGAAAGTAAAAGAAGAACAAAAAGATCTTTGATTCCTCACCGTTTAATTTCATTCTTTAAAAAGTACATTTCTTTTTTCCAGTAGAGCTCTAGTATTTGTTACAGTCCGTTGTTTTCTAATTCTTGGAAAAGTAGTCACCCTCATAGGGAATCCCTGACAAGGCTCCATTAGCCAGAGAGTCCAAGTAACCAGAAGGCCCCAGGGATGTTCAGTTGGGAAGCATAATGATGATGAATCCTGTCCATATTGTTTATGATTTAACAACCGGTTTATTATGTAGGATGTGCTGGGTCACTCCTGGGAAACTATTTAAACAAATAATCTGCAGTTAAATGACCTAATAGAACAAGTGTTGTCAGGTTCTTGGAAGAGAACCATGATTTAAAACTGTTCATAGATTCTTAGAATTAGAAGGTACTTTCAATATCTTTTAATAAGATCCCTTTATTATAGTAGTGACTAAACTGGAGCCTAGAGAAATTAAGAAACCTGCCCCAGGTCAATATTTACGTTCTTTACACATACTTTTACCACTAAAGGGCTGATGACATTTTTATCACACTGTCCTCTCACCGGGGTTACAGAAAGATCACTGGAATATGAGCCACAGACTTATATCTAGCATAGGCTCTGACACTCAGCAGTGCATGACCGTGGCCAAGGGGACCTAACCTTTCTGAACTAGATCCGCCACAAAGCTTTTAGGAGTCTGCCACTTATATGGCTCCCTTCAGGGTAAAATGGCTTCATGCCGTCATTTCCTGCAAAAAATTGCTATAGCTTATGCTTTGAATCACGAACAAAGCCAACCCTGCCACCTAGTCGCAACTTTCCTGGCCAGAGAGAGGAGAGCAGTCAAAGGTAACCATGTATCAGCTGAGAATGGGAAAGACCAATGACCTCAAAGAAAAAACAGTATGAAATCTACCCAGTAAGCACACAAAAGTGCTGGCAGCCCTTTTGGGATGCTTAAATGTTAGGCATGGTGATCTCACTTGGGTATCTATTCAACAGCTCTCATCACTTTCTCCTTCCTAAGAGACCAGTTTTGTTCAAGTTTCTTCCCTCCCTCACTTACTCTGTGTGCCTTCAGATGTGGGTTTGAATACAGTAACCCAACCATAACAGTCTCATCTCCCTGACCAGTGTTTATTTCAAAAAACTCAGATTGAAGCCAATCAACACATGGAATTCCATTAACAGCTGTTATTTGTCCAGAAATGGGCTCATGACTTAAGTTAGCCAATCAGGTAGAAGGGAAGAACTTCTTCTGCATGCTGGGGAAAGATTTTTATTCCATGCTTTTCCCGCCTGCCTGTATGTAAAATAAAAAACATATTGCCCCAGCTGCTGCTGGCAGCCTTCTTGAAACCAAGAGGGAAGATGGCCTGAGTCAAGACCAACCCGTAGAAGGGAAAGGAGCTGAGCAAACCACAAAGAAATGGATCCAGATGGGCATATCTTCCCTAGCGTCCATCCTGCCTCTAGACTTTGTGTGAGATTTTAAATGTCTCTTTCACTTAAACAAGTGAGACCCTTTCTGTTTCTTGCAGTTAGAAACATCTTAACCAATGGATGAGGTCAATGAAAATTCAGATAGAAGAAGGCAAGTCTCTGAAATCATGGTGTGTCCTCAGTGAGGCTGAAAGATTGCTCCAGTGCCACACCAGAGAGTCTTGGAAGTGCAGGGTCCCCACGCCACGCTGCTCCACATTCCTTCGGATCTCTGAGACAAAACCAGGAACTGAAATTTGACCTAGTGTGTCTCCTCCTACAACCCTGGAGGAGCTCAACCAACATAGTCTCTAGTCCTCAGTTTCCATCTATAAAACAAGGTTGATGATACTTGTCCAGATGACCTTCATAATCCATTGACTGTTTCCAAAACCTCATCCATTTTTCTTCTATTCATCCTCTCTCTGTTCCCTTGACTCTCTCAACCAAGAACATGGTCAGGTTTAGAGGAAAGGAGTGGGATGAAAAGTAGTGGTAATAAAGCCACTACCTGAGCAGGTATGGTTTTGCTCTATGGATGACCAGAGCTTCTGAGACACAACAAATTCATTAAGATATAAGTGCCTCACCCCTCTGCCTTCGGCCCCGTTGCCTGACGACACCTTACAGAATGGACTGAGGGTTCCATTCCTTACTGTGTGCCCTCTGCCAGTCTTTCTGGCCTTTAGGACACTGTGCATCCCATTCCAGGACCTCAGATGGTGCTGGAATGCAGCAAGTCACTTCTGCTCCTTCTCCAAGAACACCTGCCAGGTACAGATTGGGCCAGGTTCTGAGAATGGGACTCCCCTGGATGAGGGGGCGGCGGACACATCAAGTTACACTCAATTTGACTCCTGCTTCCTTCCCCATCACTAAATACTTCAGCCAGGGACCCCTGAGGTAACGATATACACAGAGGGCAACCTTGTAGGGACTATAAGGTCTAACGAAATCACATGATAGAGCCTGAGAGGCTGGCACAAGCCTCCTCCTCTTCACCAAGGATGCAGGAGGCAATTGCTTTGCTTTGACCACCAGGATTCTATTCATTCCCTTGGGATAAGATATGACAGTATTCAGATGCTTTATCTGAAAAACAATGAGGTTGGAACAGAGAATCACTGAAGTCACTTCAGACCACATATTCTCGGTTATAACATCTCCTAGAAAGGAATTCGTGAGACTCCTGGAATTTAAGATGTGAGCCAAGTAGCTCCGCTCTGGCCTCAGTGTCTTCATTGTTCAGTGGAGCTCTGCCTATCTCCCAGGGTCTACCCAGAATCATGAAAAACGAAGCATAATCACTCATGTTTCATTTTTATGTTTGAATGAAAATATTTCCCAGTGTCGGTCTCTGTTTCTCTCTCTGTGTCTCTTTCTCTCTGCCTCCAGGAAGCATGTTAAAGGGTTGACTTCCCACCTTGGTCTTTCCTCCACGCTTTATTCCAGTCTCAGCGTTCTCAGGGACTTGTGGGGATTCTTACCACAGGTCTCTCCAGTTGGAAAGACAACTCGGGTCTTCAGAAATTATCCCTGCCTGCAAAGTCTCTGCCGGCGCACTGGGGGTCGTGTCTTTCACAAAGTGCTTTCCTCCCACCAGCTCTCCCACCCCTGGAGCAGCTGTGTGGGTATTAAGACCGGACCTCTGCAGTTCAGCTCCGGGTCACAGCAGGCCCCCCCTCACACACCCTGTGGGCTGTGAGGTTTCCCTGGCTGGCCTTCCTGCCCCATCAGGGATTGGGGTGCGTGTCAGCCAGCTCCACCTGGCTCCTGATCTGCCCTGGAATGCATGGGCAAGAGGGGGGCGACGGCCCACGGGGCTAAGAAAAACGTCTGTGCCTCTTCCCATTCTATGCCTTTCTCTCTTTTCAGCTTAGCAGACTAAAGTTCAAGTCAGGGTCAGGGAAAGGGGGTTGCTAATGGGGTTCAGATTTCAGAAACAGAAGCAGTTGGGAGGCAATTTCTAGGCCTCTGTTTAAAGGCGCCACGCAGGACATTTTCTCATTCCCCCAACAATCACACACTGAGTACCCACCATGTGCCAGGCTCTCGGTCGAGAGCCAGGGGATACCAGGATGGCCCCTGCAAAGCCCAGAGCGAGGGGACAGACATTCTAATGGTGACAAAACTGCTAGCAGCGGTGCGTGGTACATGCAAAAGGCAGTGAGAGCTCTGAGACAGGTGACAGCCATGAAAACGTTTCCGAGGTCTATGCTGCTCTAAGGCAGAATAATTAGGAAGGCATACTTTCTTTCATCTGGAAGCTTATGTATCAAGCACAGTTTCTGAAACAGTCCTCTACCTTGCCCTGACTAGGGGTCAAGCTTCGCGTCCTGTCTTTGTGAATGGATTTCCTGGAGCAGTGCGGACATGTGGCTCATGTGACCCAACACCGCAGCGCTGCCTGACGTAGGATGGACTGGACCAAAAGTTGTCTTCATTCTTTTATTCAACGAGTCAATAAATAAACATTGATTAAATGCCTATTATGTGCCGGGTTTGGCAATCGCATATTTTATTTATTTGATTGTAGCCCCATCCGACAGCGATTTCATGTGGGCAAAAGAGCAAGTCTGACTTGCTCATTTTTGTAGCCCCAGTCCAGCCCAGTGCTCAGCACACACAGGTTCTCAGTAAACATTCGTTGAATGAGGAAGTGATGCAACAGCTATGGGGACTTACAGCCAGGCCAGTAAAATCGTGATTATAGGCCATCGTTGCCTCTGATTTTCTTCTATTTTTCCTAACTGTATGATTACCAAACAAAAATCCAGATATATGGTTAAGGAAAATGGGATAAAATATTTTTAACTGGAAATTTCCTGAGGCAGGGGGGCCAGGGGGAACAACCACAATCTGCAATCATAGTACATACGTAATACTCTTCTTTCTTCCCGTATTCCATTCCCACCTCCATGTCCTGCCTATCCTGGGGTTCGTTTTCATCAATCTGTGCCAAATTATAAAAAGTTTGGCAATACCTGAACAGATAAGGACTTAAGGGATAATCTCACTCAGGGGTGTATGTATCTCAGTACAGGGCTATGACATTTAACAGTTTAAGCCAACATTTAGAAACAAAGGTATATCAATTACTTTGAAATCAAAGATAAATAAGAATTCTTTCCAAGGGAAAAATACACAAAATACAAAGCCAAATGTTATAAGTCTAAGAAACTTACAGAAGGATGTTGGGAATTTAGGGGAGGGAAATTTGGGAGACTCTAGGATGTTCTCATAGGGCAAGTGGCATTGAATATATCTTGCTGTTGTTTGTGCAGGCATGTACCTGGGTGAGCAAGGCATTCTAAGTGGAGGAAAAGACATGAACAAAGATGGAGAAATACATAGTTTTTCCCTTTCTGCTAGAGCTTAGAATACACATAAGGGACCAGGACAAGTTGTCAATTACAATTACAATAGTAGCTAATATTTACTGAGCTCTTACTATGTGGTAGGTACTCTTCATTCCTAAGCAAATAGGTAATATTACCCCTCCCATTTACAGATAGGAGGAAATGAAGCACAGAGAAGTTAAATAACTTGACCAAGCTTACATCTCTCTTAAGTAGTGAAGCTAGGATTTAAATTGATAATGCAAACTGCTATATAATATTGCATATTGACTCAAACTATGTTCCAGGGAATACTGGCCTTATAAAATGTGAGATCCCCACTGACCCCCCTCCCCCCAAAAAAATTTTTGTTCTGGTCAAATAAATTTAGACCTCCTGTACTATACTGTCCACCCTCTGGAAGAATTACTACATACAATTATATATTAAAAGTTCTGATAACTCCTATCATAAAGAAACATGCTTAACTATCTAACCCAGTAATTGCCAAATGCATTTAACCAGAAAATTCTGCATTCAGGTAGCATTTATTGACGACCTGAGGCATAGAGCTCTACAGAAAACTTGGGAATTACTACTTTAGGACATTATTCTTCTCACTCTCTTTCTTTGCTGAAGATATATTTTCTAAGAGGAATAATAGCTTCTATTCATTTAACTCGGGTTTTCCCAAGTGCTTTAACAAATATCTCATCTTATAATATTCTAAGCTTTTAAACTATCTTTCAAATTTCTTCTTTTCCTTCTTTGAAGCAGAATCCTAAGTGATTACAGTTGTGTAGGTATATCTCAGAACACTGACACTCATGTCTATCTTTTTTCAGATCAGAAGGGTGAAATATTCTACTACTTAAAGAGAGAGAGAGAGAAATTCTTTTCTCTTAACAGATTTTATCAGTTCCTAGGAATTACTTTAAATGTGCTTATAATAGTAAATGTCAGAGATTAACACTTCTCAACTCCATTAAGAGGTCCCCTCCCAGACATTTATTGATACAAACTATATTCTGTTAAGGATTACTTTACAAGGAACACAATTCAAAGTGAAACATTTTTAAAGAAAATGAGTTTTGTTTTGTTTTGTTTTTTTAATAGAGCATTTTAATGGCTAAATGACTTCCCCTCACAGAAATATTTGCTTCCAAAAACCATTTTGCTTAACGCAAAGGACTGACTCTGTCATGTTGGGTTTCAGGCTGCAAGGCGACTCTTTGGGGAGGTGAGGGGTGTTATTTTTTTCCCTCAAATTACCTCACAAGGGCAACTGCCCTCTCTGTCTTCTATCAGGGTTGTTCTGTTCATTTCTATTCCTTCTATCTCTTTCTGAATTCCTGGGATGCATGGACATGGAAACTCATACTGGTGTGAATCCTGGCTCCATCACTAACTCATTGGATAGTGTTTCTAAAACTACCTTTATCTCAGTTTTTATCACTAATTTTAAAATAACACTGTTTAATAACATTGTATTGTTACAAGGGTAAAACTGGAACAGATGCAGAGCAACTAGCAGCCCGCCTGACACACAGAGCGGGCACCTGCTAAGTGTAAGGATGTAGATCTACATTTGCCTTGGCAAACTGTATAGGCAAAAGAGGCAACCAGGAGACAAGTGTTACCTCAGTGTCTTCAAGAGCATAGCTTTTGAGATTCTTACTTAACGTGGAAAAGTGGGTGAAGGCTTGTCTCTTTCCCCATAGAAACCCAAGAGGAGACCCAAGACTACCACTGGCTCACCACCCGTCCCCATTTCTCTAGCACTGAACCCCATTCATTCCCCAGTGACAGCTGTTCTAGGCCTCATTCTAGGGTGCCTGGCCCTTGGAAAGAGAGGCGCAACTGTGGCCACAAAACTATGCAGGCAAATGGAGCACTGAAAGAGGTTACTGGATAGAGATGGGGACAGGGGGTCAGGAAGTAAGCATGTTCTCAGCCCAAATGCCAAGTTCAGTAGCTTGAATGAAAAACCACCCTAACCCCCAAGGTCCAGAGGTCACCATCTGGAAATGGGAAACCACCACTAATAAATTATTGTGGGCTGTAGTATTGCTGGATTTCGAAAGAAGCTGGACTGCATGTCAGGTTTGATTTCTCCCTTTAGCTGCCTCCATCGCTATTCGTTAAAAGGAAAAAAGGCTTTTGGTCCCAATTTCTGACCGTGGATGCACTGGAAGGGGGGATGGGTTGCTGGGGCAAAGTGGCGTTGCCCGGACACCCCTCTGCAAAAGTTTCACCCCAAGGCTAAGGCCGAAGCCCACCAGTGCTATTTTGTTCCTCTTAGCTTCCCAGAAGCTGGCAGCTATATGGGCAAGGGTGGCAGATCAGTGAGCACTCGCATCTACTGTGGACCCCTTCTACCCCTCCAACCTCCAACCTACATCTCCCAACCTAGGAGAAAAGCCCTCCTCCCCTCTCTGCATTCCTCTAGGAATATTCCGCAGGTGGTCTCAGGTGTCACCTGCAACCAGAGCTTCTGTCTGGCCTGCAGGGCTTTGCACGGTCCCTGAGCCCAGTCACCCCAGGCCCCAAACAGCCAGCTGAAAGGCCTGGTGTTACAGACATGAGGACAATGGGTCTGCTGGGCTGAAAGCATTCCGGTCTCCCACATTCAGTAGGAAGGGGTGTGTGCTGGAGAGGAAAGGTCATTCATGCCAATGGTTTATGTTTTCCCAAGCCAGCATTCCTCCCAAACAGCTGTGTTTATACAAAACTAAAAGAGAGGGAGAGAGGGAGAGAAAGGACAGTGTCCCAGGGATGACATCATTCTGTCTTGTCTGCTTCACCTCCCCCACTGTCGGTAAGAAGGGCGGCGGGGGGTGGGGGTGAAAGTTGCAGCAGGCTGGTGGACGTGCTCAGTGCCAGCACACGCAGTGTTTCCACGTGCATGTGCTTATTAGATATATAATTTTGCTGCTCTCCGGTCTGCTCCCTCCCCACTCACTCCAGAACATCCTAATAGATTTAGCAGAACACTATTTTCCCTGGAACAGCACCGAGGAAGGCTAGATTTGGGGGCTCACGTTCTTCCACTGAATCTATTTTAAAAAATCCCCCTCACTGAAGAAAAGCCTGACAGGAGGCAGAGTCATTAAAGTGAATTAAAATGCCTCCAAGGAGAGATTAGCCCCAAAGCCATTCCCATATCAGACAAAGGCCCCTTTCATGTAGACTCCAGCCGCTGGAGTCCTGTAAGCAGAGATTAGAGAACAAATTCTCAGAACCTAAAAGTTTTGCTTCTTCGGGAGACAGGCCAATACAGCCTCCTCTGGCTACACTGTAAGAACTCAGCTTCTGCTTATGCTGTCCTTGGCTTTTTAAAACTCAGATGTAAGGGAAGGGGGTTCCACAGGGGTCTCCCCACCCTTCGCTGAGCCAGGTTTGTCCCTAATGCAATCCAGATGCACAAGGCCCTCACCTGTTCTTACACTTTGCCAGAGGATGTAATGTGATCATTGCCCAGCCTCCTGCCTCAGTGTCTCAAGTGGGAAGTCCCTCCATCGGCAATCTGAGCAGAGCCCCTTCTGAGCCTCAGCACCTCATCTACAACTATCTTATTTGGTGTCAGACTGAGCATTACATGATATGGATGCAAAGAGATGGTCAGAATAGAATCCCTGCTGTCAAGGCAACTATCGTTTGTTTCAGAAAGACAGATATGTTCATTGTGAGCGCAGTTCAATATTATATGGACCTAATGAAGGATGTCTGTAAAAATGCAGGCAGGGCATCCAAATTAGTCAATTCTACATCTGGAAGGCTCAGGAAAATTTCATAGTAAAGGTGGCACATGAGCCACATCTTTAATGAAAAGTACATGTTTACTAGGTAAATTCAGACTGGGGATGGAGGCGTAGGGAGGAGGGGAGGAGGGAGAACATTTCAGACAGAGTGTGGAGTGTAGCCAAAGGCACCGAGTGTGACAGAGCATTTTGCCCTGAGTAGCCATTAATGGTTCTCCCCCGGAAGAGCAGATCATCTGAAGAGCAGTGCTGCAAGAGATGAAGTGAGAGGTAGAGAGGGGTCAGATTATTGAGGATCTCATGTGCCAATCTGAGGAGCTGGAAGAAATGCAGTCTTCATACTCCAGAGCTGCTGACGGTTCTAAACGAGGGATATTTCATAGTTAGACATTTTAGAGAGATCGTCTCGGGGGTGTCCAAGGTTGGAGGCAGGGAAACCAGTTTTAAAAATTTCAAGACCCCAGAGAAAAGTTGGTAAAGATTTGATGGACAGTGGTGGCAACACAGGG
>NW_024351729.1:21756782-21871932 GCF_902729225.1 Pteropus medius
GTGACCTATGAGAGAAAAAAAATGGAAGAAACTGGCCTTAATTGAATATGAGGGGTGAGGGGAATAGAGGAATCTAATGACTCCAAGGCTTGGTGTCAGTGCCCAAAACAGGGAATTCAGGGGAAGAAGGCTGTTGGGAAGAAGGCACCTGTCACCCCCGAGCACCATCTCGAGCCTCTCAGCCTCACCTCTGACTGCAGCCAAGGTTTCAGCCACCAGTTCTGAGCAGCTGCGACCTGGTTCCACCTCACCTGCAGCCTCTGCATGTCGCCTGGGGCTCCTTCCACCAGGTTCCCCTGGCCTGCAGTGGACTGCATACCTGAAGGAACCACAGGCCACTAGTGTGTAGTGCAGGAGAATTAACGCCCAGTGGGCCCCCAGAAGAGGATGACGGTGATGAAAAACAGCTTGCGCTTCTCAGAGGGCCCATGGGCTAGATCACCCTGCTGTCCATGGCCAGCTGGGCAGTCCTTCTTTGTACTGGACCTCCCTCCTCCCTGTTTCATTCTTTTTCCTTCATTCCCCTTTGGAGATCATTTTCCCAAATAAACTATTCACACACGTGATGGCTAATTTTATGTGTCAACTTGACTGGGCCACAGTGTCCAGGTATGTGATCAAACATTTTTCTGGATGTTTCTGTGAGGATGTTTTTGGATGAAATTAACATTTAAATTAGTGGACTTTGAGTAAAGCACATTACCTTCCGCAGTGTGGGTGGGCCTCATCTAACCAGTTGAAGACCTGAATAGAATAAAAGATTGTTTCTCCCGCTTCACCCTCAACATCAGTTTTCAGGCCCTTTGATCAGCTGCCAAAGGAAGACCTTCAGATTTGAATCGCAGCATCAGCATTTCCTGACAGGCCACCCTGCAGATTTTGGACTTTCCAGTCTCCATAACGGCATGAGCCAATTTTTAAAATAAATCTCTTTCTATATAAATAAACATCCTATTGATTCTGTTTCTCTGGAGAACCCTGACTAACATGACACATAAGTCAGTAGTATCTCAGGCTCTGCTCTCTGGAGAACTCAGCCTAAGAATGGGAATGTTAACTTTCACATTACTGTAGGATAAGGAGATGAAGACAGATATTCAGCTGGGGGTACCCACAAAATAAACATGGATTTAGGAGTCACCCACATAAAAATGGTACTTGAAGTCAGGAAGATAGATAGAGGGAAGAGAGAGATGACATAGATCCTTCAAAGACTCGAAAAATCATGTTAGATTCCTTGTCTTCACCCAAAATAAATTAATTCAGCTCCTTTGTCCAAACTTACTCAAACGTTTTGAGAGAAGAGGCAGGGGAGATGCAATAAAATTTTTAAAAAGTATCCTCATACTCATAAAATATGGGTACAGATAGAGTCTCACCAGGGTCACTATTTCAAGTCAAGATGCTTAAAAGCAACTGCTCCCTTTCACCCAGTTTCCCCTGAGAGCACAGCATCTGCAGCCTCGAGGCTACAGTAGTCACATAGGGCTGGGTTTCAGTCCCCATCCCTTCTCCATATTAAACACATCATTCTGGCCCCTAAAAGAGTGGAAAGCATGGCTTTGTTTCCAAGGATATAACTCTTTTTTATGTTTAACTAACCCTAATGCCCAGGCTTCTCAATGGCAGTGACCCTCACTCTGGCTGATGGCAATGCTGACTGAGGTCCTAGTCATGGCTCCAGTCACTGATATGCCTGCCGTGAAATCCCGAGCACGTCGCTCTTCTTCCCTGGCCTCGTCTTCTCGCACAGGAAATAGGAAGGTGATCCAGGTGCTCTTGAATGTCCCTTTTGTATCTTACATCCTGGCATTCTAAGAGGTCACATGCTTTCTCCCAGCCTGTCACTTCCTTTCAGAGGGGCTTTGGTTAACACTCATTATGGTCTCCTCCTCAACATTGGCTTTCAGGCTCTTTGATCAGCTGCATGTGCTCAACCCAACAACACACACACGTATACCACACACACACACCACACATACATACCACACACATACCACACATACCACTCACATCCACCCACATCCACACATACACACACACAACCACAAAAACACAAAAACCACACACACAACACACATACTTCACACATCTACCACACACAGCCAATACCCCTCCACACACACTCCCACCTCCTCACCTCCCCCATACACACCACACATATACAATACACCACACACATATACTAATAATAATAACACACACTCCACACACAACACACACAAAACCACACACACACATAAGCAACACACACAAGCATACATACCATACAAATACACACATACACACATATACATCACAATAATACAACACAATTCCACACACACACATATAGCATACACCTACCCATTACTTCTCCTTCCACACACAACTCTCACACCTACACACAAACACACACAAATCCATACACCCACACACACTCATTACACATACCCACACACAACCACACACATTACCTACATATAACCACACACACCACACACATAACAATATACAAACTCCATACACACTCCACACACAACCTACACTCCACACAAACTAATAATAATACATGTAACACACATGCTACTAATAATAGCCAATTCATTACACACACTCCACACATACCCACATTCCCACACACACAACCACACACACACCATACACAACCACACACACCACACACAGCACACACATGCAACACACATACCTCACACACATACTACACACCACACACATACACCCACATGCACCACACACACACACGTTCATTACTCTGTGGTCTGTGTTCACCCACCCTCAACATGGTCTTGCCTCCTCTGTGTTTTCAACTGCATAGGAAGGTTCTGGAACAGGTTGCAGGTATAAAAGCTCAGAAAGAAGGAAAAGGCAACAAGAATGCTGATAAATATTTAGTAAAATTTTTCTCCAACCTATCCCTTTAAAAAAATCAAAAACCTATTTTTCTTTCATATTTTACTTAGCTACTTCATCAGCCTTCAGGGAAACCCTTTTCTCATTTAGTTTTTGGAGGAATCTGGCTTCGCTTTCATCTTTTAATTATTTGTACTTATCGTAACATCTGTGCTCATTCTGCAGCCTCCAACAGTTTTATGTTGCTTATGCTGTACAAAACACCAAGAACCTGCGTTCCCAGGCCAAGAATCTCACTGGTAACATTCAGAGGGGAAGGAAGCTATTACTTCCAGGATTGTGGCCCACTGGCATGGTCAAGCCTAGAATGTGTCCAGGATCAGGCCATTGTTCCCTGACCACTCCACCTGAAAGAGCTCACTTACCCAGTTTTTCTCTAGCTCAGTCTTGTTTGCTTCCTTCATAGCAACTACTTGCAAATATATACATTTACACTTTTGTCCCATTATGTGTTGTCTGGTTCCTCTGGTAGACTGCAAGACTCTTATAGAAAGGCATTTGTTGAACCACTGTATCCTCAGCTCCCAGCACAGTGTGTGACATATAATAGATGCTCAGTAAACGCTTCTTGAATGATTCATGAAGCAGCTGGACCAGAAATGCAAGACATTAAATCTTAATGACAGAATTAACAACCCTCAAGTTCCAGCTTGAGGACTAAGAATATGAAAATGAGCTGAAAAACATTCAAGTTATAAGGGTCATGAGGCCCTGGAATAAGTTGAAATACTAGACTCATAGTCAGGAAGTCTGAATTAAAATACCAACTGTTTCTTTATCAATGTATGACCCTGGGCAAGTACCTTATTCTCTCTGGGTCTCTATTTCCTATAAAATGAGGAAATAACATCTGATCGATATTTTTTCAAGATTTTTTTTTTAGCAGTAGAACTTCATATTTTATAGAACAGATAAAAGTAGCATTTCATTAGCATATACTTCCTAAGTGCAAATGTATAATATTTACTCAGTATTTACGTGAACCGTGAGATTAATGAGGCTTTTGATGAATGCCAAAATATCAGATCCAGAGCTATGGATAAGAGCTGATACCTTCTGTTAGATTTAATTACACAGCCTCAAAATTCAGATTCACACAGACAAATGGTTGAAAAATGGTTACTCCTCAGATAAATGGATCTAATTTCCAAATATATACCTAAAAAAGTAAGACAGAGACTGGTTAACTGGTAGACTACATTTCCCAGAATCTCTAACAGTTATGTGCGGCCATGTGACAGATTGCTAGCCAATAGCATATGAGTGGAAGGATGTGCACAGTCCTCAAAAACCTACAACACACAGTCTTTCATGTTTTTTGTACTTCTGCTGGCTCAATGCAGAGGGACATGGAAAACTTGGAAGTTCTGGGTAAAAAATGGTGAAGTCACATATGGAAGCAGCCCGATCCCCACATCTCTGCCTGAAGGAGAGCTGCCTAGCATTCAGAAACACCAATTCTGGGCTTTATTCTACTAATACACTGGATTCATTGTGTAACTTCACAGCAAATAACATGGCTCTAACAAACTGGCAACACAAGTTAACTTTTTGGAGTTCTCAAATGCCTTAAAATGTGGTATATAATATGTGTTTTTTTTAAAATCAGTGCTTCTAAAATAGTTCATATACTTTTCAGAATAAAATGTTAATAAAATAAATGTTTGTCTATTCCAGAAACTCCTTTACGAGGCCCCAGGCATTCATAAAACACTTGAATATATATGTTTTCAAATATATCTGGACTAGATGCTCTCAAAAATCTTTTTCAGCATCAACATTTTATTATTGAATATTTTTGTAATTTTCCAAAGAGAAGTCATATTGGTCTTTGTAAAGAGGAAGTAAACCCCTTCTGCCTCTGTAATAAAACAGGATCTAAGAAACACCAAGAGGCATGCACAGTTTTTCTGGCTTAATTATTGCATTTTTAGAAAGTGAGGGCCTTCTTTAGAGAACTTCGATTCTATGAGAGGATAGCAATGTGGAAAACCTTGACATTTCCCAGATTTTAAATGTATCTTAACTTAGTAATGCTCACCTCTGGCAACAATACTACACTATCGATTTGCAGGGATTTCAGACTTAAAAGAGTCTCTTATCATCATTGCCTGCGAAACTTAAGAGCCTTAAAGTGAACAATTATTCTATAGGATAAAGAAGAGATTCAAACAGACTTCGGATTCAGGCTTCCCCAAGTTTGAATCCAATGCTTTGCATGCTGCTGTGTGACCGTAGGCAAATTATACAACCACCCTGAGCCAACCAGCAGCTTACAATGTGAAAATGGCAACAGGAGATCCAACCCTGAGACCTCATGCCCAGCCGCAGGCCTCTGAGCCACATTCAGCCTCGTTTTGTCCCATGGTTATAAAGCACCCCACTCAGTGCTGAACATTCCAGAAGGAGAGGACCCTCCGTCCCTGCAGGCCAGAGATGCAGCAGCCACTGTGATCTTGCCCAAGTTATGTGGTAGGAGGAGAGCAATTGTTTTCCTCTCTTTTTCTTCTTTTTTGTTTTTCTTTTACAAAACACTTGAGAAGTTTGAGGAAAACAATCTTCGTGAGCCCCTGTGAAGGTGGAACTCTAGATGGCCTCCCAGCTGGGCCAGGCCCGCTGATTGTCAGGCTGGAGACCACAAAGAGAAGGAGGGCTTCCGCACCAAGGAGGCATGGGTCTCTGGGAGTAGATGATCCAAGGTTGAACCAAAATAAACTTGTCAGAGTCTGAATGCTGGGGCAGGCAAAACTAACTCCCAGGACCTAAGGCCTCCCATCTCCTGGGCCAGACCGTTGATGGCTCCCAGATGGAGAATGGTATTTGGGGAGAGAGTATAAACTGGCTCATGTTCACCCTCCAATGAAAGGAAGTGGCCTCTGCCAAACGCCAGAAGATGATGAGGGATGGTTGACAGATTGGCTCTCTGACTATCGGGCCTGTCCTGTCCATCCTGTATCACCATGCCTAGGTCCCAAGGACTGACACTGGAAAAAAGTAATCACTGCATTCTCCTTCTAGAGGAGTTATATTCATTTCTATTTCTCAAGAGAGTACCTTGTACAAGACTCAGTTTATTTTCTCTCCAGATTTGCTTGGCCTCACCTGGCCCTGAACTTCAGTTGCTTGCTCAGTCTCAGCTGCTACATCACCTCATTTTCTAAAACTGCCAGCCATCTCATTCTCCCACAGGGTAGGACCTGGGTTTCAGTGTGGCCTCCGGCACGTCTGTAATGGCGGTTATGCAGCATCAGCAACTCCGGCACCCAGATCTGACCCAGCTGGATTCATGGAGGTTCTGCCTTTCCCAGCAGCTACATAAAGTGGTAAACTCTGAATAATGAGAGTCAAACAATGGAAAGGATCCAGCCAATAAATTCTTCCTTTCTCTCACTCCTCGGAGTATCCAAAGGACTGTTCCAAGATATTCCAAGACCATCGCTTACATTCTCTCCAAAGATTTCCCATGTGCCCAAACAACTCGCTGTGTGTCTTCTTGTGAGGCTGTGGCCAGCTCTATGATGTACCACTTTGGATCTCCTTTCCCTCCTTCCCTGCCCCATCTTTTTTATCCCTCACTCTTGCTGCCCTCAGACCACACTCTCCAAAACAAGAAAACAAAAAACAAAACATTAGCATCTTTGCTTTGAGCTCTATGTTCTAAAGAATCCAGCCTAAAACAGCCATCACTACAGCTGCTGTCTCTCCAGTGGGAGGATTTAATTTAGGCAGACTGCCCTCACCTCTACCCACTAGCTGTTCGATCTCCCCCTTCAAATTGTGTAGCGGAAGTGGAGCAGTATATCTCTCCAGCTGTTACACCAACAAATTACGTTCACTTTTCTTATATTTCTTTTTGGTTTTATACCTTGAACTTGGAGTTTTAAGATACCCTTGGTCAACTTATCAAAAGTAAACTATAAATCCATGTACATGCCTTTCCCAGGACCTAGAAAGAGATAAAATCCTGTTCACATGGACCCTGAGTAAGGTCTGCATTTGTGCAGCAAAGAAGACCCAGACCTATAGTTTCCACTGGCAGAATTCACCCTGGGGTAGCATTTCCCAAAGTCAGATCCATAGAACACAGGTTATGTGAGTTATTAAAAATCAAATGGTTCTATTCTCAAATACACTTGGGTACCCCATCCCTGTAGGTAAACAAAATTGGAGAGTTCCCCTTACCCTGTAGGATTGTCAAGATTTTACTAGAATATTCTATAATGTTCCTTTCCAAGAGAGAAGTTGGCAGCATTTTCAGAATTTACTGGAACACATCCTTTTATTCCTATACATCTCACAGGAGGGATGTTGCACAAAGTACCCACTCCCTGTGCATAGTGATACGGCAAAAATTCTAGACATACCAGCTCCTGGTAAAAAGTCTCTCTACTCTTCAAATTTCAAGTTACAGAATCTCTGGGTCCCTGTAGAAAATAACACAGCTATAAAGAGTCAAGCTTATCCTACTACCCCTTTGAGAAAATATTAGGAGTCTACTATCCAGAACCCTATAGAACTAATAAAAGATGAGGTAACCCATCAAGAAGTAATTCTAGACAAAGCTTACTTCCTTCTTCCTATTGTCCTCTATCCACAGATTGAGTTTTATGATTCTCCCACTTCCTTTCCATATAATGTTACGACTATTCCTCCCACCCCCACTAATAACCACTATCAACCTGACTATGCCAACCCTAGCAGAAAGAAGAAACTGAGAAACAACCCAACTTCCCAGCCTGCATATTCCCACATGTCTCCACCCCTACCCAGCTCATCAGATATCAGCAGCTATTGAAGGCTTGAAGCATTCTGTTCTTTTCGCCATCCACCAGTGCTCCCTAAAGTCACTTTTCAGTTCCAGGATAAATATAGTGCAACCCAAAATTTCGTTGCTGTTAGTCCTGGCGGTTAAAGCTGCCATCACTATATAAAATCTTGGGAGTGAAGGCTTTAGTAAGCAAAGCCGACTAATGACCCCATCCCTGTGGTAATAAGCAGGGGAAATGAGCTGCTGGGGAAAGCCAGTGCCCCACATAAATCCACATGTTAGCAGGCCTGCCTGTGGAACAGCATCAGTGTGCAGGGAGAAGCCTGAAAGACATAGCCAGGACAGAGCTGGGAACATCGGAAAGAGAAGGGTCTATAGAGATTGCTTAAACTAGCCCCTTTATTTTGCACAAGAAACAGAGGTCCAGATAAGTAAACTTGCTTACTTTGAGGCCACAGCATTCATTAGTGATTGAGCTAGGAGCAGAGCCCTGGGTTAATCTTCCCAAAGCAAAATCCAGGACAGCTCAGCCAAGCTATTTTGAACAAAAGCCTCTCTTTGAGTCTCTTAGACACTAATATGTGCCACCTACCCAAGCTTGAGGTGCCAGTGATAACAGCACAGGAATGAAAATTGAAGAATGAAGTTTTTTTTTTATCGCTATGCCTCTATTTCCTCCTCTGTAAAGACAAAGGGTATGCAGTGCTGAAATGGAAAAATGATGCTAACAATCTTAGGAGGAAATTTGAAAGATAATTTATATTTTATATTATCCCATCACAGCCAGAGAAGTAAATCTGATTTAACAATTTACTTACAGGGAATAACTATTAGAATATAAAACAAAGAAGAGGCAAGGAGATGAACTTTGAGCTAAATTTCTCCCTGTCTAACTAAGCAGAACACCTCTCTTTTCAACACCCAGAGATGTATAGATTTTCTTAGAAACCAGGCCAGATCCCCTCCTGAGCACCTAAGACTCTAAACCCAAAGGAAGGGGAGGGTATCTATTTTGTGGCTTTTATGTTTTAATATAAATTTTTCCATAACCATGCAGGGCATGGGGAAGCTAGTCAGCGCCATGAGTATAACCCAAATCCCAGCTAATGGAAAAGTTCTGAGAGATCCCTAGGAGTCCCTCATATCCCAGCGACCTGGAAACCCTGCCCTGTCTTCTGACAGCTTCTCAAGCTCAGAACACAGACTCAGGCACCTGAGCAAGTGAGCGTGGAGGGAGCTCCTGCTCCAGGTAAGTGATCACTCACTGAGAGGAAGTGTTCCAGAAAGTTATTCCCAATGTCAGTTCATATTTCCTGTCCTCCTGAAGGACTGGCACTCAGATGATCCTCTCTTCTTGGTGTTTGGACAAATACAGCCAGGAAAAAAAGCTTCCAGCCAATGTAGCATCCTCTCAGCCCAGTTTGTGTGGACTTGAGACTCAGACAGTGCCCCTTTGAGGAAGCCCAACAGCATGGGGCTTCACATTCTCCACATTTGACCAAGGGACACCAAGGTCATCTCTAGCTAACAGGCTTTCTAGCTCATTATTCAGAGACTTTATGATCTATGACTTGCTGACAAGTAAGACAGGACAGTCTAGCATCTTCCAGAGTATTGCATCAACCAAATCCTGTGCATAATCTCAAACATATTGGTCCATCTGCATGTATCTTTTTAAAATTTTTTGAACTCTGCAGATGTGATTCTTCAAAACTAACAGACAAATTTCTATGAGAAAGGGTCAGCAATCATACTGTGCACTTAAACCCTCATGTCTTGGGTTCGAAAAGTCCAAAAGACTAAGTCTCCCCCTACCATCACCACTCAAATTCCCTAGCAAATGCTTGATCGTCAAGATTGTCCAACAAAGGGCAGGATTAAGCAGGTGGGACAAACTGGGGGACACTAGAAGGCCATTCAGATAGGGCACAGATTCTCCTGACTCACCTTTTTCTAGTGAACAGAGGCAGGTGACCACAATCTTCACCCTTCCTCTCTAGTGCCCCCCAAATTCCCTTTGGCCCACCTGAGCTCTCTCAGGCACCACCCTGCCCACAAACCAACAGACCATCCTCTCTCAACCAAGCCCTCACCTGAAACCCCTGGGCCTTATTTGTTCTATGGGGACAAGAAACTAGCTAGAGATGGAGAAAGGATGCTGCCCTTTTCTCATCCATGTGACTCAAGGCCCAGGACCTCAACCTGCCCTAGGCCAGAAAACTAAGAAAAGGAGGACCTGATGTGGGGCGATGATCCAGCTCCCAGGACCAGATGCCTCTTCTTGAGGGGACCCTCTCCACCTGTACCACAAGCATGGTGGGCATCAGGGCGAGAAAATTAAAAGTTGTACAAATATATCAGCATATGTCCTAGAAGTCTTCTAGAATATACTATGAATTCCTCTTGGGTAATGTCATGGAAGACATGGACCTCACACTCATGAGCCAAGTTGTCATGCATAGCACACACCTCAGGTAGAACTTATCACCCCTTGGACCCAAGAGGCTTCATGGAACCAATAATTAATATCCTCTGGAAGTCTGATTTCAGTAGAGATACCCGGCCCCAGAGCCTTTCCCGGGATGGGACATCCACACAGACTTAATCCTAAAAGGAAAAAATCACAAACCAGAGTTTCTCAGAAACTCAGAAACTGCATAGATGTCTCCTAGGGTCCCCAACCATGGCCATGCCTGAAAGATCCCCAAGAAGGTGACTTATATTTATTTTGAAATGTCTAAGGGATTGGTAACACAGAACTATTAACCTTAGGAAAAACTCTCCAAAATATCTACACTAAAACCTTGCAAAGCCTACTGCCACCAAAACTCACTTTTTCATCCTCCCCAAAGTCCTCCTTTGCTCCCTATTGCCCCAAAGTTAATTCTAAACTCTTGGTATGTCATTGAAAACCCTCCATGACCTGTGCCAAATCTACATTCCTAAACCGAATGTGCCCTGAGCTTATCCATGCACTCTGTGCCCCAGCCACACCAGTCAGGTCATTAGTCCCCAAGCACACTCTGTACTTTGGCCCATGTCATTCTTTGCCTCACCTGCTACCCCACCACTACCCATCTGTTGTACTCTTTTCTAAAGAACCAGCTCAATTGCCATGTGCTGCATCAAGTGTTCCACAGTATGTCCAAATTAACAACTCCTACCTTTGTATGTCCATGGAAGAAAACACCAACTTAGAGCACAAATCAGGGCAAAAGCTCTTTCGTCAATTCATTTACAAACATCTACTGAGCTGCTAGTGTACTCCAAGCCCCCAGGACTTTGCTAAGAAATGCCACTTTAAAAGACTGAATAAGATACAGTTGGATCTTCGGGCTGCTCACAGTCTAACAGGACAGTCAGAAAATAATAGAAACCACAGTGTAGCACGACATTTGCTCTAGTGAACACACAAATATCTTGCTGGGCAGAAGGGACACTAGAACAGATGATGCATGTACTCAGCAAATAAATTAATAAATTAAAGTCCCACTGAAGAAACACCAGTGACCATAAGAAAAGGTCCTGGGAATTATGTGACTGATGCGTGGAAGGAACCAAGCTAGAGACCAACTCAACAGAAATGCTGACTCTGCTCCTCCAGGGAGATCTTGGGAGAACTCACAGCATTTCTTTTAAAAAAGCCTTCCCAGATGAAATCAGACCAGGGCTTACTCAGGGGGTAAGGAAAAATCGTAACTTAAATTAAGAGCTTACTTCCCCCAGTTCAATTCAACTCAATTACACTCAACCAACATTTCCAGAGCCCTATTAACTCACCCGATGAAGTTATGCTCTTTCATAAATCCAAACTCAAACCTTAAAGCTTGGGCCTCAATTCCAGAAAGCCAGTTATTCCCATGCAGGCTAGGATCTTGTTCCTAGATAACTTCCTGTAACCCACTGCACACACCTTTCTACCTTCTCAATCTCCCCCATCAGACTGTCAATTCTATGAAAGCAGGGACTACATGGGACTGGTTCATTGGCTCTCAGATTTTCAATACTAGAACTCTAAGTTTAAATGAAATCTTACTTGGAAGCATGAATGCATCAAACAAAGCAAAGCAAAACTTGTTCTGAGAGGGCCAGAGCCTGTACTAGTCTCCGTGGCAAATCACCACAAACTTAGCTTAAAACAACACAATTTATTATCTTATAGCTCCAGAGGTGGGACATTAGATGCGGGTTTCTCTATGCTAAAATCAAGGTGTTGACAGGGCTGCATTGCTTTCTGAAGGCTCTAGGGAAGAAGCGTTTTCCAACTGCTGGAGGCTATCCAGATAGCCCCCTTTCTCCATCTTCAAAGCCAGCAGCACTGCATGTTCTTTACCTTTCTTCCATAGTCACATCTTCCTCTCTGCCTCCCTCTTCCACTTTTAAGGAACCTTGTGATTACATTGGGCCCATTTACATAATCCAGATTAATCTTCCTATTTTAAATTCAGCTAATTAACAACCTTAATTCTATCTTCAACATTAATTCTCCTTTGCCAGGTAATACAAAATAGTCACAGATTCTAGAGATTAGGTGTAGATATCTTTGTGGGACCTCTATTCCCACCACCACAGAGCCCAATCCACCCCAGCTCCAGGGCTCTTCGGAGCACAGATTATGGAACCACTAGGATTAGCATCATAAAGGATAATCCTCTGTATGCAACCTGTGCAGGGATCAAACCTGGCTCCTCTCCCCACCAAGCACAGCAACACTCAGCTACCAGCTGCCTTCCGCCACACCTCCTGCCACCACACCTCCTGCCACGTCCTTTTCTTTGAAGTCAGCCTTCCCAGGAGTGTAGGGAGAAATGGGCAGATAAACCTAGATGCAACTAGAAGGGAGATGTGTGATGGACTGAGAACTGCAGAGAATACAGGTCCATGGGATCTCTTCACCTCTAAGACTTCTGTCTTGTTACACCAGGCTGTTTGAAGGCAGGGTCTGTATTGTATTCATTTCTGGGTTCCTTTTCTTTCCCTTCTCTGGCTGTAGGATCATGCTTGTCTCTGGGCAGACAGGCCAGAAACATCAAAGAACACTTTTAGGAGCAGCCTTTAACCAGCCACAGGTAGGAACTAATGGATAAATATTCCTGTTCTTTGCCCCTCAGTGGGACACTTCTAAGGCATCATCTACACTACCACCTAGGTGATCTCCCATGGAATTTACTGAGCCCGGTGCCCACAGCAGTAACCTAGTTACTAACACAACTAGGGTGACCAACTTGTCCTCGTTTTCCTGAGACTGTTCCAGTTTAGCACTGGAAGTCCCACATCCCAGGGAGCCCTCAGTCCCCAGCAAACAGGATGGTTGGTCATCCTAAACCCAGTCTATTCACTAACAGCTTTCTTCCTTCCCTTCTCCATCTCATTTTTGCATTCACTACTGGTGCTTCCTGGCATCACCTCCCAAATACACAACTAACTCATGCCCAAATCCTCACCTCAGGGTCTGCTTCTGGGAACAGCCAAGCTGAGACAAAGCTCCTTAGTCCAGTTTGTGTCTAACTGGCAGGGCTAGTGCATTATGGCCATGCATATGCTGTACCCCAAAACTCTAGGGGGTACCATTTACATAGATTATAATGTGAATGCTCTATCTAGGGACATGCAGTGGAGGCCCTAATGACAGCTGGTATCTCTGCCTGGGCCCTCTGTCAGGTTCTTCTAGGATGAAATTCTTTGCTCCACTTCCTACTACATGAGAAAGAAGAGGCACACATTACCAGAGGAATCTTCCCATAAAGACAGAGTAGGTCTAATCCACCCCCACCCTTCTCCTCCTCGCCCCAGCTATGTCCTGCCCTTTTCCAGATGTTCCCATTTAGTTATGGTGGGAGCCAAGCAGCAGACAAACAGCAGACCGTGCCTGAACACCCTTCACAATCGATTGAGCTGTGGCAGCTGGGCTTGCCCCCAGATGGAGAGAGCTCTGTGCAGACAGCAATTATGTACGGGAAACCTAAGGAACCTGGGGACCGGACGACCATGGCTGGTGCCTCTGTGATTCCCACTCAACTTCAATTAACAGCCCTGAACATGAGGAAGGGTTCTGAGCTCTGACAAGCCTCCCACAGACACTAGTTTGGCCTCACCTGGGGAGACACCCCACCTCAAGGGATGGAAGGCAGACCTAGCAGTGGACATCTGGACACCCCTAATGAGGCCAGCCCAGGATGGGAGCTCAGCTAATTGCTCAAGTCAGCCGTGATGTCTGGATTCCAGCTGCCACGTCTGGCAACACCATTTGAATGTCTTAAGTTTACTGTGAGGTTGGGACTTGAGAGACCCTTAGGAATGGGGAATGTCAGCTGGGGTTCATGCTGAAGCAATTAAGGGGACGTTTGTGGTAGGTGAAGAATGGAGGGATAGTAAAATAAAAATATCACAGCTTGCTAACATCTTACCAGGAAATCCATAGTCCCCAGACAAAATGGGTCATTCCAGGAATACAGAGCATGTGGTGTGTGATTGCAGAGGAAGGTCAGGGAGACTGGAGAACATGCTGGGTCCTGACTTGGGTGCCTGGGTTCTCAAGATGCAAATTTTTTAAATTAATTTATTTTTAACTCTGTAATGTCACCACATATTTGATCCCTTTTACCCCATCTACCTTCCCCCTATTCCCTCCCCCTATCTTCTGGTAACCACTAGTCTATTGTCCACGTCCATGAGTCTCTGTTTGTTTGTCCTGTTCATTTGTTGCTTTTAGGTTTATATCCCATATATAAGTGATATCATGTTGTTTTCAACTTTTTCTGTCTGGCTTATTTCACTTAGCATGATTACCAACATGCAAATTGACCAGATCACCGCCCTTCCTCACATTCTTCATCTCACCTGCCTGAAAAATAGAATGATTCGACTTGCCTACCCTACACTCAGACCAAATCTCCACTGAGGCTAATGAAGTTGAAGCTTCCTAGCCCTTTACTGACACAGGCCAGTTTCAAGGCCCTGGGAAGAGTCTTAAAGATGTTTTACATGGTGTTTTTTTTTTTTTTTTGCCAAATTTACAAAAGAAAGATATTTTAACCCTAATCAGTTAAGACCATTGTCTCTTTCCACTCAGCTTCCCTTGGTCACACACCTTCTAAGGTCAGGTGGTGTTGGTATTTGGGACGTTTAGGTAAAATAGAGTTGAATTTAGGGTACATTTACTTTCAGTTTAGTGGGATAAATTAATGTGGTTCAGTTCCTCATTTAGTTCCAGCTGCTCCACTATGAGAATGGCTTCCAGAAATTCTCCTACTGTCCTCTGCACTGACTCACCCGTGTCGTGGCATAAAGGTGCCAGGCAGAAAGGCCTATTGTGACACAAATGTATCTTATAGCACCAGACTGGAATTGTCTGCATAATGTAGAAGAATTAAGGTTTGTGATATAAGCAGCAAGAAGCTAGTTTATGGAAAATTATTTCATCATCAGAAGCATAGGAATTGTAAGTGGAAGATTCAGTCCTCATCAGTCCTTAGGCAAAACGGAAGTGTTCTCTTGCTAGGAATATAACTGATAACTCAATATATAATTATAAACATACTGTATGATTAAATTTTTTTCATAGCTTTCTGCATGAAACCCAAAGATTACTCTGACATCAACAAGTGAACAATGAGAAAAACATTTCTGATCTTTCCCAAAGCAGTAATTCATTAAAAGAGATAACATTTTAAGTAGGAGTAATGAATAGACTCTTGGACCATTAGGTAGTTCAATTTTAAAAGCTAAATAAATATATTGAAAAAAGAAGTTTAATTTCTTACTAATTATATTGGCATAAGAAAATAACAAAACTCACATATGCCACTAACCAACACTATGAAAGACAAATTGGTTAATGAGTGCAATCAGTTCAAGGAGCATTTAAAATTAGCCAACGCTCAAAGAAGCTTGATCAACAACAATAAAACTCAATTGAAAAATGGACAATGGACATGAACATACATTTCTCCAAATATAATAATACAGATGGCCAAGCAGCACATGAAAATATGCTCAGCATCACTACTCATTAAAGAAATACAAATCAAAACCACAATGAGATACCACCTCAAACCTATTAGGCTGGCTACTAAAAAACAAACAAACAAACAAAAAAACCCAGAACAAGTTGTGTATTTTACACATAATTTTTAAATCTTGAAAACTTAAAATGTCTTCAATCTTATAGCTCATATATGAGAGAAAAATGATTAAGGTGTTTCCAAATATAGGATTTGAAAGTAGTAAAATTACAAGATATCACCAATAACAAGCTGTAAAACTGACAGAAAATGTACATGATCGATAATAAAAAAAAAAGGAAATTGTAATCGACATAGAAAATAGACTAAGTTATCTTTGTATTCTCACTATAGAAAATGTTACCAAATCATTAACATCTAATAAAGTAATAAAAAAGTATGCAGCAGGTTAGAAAGTGTCAAGACAGCAGACTAGGTAAAAGCGGGGTTCGCCTCCTCCCATGACCACATTAAAATTACAACCAAATTATAAAACAATCAACTTGGAGCGCCACATGAAGTCTAGTTTATCATAACATATTCTGAGAACATAAAGAAAAAACATGAAGTCTAGTTTATCATAACATATTCTGAGAACATAAAGAAAAAATATGAAGTCTAGTTTATCATAACAATTCTGAGAACATAAAGAAAAAACCACATCGAGTCTGGTAGGAGGGGCAGAGACAGGAAATGGGCTGGTGAACACCAGCAGGGAGAGTGTGGCTTCAGAGCCTCCCCTGAAGGAACGAGGAGCCATTGACCCACACAGAGGCTCCCCAGACCAGGGTTCCAGTTCTGGGAAGAGGAGTTCTCACAAAATCTGACCGTAAAAATCAGTGAGGATTCTAGCCATCTAGGGGAGACAAAAGGAACCTGAAAACCCAGACATGCTCCTTAAAGAGCCCGGACACAGACTCACTCGCTCGCAGACACTCACCCTGGGCTCTGGTGGAGGATCAGCAGCTCAGTGGGCGCAAGAGACATACAGGAAAAAAAAACTGAGTTGTGTGGTGCTGGGGCAAGGGCTAGAGAAACAGCCACCATTGTTCTTTTGTCAAGCCCCTTTCCTAGGCAGTATGCAGACAGGCGCCATCTTGCCCATGTTGATACCGCCCCCATTACAGCCAATTCTGAAGCTGCATTGGCCGGGTAAGATCAGCTGTTCCACCCCTTGTCTCCCTCGGCCCCGCCCCACCCAACCCATAAATTGCTTGCAGCAGGTTTGTTACCAGGCAGCCAGCACCCCCTGAATCTTCTCTGGGCCGCACGTTCATCAGCAAACAACAGCCCTCAGTTCTTATAGCCCATGTGCAGCCTATACATCCCAGAAGAGACTTGCAGTGGTAGGCCACAAGCCCTGTCCCAAACTACAGTATTTCTTGCACAGATCCTGAGTATCTGCAGGCCCAAAGAAGGCAGTGGCTGACCTTGCTGCGATCTGAGCTTTTACAGGAAGCCACAGATTCAGCATTGCCACAAAACCTGAATCTGCTTTGGTCAGGTGAAACCTGCTCATTTTACCCCTGCGACTCCCTGGGTCCTCACCCCACCCAATTCATGTACCACCCAAAGGCTCTTTCAGCTCAGAATATTATGAACAGCTGGCAGGCAGCCTCAGGCCTTGAGATGCAGTGGTTCTTTTGCTAAGCAGCTCCAGGCCCAATACTGGGGGTAACCAACCTCAGCTTGCTGCGTGGTCTCTACCCCTTGCCTCCAGATCCCAAATAGGTGGCAACCATCTGCAGATCACTTTGTAGCTCCTACAAGGTACCCCCAAGCAATCAAAAGCAGTGGCTACTGTTGGCCTAAACAGAAGCCCCTCCCAAGGGGCCACAGAACCAGCACACCTGGAGGATCACATCGGACCACAACAAAGCACCACCTGACTAGCTCCATAAGCAGCACATCCAAAGGGTGGTCTCAACAGGTACATGAGCCTGCTGGGGCAAATCCTACTCTGAAGGATCAGTCCACACAGGAGCTCATACCCTGTGTGTGTGGCCAATCTCCACAGCCAATCAGCCCAACAGTCAATCCCATCCACTGATTTGCTAACAGCGATCAAGGCTTAGCTACAACAAGAGAACACCTACAACCCACACTAGGAACACACCCAGAGCCCCCAGCAAAGGTGATCAGAGAGACTGCACCACTGGGCCACATAGGACATGTATTATATAAGACCACCTGTCCAAGGCCGGGAGACAAAACAAATCTTCCTAATACATAGAAATAAACACAGAGAGGCAAATAAAATGAGAAAACAAAGTAACATGCCACAAATAAAACAACAGGAGAAAACTCCAGAAAAAAAATATAAAGGAGGCAAGCAATATACCAGAGACAGAGTTCAAAACACTGGTTATAAGGATGCTCAATGAACTTAGGGAAGGAATAAATGATCTCAGTGAGAACTTTGACAGAGAGATAGTAAGCATAAAAAAAGGACATAGAACCATAAAAATAAGCCAATCAGAAATGAAGAATACAATAACTGAAATGAAGAATACAGCAGAAGGAATCAATAGCAGATTAGATGAAGCAGAGGATCAAATCAGTGAGTTGGAAGACAAAGTAACAGAAAACACCCAATCAGAACAGTAAAAAGAAAAAAGAATTTAAAAAAATGAGGAAAATTTAAGAAACCTCTGGAACAACATCAAGCATACCAACATTCACGTCACAGGGGTATCAGAAGGAGAAGAAAGAGAGGGGTTGAGAACCCTTTAAAGAAATAAAGACAAAAACTTCCCTAACGTGGTGAAGGAAATAGACATACAAGTCCAAGAAGCACAAAGAGTCTCAAACAAGGTGAACTCAAACAGACCCACACCAAGACACACCTGGCAAAGGTTAAAGACAAAGAGAGAATCTTAAAAGCAGTAATAGAAAGCCGCTAGTTACTTACAAAGATACTCCCATAACAATGTCAGCTGATTTCTCAACAGAAATTTTGCAGGCCAGAAGGGATTGGTGAGTAATATTCAAAGTTATGAAAAACAAGAATCTACAACTAAGACTACTCTACCCAGCAAGGCTATCGATTAAAGTTGAAAGTGAGATAAAGAGCTTCCCAGGCAGGAAAAAACTAAAGGAATTCATCGCCACCAAGCCAGTATTACAAGAAATGTTAAGGGGAAGGGGGAAAAAAACATAAATATGAATAACAAAATGGCAATAACTATGTACCTATCAATAATCACTTGAAATGTAAATGGATTAAATGATCCAATCAGAAGACATAGGGTAGCTGAATGGATAAGGAAACAAGACTCATACACATGCTGTCTACAAGAGACTCACGTCAGATAAAATGACACTGAAAGTAACTGAAAGTAAAGGGATGGAAAATATATATTTCATGTAAATGGAAATTTTTAAAAAGCTGGTGTAGCCATACTGATATCAGACAAAGTAGACTTTAAAACAAAGGCTATATATACTAAGAGACAAGGAAGGATATTACATAATGATAAAGAGATCAATACAACAAAAGGACATAACCCTAGAAAACATATATGTATCCAACGTAGGAGCACCTACATATATAAAGCAACTATTGACTGATGTAAAGGGAGAGATAGACAGTAATACACTCATAGTAAACACCCCACTGACACCACTGGACAGATATTCCAGACAGAAAATCAATAAGGAAACAGCAGCCTTAAATGACACACTAAATCTGATGGATTTAATTGATTTCACCCCAAAACAGCAGAATATACATTCTTCTCAAGTGCACATGGAACATTTTCCAAAATAGACCAAATGTTAGGCCACAAAACAAGTCTCTGAAAATTTAAGAAGATTAAAATCAAGAATCTTCTCCAACTACAACGGTATGAAACTAGAAATCAACTATAAGAAAAAAAACTGGAAAATACACAAACACATGAAGGCTAAATAACATGCTACTAAACAATGAATGGGTTAACAATGAGATCAATATATAAATCGAAAGACACCTAGAGACAATGAAAATGAAAATATAATGACCCAAAATCTATGGCATACAGCAAAAGCAATCCCAAGAGGGAAATTAATAGCAATATAGATCTACCTCAAGAAACAAGGGAAAAAAAAAAAACTCGAATAAACAATATAGCTTTATACTTAAGAGAACTAGAAAAAGAACAGCAAACAAAATCCAAAGTGAGTAGAAGGAAGTAAATAATAAAGATCAGAGCAGAAATAAACAAAATAGAGTCTAGAAAAACAATTCAAAAGATCAATGCAACCAAGAGATGGTTCTTTGAAAAGATAAACAAACCTGAGAAACTTTTAATCATACTCAACAAGAAAAAAAGAGAGAGGCTGAAATAAAATAAAAACAAAAGAGAAGAAGTAACTACAAACTCCAAAGAAATACAAAAGATTACATGAAAATACTATGAGCAATTATGTGCCAACAAATTAAATAATCTGGAGGAAATGGATACATTTCTAGAAACATACAATCTCCCAACATTGAGTCAAGAAGAAACAGAAAATCTGTACCAATGAAATTGAATCAGTAATCAAAAAAACTAAAAACAAAAGTCCTGGGCAGGATAGCTTCATAGGTGAATTTTACCAAACATTCAAAGAAGAATTAACACCTATTCTTCCCAAATAATTTCAAAAAATTTAAGAGGGAAGCCTCCCCAACTCTTTTTACGAAGCCATCATGATCCTGATTCCAAAACCAGACAAAGATATTACGAACAAACAAACAAACAACAATAACAACAACAAAAATTATAGGCTAGTATCCCTAATGAACATTGATGTAAAAATCTTCAACCAAATATTAGCAAATCGAATTCAGCAATATATTAAAAATATCATACACCATGATCAAGTTGGATTTATTCCTGGGATGCGAGGTTGTTTTAATATTTGCAAATCAATTAGTATATGTGCTGCTGAAGCGAGCACAATATTTGCAACAAATCAATTAACATGATATACCACATTAACAAGTTGAAAGGAAAAAAAGCATATGATTATATCAATCGAATCAAAAAAGCATTTGACAAAATCCAGCATCCATTTATGATAAAAACTCTCAGCAAAGTGTCAATAGAGGAAATATATCTCAATATAATAAAGGCCATATATGTCAAACCTACAGATAACATTATGCTCAATGGGGAAAAGCTAAAAGCTCTGCCACTCTACCTATATGATCTTGAGTTTAACCAGTCACATTTTGAGCCTCAGTTTCTCTATCTTAAAATGGGAGAAATTCCTTGGAATTCCCTAGTTCCCATAGGTAAGACTGGCATACAGAGGAATCACCATGAAATCAAAAGTACCCTGGAAACACAATGTCATAAAGCAAAATTTCTTGAAGCATTTACCTCATTTATCTGAATTTTTCTAAGGTGTCTTCTCTGGTCGTATGGCAAACGCCATGGGACAACTGAATATAAGGGAAATGTTAAGGGAGCCCAGGCTAACTCAGATCCATTGAACAAGGAGAAGTCCCTTTAGGATCTTCCCCAGACAGGGAGGACACTTGAGATAAATTGATGGTTCATTAGTCTGGAGAAGCATCAAAAGAAAATCTAATTAAGAGTAATTAAGTTGAAACACCTCCCCTAGATCTTCTTTCTTTGAAAGTTAAAACCATAGAATATGGATGGACCTAGTAAAATGTTTCAGAGCTTGAGTGTAGTGTAAGACAATGAACCTTGGGATAAAAGAGAAAAAAAGAGTGAAATTCATTGTTCAAGACTGATAGATTAGATATGGGAGATAAGATCAAAAGTTGAATCAAAAATGACTCCCAGTTTCAGGCTCAGACAACTAGATCTAAAGAAATGCTATTTGAGATTTTTAAAAAAGGCTTAGGGAGAAACAGTGTAGAGGGAATATCGACTTCCTTTTTGTACCAGTTAAAGTTGAGAAACTGGTAAGACATCTAAATAGAGATGTTAGGTAGGCTGTTGGCTATATAAGTCCAGAGCTCAGAGAGGTCTGGTTTCAAATTATAAATTTGAGATTCATCAGAAAAATGATGGTATACCATGAAAATGGATCAGATCACCTAGGAAGAGGAGAAAAGAGGAGAGAGAAGGGGTATGGAAGAGAAACTAAAATTAGAAAACCCAAGTTTTTAGATAGCAACTAAAGAAGCCAGCAAAGCAGAAGTAGCCAAAGAGGCGGGCGGTGAACAAGGAGAGAGTATGTTATCTTGGAATCTAGGAAAAGATAATGAGAAAAGAAGGAAATGGTCCACCATACCAAATGCTGCTGAGATATAAATCTAATGTGTTGCCTTTGTGTTATCAGATGACCCATATGAATAGTGTCCAACACACACTAGTCAGAGTCAAAGAGAGTTGCTCCAGTGTGAGCAAGGAAGTTGGTCAAGAAGGTTGTTCTAACTCCAGCTGAAGAGGAGGTCACAGAGGTGTCCAGAGAGTGGACAGACACTAGTGCATCTATACTCAGGTAGACAAGGAGCCAGTCAAGTTGTAGCAAAGACAGATCTGTCTTAGAGTTGCCCTCAATGTCAGCTCAGAAAGTCAGGAAACATCATCAAAGAATCTGACATCCATATCAGCTGGTCTGAAATAGAGGAAGTTCACTCAAATCATTGATCAGAGAAGTGAGTGAACATTCAGTGCCCTGGGAATTTCCTTTTATATTCTATTCCTGCTTTACTACAGAATCCAACACTAGCCACATCTGCCGGCTTTGTTCACTTCCCCATTCTCAATGGAAAGATGGGAATTGCATGAAAATACTGCAAGAGCAATATTTCTGAAATGGAGCTTTATAATGGGGAGCCAAGCTGACACCAGCTCAGATAGCTGATTGTTTGCATCTCATCCCAACTCCATGTTCAATGATTTCATGTTGGCAGCTTGAAATCAGCTATGGTGGGAGTATTTACACCATGGAAATCAGCACACATTACTAATCAGGGCTTTTCCTCCCTTTGCCTCCCCCACTCGCTCCTGGAAAACCACTTGTTAAATATTTCCAGTACACCACTAATAGTGTCCTGCAAGATGTAACATGACATGCCAAAGAGGGGGTAGGAAGTTACGATCAAATACTTTAGAGAAACACAACTTCAATTTCTTGGAGGTTCCCAATGCACATTAGTATATTAAAGACTTAAAGAAGTCTTTCTATAAAAAAATCTAATTTTTTTCCTATAACAAAGAGTTTTTCAAACTTATTCAACTAAAGAATCCTTTTTTGTAGAATATCTATTACTGTCATCTGAAGTTCATGCTGCTTTGGACTTTTTAAATAAAACTAAGTTGTTAACATTGACATAAAGATAGAAATTGGACATAATCATTCTGCTATACATTTCCTTGGCTATTTCAAGAGGTGTGTAGATGATGAATGTTTCCAGCCATTCTTGTGACTGCTGAAAGACACTTATTATTTATGACCTGAGTTCTGGGTGGTGATTGCTGTCATTAATAATGATAGTTTAGCCCCAGGGCTTGGGAGACAGCAGATCTGGAGTCTCTCTCCTTAGCCTGACATTCCTGTGATACAGGAGTCGGGGCTGTAAAGCCCAAAGCACTTAGGACCAGCACTGGGAGTGCTAGATTTCAAATTCTTTCCTCAGTCAAGAGCAGGCACTTGGGGGCCCAGGGCAGGGGTCTCACTCTAAATGTGGAAACCACCGCTGGTTAATAGATTGAAGTGGGGAGCTCTTGGGGACCTAGTGGAACAGAACAACTGTGTTCATTAAGAGAGCCAGGAAGCGGCCATGGGGGTCTTGTCCATCGACAACTTGGCAGGACACAAAGTATTTTACCAAAAGGAATCTCACAGCTGGAAGGAGCAGGTGCAGGCGGAGCAGAGCCAGTGCAAACGCTGGAGAGAGATTAAGGCAGGAAGGAAATTGGATTTTCCCAAGTTCCAAAGGGGAGGGGTGTGCTGGGAGGAGAAAAGTGATGAAAGAAGGAGACAGTGAGACTGAAATAGATTTAGGACTTGAAATAAATACCCTTCACCAGCAAAGGGGCTGTCGTTTTGCATTTTAACAATTTAGCAGGCAAAAAGCCTCAGTATTAACTGAATCCACGACTTCGACAAAAAAGGGAGATCATCAGTTGCTGACCAGGAAAATCTAAAAGTAATAGAAAATGTTCACATCCTTCATTCCCCCAGGAACAGGTGTGGGTGCTAGAAAAAAAAATGCTCTTGCTGACCCTCCACCCCTGCTGTGTTCCTGTCTCTGGACAATGGGACCCTCTTTCAGCCCTAGCCCTGGTGGTAGACCCATCCTCCAGCTCTGGATTGATGATCAGCAAGTGGCAGGTTCTCCCCAGGGCAAGAAAGAAGACCAGTGCCAGGAACCATAAGCAGGAAGGCTTTCGCTCCAGACAAGGATAAAGTGAAAGATGGGCACCGTATTTCCAGAAAGCTATGGCATTCTACCCCTAACATTCTTGGGTTCAACTTGAGGTGATGTTTCCTTCTCCACCTCCTCTAACTCCAACCATTTGGAACTAGTTCTTTACATTTCTAGATCTGATTCAAAAAACAACACAAAACAAAACAAAACAAAACAAACACCAAAAAATAAATAAGCATTGAAAAGGTCAACTAGATATAATAGCACGATAAATTATATTTTAAATTTTTATACGTAACTAGATTTTAAATTGTATTTTATTATATTATATTTAATTTATATTTTAAATTCTATTTTTATATATATGACCAATACGAAGTTATGAAATGTGAAAACAAGTCCTGTGCCCATTTTCAAGAAGTAAGTGTGTTTTATCCAAATATTCAGATCATCCTGTGGCTAAGAACACAGCCTTCCCTTGTAATTATTGAGGGGCCCAGGTTGCCTTTTCTCTCCTGGACATTAGTCCCTCCAAATATACTCCCACAGAAGATTTTAGAAAGGGGTTAATGTGTTTGCATTCAAAGACATTGGAAATTACATTGGAAAAATTCTCGTTATTCATATTCAATCTTTAAACACTGATTGACATTCTACAAAGTCATTCTCACATACATTATTGTATTTAGTCCTCCAAATAATCCCTTGAGTCAGGTGATATTTTTTGATCCTCATTTTCCAGTTGAAGAAACTGAGGCTCAGAGAGCTTGCAGCGAGCAGGACCCAGGTCACACAGCTGGTAAGCAGATCTGTGTGACTCTAAATCTCTTGCTACTTCCCCTACCCTTTGCCATAATCCTCTGGAAGGCAGGCATTGGCAGTGTGCTCTGCAGAGTCCCCACACAGAGACTTGTGCAGGCAACTGTGTAATTAAAGATGGAGGAGGAGGGTCTCTTTTCCCACTGCCCCTATGTTGGTTCTTGGTGCTTATTCCCCAACAGACCCCTATTTGCTCTGCGCCCTTGTTTCTTCATATACAACGTACCTCCTTAACTCCCAAGCCCATTCCATATACCAGATTGCTGAATTTCCTGGAGTGGCTAGAAATGTGCTAAAACAACAACAACAACAACAACAACAACAACAACAATACAGCCCTGAATACTTAGCCCAGCCCTTTCCTCTCTAACACTCTTGCCAGAAAGTACAGGGCCCTTTGAGCTGAAAAGGAGACAAAAAATGACAGAGAAAATTAAGGAGAATGTACCCAACAAATATTTGTTGAACTGATTACTTTCCAGACAAGTCCACTGAACACATCACATCAGATGTCTTGTTCTCTCAACCTCTAGCCAGTTGTTACATCCTTCTCATTTTTGTATGACCCCTTTTCATTCAGGACCAGATCCTGGCTCAGTATACACCAGCTAGAAAAGAGGAGCATTCAAACTCACCTGGGAGACATGTGAAAAGACCACATCTGGCCTTTGCCCCTTAGCTCTAGCCTCACTACCCCTGAATCATTTCCTGCATCTAACCATTTCCTCCTCCAGGAAACTTCAATGGTTCTTTATTGACTCTAAGATTAACACCAAATTTTTCAGCAAGGCATTTTACAGTTTCATATCATTCAAACACTACTCATGCAGTGCATGTATTTATTGGATGGATGGATGGATGGATGGATGGATGGATGGATGGATGGACGGACAAATGGATCTAATATTCAATTTCCTCTGGGGAAAATGAAGGACCTTATCCCCTTTTCCTACATATTCTCTTCCCATACACACACCTCTACCACTATAGACATTTTGGCATCTATAGTTTCTATTGTCCATAATCTAACCCAATAGCCTAGAGGTGCCAGGGGAAGGGCCACACCCTAAAATGTGAACTACCTTGGAGACACAGGCTCTAAGAATTGAACAATGTTGACTTAAGTAACTTCCTTCTCAAACCTTTGTTTCTTGGTTTATAAAATTGAGGCCTTCAGATGTGGAGTAGAATTGAGAGCTCAAAAACCCTTCTTTGGGAATAAGCAATATTCTCCAGTTTTTTAGCTATCAGTCATCTAGAGAATGTAGCTGCTGAAAGATATTGGAAAATCCCCCGAAAGAATTTGCAAATCATTGTAGCCTTGAATGTAGCCAATGGATCATGACCCCTGCCTAAAGCTATGTGAGAGGCTGGGAGAGTCCAGACTCGGCAGCTCCTGAGGAGGGCCCAGAGTATCCAAGTAGGCAGTCAAGGTCAAGCTTACCTTTGCTACCTACTACTGTTCCCGCAGCTGGGGCCATGTAAGGAGTTGATCTGAACAACCTGAGAGAGACACAGTCTTTCATCACTCCCCTCTATATTCCAATCTTTGGTATTTCTGAGCCACTTAGTACACATTATCATCCATGGTCAAATGAACCTAACATCTCTCTTTTACTATTCTTAATCTTTTTAGTCACCCTAATGAAGAGCCCTGGGGACTATTTACTGCTCCCCAGTGAGGAGCAGTTGGATTTTTTATCTCTTGTCAATTGTGAACAAGAGCTCTATTTGATATTATTTTTTATGAGAAAACACACCTTCCCTGATGATAGTTGCTTTTTGGGACAGGGTTAAGAAGTGATTCTACAGATACTCCCTTGCTTGCTCCTGAAAATTCTCACCCATCCTCTACCTTATGATGCTTCCATCAGTGAAATAGGAGGGATCCTCGTGTGACTTCTGAACCATCTCAAGCTCCAAGACAGCCTGTTCCCAGGCCTGGCCTGGGGCTGCTCTAGTGAATACACAAGCATTGACCTAAAACAGCACATTGCATCCTGGATCTAATGGAAGGCAGCCCTGAGACTTCCTATGGCCAAGGGTAGTGCATGAGGGTTAGGAATCATAGGCCTGCATACCACTAGAGCCTGCTCCTTGATTCCACGTGGTCTCAGACAAGCCCCTTTCCCTCTTTAGGCCTGATTTTGTTCAATAAAGGGGGAAGAATCAACATATTCCTAGTATCAGTGACAATTATAAAGCACTTCGGAAAAGCCTACTACCAGGAAATACAAACAAATGCTATGAAGAAAGGCATACAGAAGATCTGACTAAATGGAAAAATACTGTGTTCATGTAAAGATCTCAGTTGTCCCAGATTCATCTGTAAATTTAATGCAATCACAACTTTCATGAAACCTGACAAGATGATTCTAAAATTGAAATGGAAAAACAAGTACAAAAGAATAATAAAAATATATATATATATACCAGAAAAACTGCTCAGTTAATCTGTTATTTCATATTAAAGAGTAAAATTATTGTTGTTTGAAACCATAAAAAACTATATATTGGGTAAATGAAAACAAAGAACACAAAAAGAAATTCATCCCACCAGATAAAATAATTATAACACTCTAGAAATTTTTTTAATGTGGCATTGGCTCAGAAATAAACGAATAAATCAATGCAACAGAATAGAAAAACTACAAATCAACTAATGAGTGATTAGGCAAAATAATGGCCTCCCAAAGATGCCTCCCTGCTCTTAATCCCTGGACCCTGTGAATATGTTATATTAGATGGTGTACTCATTTGCTAAGGCTGCCATAACAAAACATCACAGACTTAGGTGGCTTAAACAAAAAAAATTATGTTCTCACTGTTCTGGAAGCTGAAAGTTCAAGCTCAGGGTGCCAGCAGAGCTGGTTTTCTCTAAGGCCGTTTTGCTTGGTGTGCAGATGGCCACGCTGTTACTGCCTCTTCACATTGTCTTTTCCTCTGCGCACATTTGTCCCTGGTTTCTCTTTGTATATCCAGATGTCCTCTTCTTATGAAGACAGGAGTCAGATTGGATTAGAGCCCACCCATATGACTTCATGTAACCTTATTTACCTCTCTAAAGGACTTTTCTCCAGATAAGGTCATATTTCAAGGTACTAGGGGTTAGGGCTTCAACATATAAATTTTAAAGAGACCTGATTCAATCCATAGCAGATGGCAGGAAGAAATTAAGGTTACAGGTAAAATTAATCGGCTGACCTTGAATGAGGTTAGATTATTCGGAATTATCCAAGTAGGCTCAATGTAATCACAGGAGTCCTTATAAGTGAAAGAGGGAGTCATAAAAGTCAGCTTCAGAGTGATGCAATGTGATCAAGATTCTAACGGCCATTGCTGACTTTAAAATGGAAGGGGGCCAGGAACCAAGGAATGCGGGCAGCTGGAAAAAGCAAGAGAAAATAAATTTTACCCTTGAGACTCCAGAAGGAATGCAGCCCTGCCAACACTTCAATTTCAGCACCATGAAACCACTGCAGACTCTGATCTCTAGGAGACTATAAGATAATAAATTTGTGTCGTTTTAAGCCACTAAGTCTGTGTCATTTGTTACAACAGCAATAGGAATTGACTACATTTTGGATATGAAGGCATTAATATCAAAGTGTAATTTCAAATAACTGGAAAAGAATAGACAATTAACTAGTCATCCAATTAAAAAATAAAATAAAATCAGATTTCTATGCATGTTATTCACAGAAAGAAAGCCCAGATGGATTAAAAACTATGACAATATGCACATGACAGTAATGGAAGACAATATGGGAGAATGTGTTTATGACTTTGGAGTAGGGAAGGGGAAATAAATAGCAAAAAAATTAATAAAGTTTACAACATTAAAATATAAAACACTTGTTGCAAAAGACAACAAAAACAAAGTCAAAAAATAAGCAAAAAATGGGGGAAGCATATTTTGCAACATACACGTCTGATTTTTACTGTTTTTCCTTCTTGTCAGTGAGCGTGAATCACTTCCTAATTGAAAACGAGGAAAAATGAGGTGGAAAGAATCTTCTCTACCATTCTCTTTTCTTCCCAGGAATAGGATTGGAATAAATGAGGAAACTTGCCAAAAAACAAAATCACCATGGGAACACAGGGCTTTGTTTTGTTGAAGTACAAAAGCAAATTATGGTTTCTTAGGCATTTCCACCCTCATCTTTCCCACCTCCTTTTGCTCCCCTTCCTTGCATACACTTGTGGAGTGAGCTAAGACCAGCCAATGGTCATAGGAAAGGACTGCTGAAAGGCTAACCTACTTAGGAACTGCTGAACGTGTGACTAAAACTAGCTATTTCCTCTTTATCTCTTCTTCCTGGGCACATGACTACACTAAATCCTCAGGCTCCCTTGCAGTTAGATGTGCCCACCTGAGTTCTCGTCAATGGAATGTGGCCACAAATGTCACTTCTAAACCTAACACCTGAAAACCTCCCATACTTCGTGGTCCATCTTCTGCTGGTTTGGCACAAATGAATATGCAAACTTGGAAGCCATGTGCTAAAGTTACAGAGCGATAAAATGGAAGGAACGTGGGTCCCTAAATCATTGCCTAGAAGAGAGTCACCCAGCGATCCTATATCGGGCTTATGAGAGTTAGAAAAAATTATATTGTATTTGAGCTATAATACATTTTTAAGTTATGTTTGTTTGCAGTAGATGGTATTATATTAACTAATTCAGAAGCCAAACTGACTTTTTTTGACAAATTTCTTGGTCTGACATCTCAACGACTCAATTCTTTGGGTTAAATTACCTCTATTAGAAACCATACCAGTTGTTTTGTGTCATGATTAGGATGATACATGGACACTCTCCGGGAGCTGCCTGGAGTTCCTCAGTCATCTCAATGGTACCAATAACAGAATGAGCAAAAGAGGTGATCCTTTTCTTCCTCTACCCAGCACCCTCGCCCTCCCTATCCCTTGCCTAACCAAGACAGGAGGTAAACCATAAAACACATCTTGCTTCATGCTGGCATTCAGTAGACCTCACCCAAGGCTATAGGCTGGAGATATGAGGACCTAGCAAAGTATGTTTTATGCCCAGTGTCCATGATGCCTTTGCTTGGACAGCCATATATCAGACACCATCTCCACCCCAAGAAAGGGCAGGTGAGCCACAGAAAAGAATTGCCTACTGCTGCCCTCTGACAGTCCTTCAAAGTGGCCAAACTATTCACCCACTCTCTCTGATTCAGCTTCTACACCAGAACCAGAGATACACAGCATGGGAAAAGAGGCTGCTGAAGGATGGAAGCTCCTTAAAGACCAGGCTTTGTCTATCTGTGTATCCCCCATCCCAAGGCACGCATCTCTAAGGGGCACACAAATGAACTTGCATCTGAAGAGTTCTTTAGAAAATACATGTTTGCATCCATTCCCCTTACTTTACACATGGCAGACATTCGGTAAGCCTACATGGACTGGACTGGAATTCAACTGGATTGGGAATAAGCTGCCAACTGAAAAGTTGCCTCCCCTCTTCCCCCAGGGAAAGCTGCTTTTTGTTCCCTCCTCTATGCTTTCACGGCACTTACTTGGTGCTTCTGTTTAGCCCTTGCCAGGCAAAGTTACAATTGACCTGTTTCCATCTCTGACATACTCCTACTTTGTAGCAGAGGTTCTAGAAGATGCCATGGTCCTGTGTCCTTGGCCATCTCAGATCTGTTTTTATCATGATACGCATTGTATACAGCTGGGGAGTTCATTTTCCTGCCTCCAGCTAGGATTCTCAGCTATATACGTTATTCCTTTCTGAAGAATGCCCACAGGAGAGAAATCCAGCCCATTTCTCTGTTCGGTACCAGTGCTGAAATATCCTAGTGCTCAGTTCTAACTTAAATCCTTTCTATTGCTGCGTCTGTCACTTCCTTTAGTGAAGAAAGAGAAATTTGGGCCCCTGACCACTACATAAAGAGTAACCAATTCCTTCCTTTCCTCTTCCCCCAACACAGGTCCTTGGCAACCCAGCCTTCTTGTTTATGAGCTGATTAATAGATTCCAAGGTTACAAAACTCTCTACTTAAGCACCCTCCACTGCCACATGTGGGGGAGCCTGCAATATCCCAGTGACCAATGCAGCCAGGGTGTTGTGACTTTGTATGCTGTGCCAGCATGGCCCAGGACACTTCCTGAGGACCCTATGTGCCACTGTGTCACCACTTGGACAGCCACGTGTGCAAGCGCTACCTCCATTAAGGGATGGAAGGACGTGAGAATTAGCAGGTCCCTTCTGGCAGACCTATTGTGGACTCCAATCCTCCCCCACTGGCCAGCCCTGGGGAGCGCTGGCCCCCACGCCATGAGCTTAATTACTTTGCAAGAGGACACTTGTAACTGGACTTCCTCTTTGTTCTCAGAGAAAGCTGGGAGTGGGCAATAGAACAAAGGCTGGTCTTTGCAGAACACGGGCATGGGAGAACCCATGCTGCGAATTTGGGTCTGAGCCCATGTGTGGACGCAGTTGAGGATACAAGGGCTTGGGAAGCATGAAGACGGGGTGCAAAGGAAACTAAATCCCCACCTGAGTGCTCAGGCAGCTGTCTCATGGGACTCCCATTAGACCCAGCTATGTCTGAACCAACCTACGAAAACCTTAGAGAAAAAAATGCTTTATGGGCTTCTCCTGTCCCCCCAATCCTGGAAAGCCATTCTCTAAAAATCAAGTCTTCTTTTCTATTTTTGGAAGACACATTGGGTTGGAGGGAGTGTGAAATTTTTGTGACTCACCTGATCTAGGGCTTTAACTCTCATTCTTAGAATAATTTTCTTGAGTCTAGCCTAACTCCCTCCAGCTACTTGATGATATGAGTCTGTGGAGGCTCACAAAAAGCTACTGGGGCACTCTTTATAGAAAGGAATCAATAGTCTCCCACTCCTTATCTGTCTGGGAACAGATTCCTTTGGCGTAATACTTCTTTGAGGAATTCTCTGCACCAGTATCAGCAAGGGAAAGGTTTGTATGTGATCAGTGCTCTACTCTTGAGAACCCTGAACTAGCAGAGCCTGCTTCTTTGAAGGTCAGAAGCATCCTTCTGCCTCACGGCAGCCAAGAGGAGTGGACAAAGAGGCAAAGAGAGTGCCCAGAAGTGGGGAAGAGAAGAGAGAAGGAGACAAGTGTGAGAAGGGACTCCTAGATGCCCATTTAAGACTGACCATCAACCAACTGAAAGACTACTCCACAGAAAAGGTTATCTTTGCCACCACCCTCCCATCCCCAGGCTCTGTGTGTTTATGGTTACCTGAAATTATTTGCTTTCTGCTGCTCTCTTTTCTGTAAGGCATAATGCATACACATGTGAGTCACCTTCCTATATGTCAAGATCACTTCCAAATCATCCTTTGGCCTTCTTTCCTCTAGAATGGTTGTCTCTCCTTTTACTTCCCTCCCAGAAATTTAAAAGAAGGAGGAGGAAAGGAAACTCATGAATTAAATATTTAACTTAAACTAGGACATGAAAGAGATGCTTTCCATAAATATTTTTATTTCATCCTCCTAGCTGCGCCCCCCCAAAGGCGGGTGTAATTTTATCATCAAAAGGAAATAAACATTTGTCATATGAAGAAATTGAGACTGAGGTCAAGGAGAGGAAATGAGCAGCCCTGGGTCACAGAGCTGGTAAATGGTAGCTGCCAGATTGAGACTCCAAGAACGGGGCCTTCGTGGTCCCTCGATCAGCTCTGCATCTCTTCTTCAGCCCTGATCCACTTCTATGTCCCCCATATTCCTTTAATTCTACCACTGATCTGAGTACCTGACACAGATCTGAGCATAAAGAGAAAACAGCACCATATAGACAACTTGGAAGGCTCTGGGAAAGACTTACACATGAGACTATGGAAGTAGAAGCTTCCAAAAGATGAAGCATCTACATGGAAACATTAGCCATAACGTGAGGCTCGGGGGCCAGGAAATAGTCCCATCTCACTAATAGTCGGGCTTCTCTAGAAATCACGGTATACAGTGCCTGGGTCCCAGCTTCCATCGTTAGTGTCAGGACTTCTCAGAAGTGATGGATTCTCAAATCTCTGTTTTCCAATTTAAAACATGACTGTGAGTCCAAGAGAGCTCTCTGAATGCATGAAACACTGTAGAGGCAATAACCAGGCCATAGAAGCTCAGAATATCAAGGCTGGACAGGATCTCAGAGTTCAGCTAGCCAGAAGCCCTTAATACAGCTCTGGAAAATTAGCAACCCAGAAGGAAAGGGAAAGAAAGGGAAAGTCTCTCACAAGTCAGACTGGGGCAGAAGGTGCGCTCGACCCTGGGATCCCTGAACTGCCATCCAGCACTTTTCCCACTCTACCGGGTGTTCCAGATCAGATGGCGTGTTTAGGTCTCCTTCTATCTCTGGAATGCCGGGGCAGTAGAAGTGGCTGTTACAGGAAACCATGAGAAAGATCAAGCACTTGATCCTATCTAGGAAAGAAGTCTGTCCCTGCCTCCCCCTAATGCTGCCAGGCTTCTTCCCATACTCTTCAACCATAGGACCCAGTCAGAGATTACTTCTGTTCCCTGCCAGATTGCCAACACCACAAATACACAGCCTAAGCTTGTCTTTGTCCCAATTGTTCCTGTGTCGTCTAAGTCAAAGGGGAAAGAAAGAAGACTCTACACTGAGGAGATAGGGCTCAAAATGGCCAAGGGGTGAGTTCAAGGCTAGGGTTAGAGTTCATGGAATAAGATGGGTGAGGTCAAGGTCTCTACACAGAACTCAGGAGAATAAAGAACTACGAGGGGAATTCATCAAATGGCAGAGAGTCTGTTTCTCTGTGTTCAGTCAGAGCTTTATGAGCATCATTCATAAGGGGCTCCTTTTTTGAGGCTCAGGAGCCTTTGAGAGATGCTGGTTTCAGTTGCTTTCATTTGTTTGTTTTATCTCAAAAAGAAAAGGAACTAGGAGCTTAGCTATGAAGAGACTCTTTTATCTCACCTGGGGAGGGCCTAGACCACTTCACCAGACCTTTTGCCTAGGAGAATCTCCTAGAGCCGGGCATCCAAGAACCACCCCGACACACTCCAACTTTCGCCCACCTCCACCCACAGGGAAGGTCCATCTTCCTTATTTCAAGGTTGTGAGAGTCTCCCAGTTTGTCTGCCGCCCACTGGCTTCCATGTCGGGTTACGAAACCACTGGCCAGCTCACAGTTTCCTAAACACGTTCACATATTATCTTACCACAGAGGGGGTTATCTGACACAGAGATCTTGCTGCGTGGCTCAGGAAAACATCCTGACAGCCACAAAAAGGTAAATCAAGACACCAAACTCACGCCAGCTGGGGCTAGCAGCAACATGGCCCTTTGCCTGGCGGTTCCAGGACAGTTCTCAAATGTAAACACTTCTCCTCTTCCTCTTATTTTCTCCTCTGCTGTTTTCTTTCCTAAGGATTAAGAGATTTCGTTTTCATTGTTCCATAGATGGAAAGGGAGGTCTTTCTGAGTCAGTGTCAAGCACTGTGTGTTCTTTATGGTTTGCTCTGGAAATGACTTGAAACTCTGTCCCTTCCCCCGCCCACCACCCCACACCATACCTCCAACCTGCTGAGCTCTCCTTTCAGTGAAGGCTGCTACAGAAGCAGCGAGTCCTTTTCCAGTCGCCTGACCATGTGGAAGCCATAGAATGCCAGTCGAAATACTACCATCCTATCTGTGATTGAGGCGGGCAGCATGTAAAGAGACTGAGCACTGAGAGGGAGAGACAGCCCTGCCAACAGCCTCTCAAGCAGTCTTGATGTCTCCACGCACCATTGAGGCACCATCAGGGTCCCAGTTTACTGAGTGGGGGCTGAGGATGACTATAGGCATTATAAAGTTCCTCCTCCTCTCTCTGGCCAGCTGGCCTCTAATAAGCTTCTGGAAGAAGGAAAGAGAGATGTCGAGAAATGGGGCTCAGTGAGGAAGAGAAGCAGGATGTGCTGCTCATTCTCTATTTGCCCCCCCACCTCACTCCAGAGCCATTCTCTGCTCTGTTCTGTGCCTTGGGGCCCCTGGAAACAGCTTCACCCTTTGCTTTCTGGCACCCAACCGGATTCAAGCAGTGAGAAAACTCCGAGAGGCGACTGGAGCATGGAGAGCAGAGGTCCCATCTTGTGCTGCATTTTTGGCATGTCCCTCAAGGCTAGCACCCCAGGCAGCCCCACCTCCACTCGCTCAACGCTCACCAAGCCGTGGAATCACTGTTTTATCCTTTATTTTCACAGCCCTAGGATGGTTACCACTTCCTGCTGGTGCTGGTCTCTGGGTGCCTCAACTTCCCTTGTGTGCCCCGCTAATGTCCTACCTACACTCCTGCATGCAGCCCCTTCATTAAAGTCTTGTTTGGCCCCTCCAAGATAAATGCTGTCTCCTGACAGAACCCTGACTTACGCTTAATGCAAGTGTGAAAGTTAAAAGAAAGAGGGGGCTTTCAACCCTGAGGAAGTCATGCGTAGCCCTAAACCAGCACCACCACCTGGGTCTTGTTAGAAGTACAAATTCTTGGGCCCTACCCAGATCTAGCGAATCAGAAACTCTGGGAGTGGGGTGCCTCCATCTTAGTTTTAACGACATTTTCTTTCAACAATCTACTTTATCTTAGTTTTAGCAGTCACCTCTGGGTGATTATGACCCACAGGTGAGTTGGAGAAACCTTGCTCTGGAACCTCAGGAGCCAATCTCTGTCTATCTGCTTCCCCTGTGTATTTCCTACCCCATCCTGAAGAGAGGCAGATAAGGGAACAGAGCATCCAGATTTTCCGAAATCATGAAAATTGGGGCCCTGCCCTCCTTGGTCATTCAAAGATGACTCTGCAGGTGGCATTTATCACCTGGGTGGTAGCTTAGGCTGAAGAGGTCACTGTGAGTGGACAGCCCTTTGCTATACTGTACAAAGGGGACAGATGTTTTTTGATGCAGTTTGCCATACCCACTACTCTCTCAGATTCTTTGCACATAAACACATAAGATCAACCCAGACTCTTTGTTCTCAAGTGCATGAATCGACAGCACGTTGGCCGCAGATACTTCCCGACTGCTATCTTCCAGCTGTACCCAGCTGTGTCACATGGACTGAAATGCTGTGCTTTTATAGTGAATGGGAAATTTTTCTTAGGCTCACATGTGGGCCATTCTCACCTTCCTTATACCAGCTGCTTGGGAGCTGGTTCACATTTGCAATAAAAACACTTGGACTCTTGGGGAAAGACAGACTTCAGTTTACATCTGAATACTCATTGTACCAGTTGTGTGCTCACACCTAGCTACTTCATTTACATCTGTCTCCCTCATCTGTAAAATGGAAGCAATAATTTCTGTCTTTCAGGGCGGGGTAATGATTAACCGAGATGACATATGTACAAATGCCTTAGCACAAAGAGTGGCTCATACTAGGTGTCAATAAAAACTTGCCCCTTTTTCCCACTCCATCTCCTAGAAGACCATGACCTTGTATTTTCTGTGATGAAGTAGTGGGATAGAGTAAACAGGGCAGAACCTGGAGACAGAATGCCCATGTTTGTCCCAGTGCTACCAAATGCTCTCCATATATCTTTGAGCAATTTATGTGACTTTGGACAATTAACCTTGATGTGCCTCAGTTTTCTCATTTATAAAATGAAGGTGATAATAGTACATATTTCATCAGATGATCGTCATGTTTAACTCCTGCCATATATAAAACCTAGCATATCTATTTTACTCTGGATAAAGGCTGCTATTATTCATTATTGATAGTATTATTACTATATATTCTAAGTGAAACACAGATATAAAGGCTGTCAGGGAGGGATTAACAAACAGAGACAATGGAACAGAATATTTTAAATTGGGGACACATTAATGTGCCTCTTGCTCATTTCTGTGTTTGAAAAAAAAAAATTAATATGTATCTTGGCTAAGAGTTCAGGAAGATATAGGCAAGAATCCAGCAAAGAAGTCATGAAGAATCTGGAAATAAGACAAAGAGAGCCTGGACTGGGCTGGTGGTAGAAGAAATGGAAAAGCTGGGCCAGATCCAAGGACTGGGTCTTTGAAAGGTCCTTGCCACAAAGTAGTTCTCATCGGCGAGTTTTTTCCATTGCCTGGAGAAAAACCAGTCTGTTTTCCATCCCTGGGTCTCTGCAGAGTCATTGTCACCACCACCCACTTTGTTCACGCCCTTCCCTACCCTGTGAAGTCTTTCCTTCTTTCTTCCCCTTCCAAATCCTTCAGGACCCAGCTCTATTCCCACTTCCTCTTGGATACTCTCTCGTGGATTCATTCTTCTCCTTCTTCCTCCTCTGTAGCCCCCCATGTGGGCTGTGGTCAGCTCCATGCCACTTAGCACAAATCTGTCTTCATCCCTAGCCAGTTCGCTGTGGTTTCACACATGCATGTTTTCTTCCTTAAACCAATCATAGGCTTCTTCCCGAGGGCAAGGACCACATCTTCCATTGCTTCAGGGCAATGGAAGAAAAAAATTAAGACAAAAATTAGGCTGAGTCCCCAAAGAAAGCATAAAGGGTACACATAAAAGCTTTGCGTAGACATTGGATCATTTGCAGTAGGTCTTTCCATCCAGATGTCAGAGTCCCTAGTCCCTGCATGCATTCTTATTCTCAGATCTCTGGGACAGAAAAATGCAGCATAGTGCTTTTTTTTCCTTTTGGGGACTCACTGTACACATATTGGCCTGGATCCTAACCCCACTCTGAAAAAAGTCCATGATTCCCTACTCCTCGGGGTAGCTCCGGCACTCCACAGTTCTTCCTCCGCCAGCAGAGCAGCAGTGGACAGAGGGTGGACTAAGAGGACTGTCTCTCCAAGGCCCCTCCATTTTCTTCCCTAGCCAAAAAATCAATAGCGAGATGTTAGATGGCAGAGTCAGGTTAAAATACAAGTCAAATAACAAAGATATAGATTAGTAGAAATGAATATAAAATTCTAAATTTTAAATCAAAACGATCAAGTGCAGAAACATAGCATGGGAAGATCTAATCTGAGTTGACTACAGGCTTCATATAAAATCATAAATGTTATGAAGAAAGTTAGCACATCAATAAATACTTAATGCTCAAAACATTGGAGGTGAAATTTCCATTCTATTAAATGCATTAGTCAGACCAGAACTAGAATATTTTGGACTTTTTAAGGAGAGCATAGACCATAGCCAGAGGAAGACAAGGCCAAAAAAGGGTCTATAAACCAAATCACCGAAGGAATGCTAGAAAGAACTAGAAGCATTTAGCTTGAGGAAGCAATGTCTCACGGGGATATAATCCCTGCTTTCAAATATTTGGAAAGTGTTCATGTAAGAAAGAGACTATTTATTCTGTTACTTCAGAACAAGGGAAGCAGATTTCACTATGAGAAGAAAGTTCCTTCAGCGGTCTTAAAAATATAATGAATTACTTTGTGAGGTAGTGAGGTCCATATCACTGGAAATATTAAGGAAACTTGGTTCCTTTCAGAAGGAATTTGGTATCTTTTTGCTGCTCCTGGACTGTTTAGGATACCCTTACAGGGGTACACAGGGACAGGAGAACAAAAGCTGGCTCCAGTAGAATTAATTTATCCAGCACTCCATTCCTTGGCCCAGTGAGGATACAGTGTTGCTAAATAAATCAGAAAGAATCAGGCTTACTGATTGGCTAGCTAATGGTAGAGATACACCCATCTGACCCAGGAAACAAAGAATCATAGTCAAGGCAAAATGCTCAATAGTGTTTTGAAAAGATTTCCCTTCCTAGAAGAACTTCAGGCATCTAGCAAGGTCACGGTCGAGACATTCAGAAGCCTAAGATGTCCACTTTGGTCTATTAATCACATCAAGAGTAGATGTCTATTGCCCCTTACATGAGAGACATAGTAAGGCCAATGTATAAGGAAGTCAGGCAGTGGCTACATAAGCTAAAACCCCAGCTTTGCCACCTACCACTATGCAACCTCGTGCACACGAATTCACTTAGGCATGCCTCCCTTCCTCATTTTTAAAATAAGGATGTCGATCCTCATAGCACTTTTGATGGTTACATTTTGTGTCAACTTGATTGGGCCATGAGGGTGTCCAGCTATTTGGTCAAATGTTATTCTGGGTGTTTGTGTGAGGGTGTTTTGGGGAGGAGACTAACATTTAAACAGCAGATTGAGTAAAGCAGATTGTTCTCCATTATGTATGTGTGCGGGGGCGGGGGGGTGGGGCGGTGGCTTGTCCAATCAACTGAAGGCCTGAATGCAACAAAAAGCTGACCATTCTCTGAGAAAGAGAGAATTCTCCTGCCTGATGATATTTAAACTGGGACATCAAGTCTTCCTGATTCTATAGCAACCTGCTGACATTGGGACTTGAACTGGTACACTGGTTCTGCAGGTTTTGGAGTTGCCAGCCTATAACAACATGAACCAATTCTTTATAATAAATATAAATCGATAGATGATAGATAGATAGATAGATAGATAGATAGATAGATAGATAGATAGATAGATAGATGATGAATAGATAAATGAGATAGGGTGGGGAGAGAGAGAGAGAAAGAGAGGGAGAGGGAGAGGGAGAGAGACAGAGACAGAGACAGAGAGACAGAGAGACAGAGAGAAAGACTGGGATCCTATTGATTCTCTTTCTCTGGAGAACCCTGGCTAACACAGTACCTATTTCACGGGGCTATGTTAAGATTAAATAAGATAATTTAACTGAAGTCATTTTGCTATATATCTGGTATAGAATAATTGCTCAATAAATGCAAGGGATTTTTTAATAAGGCCATTCTTTATTTTGAGGGGAAGAGAAAAACTTGTAGACAGGGCTGTAAGATTGGGGACAGATGTGATCACGCCCCTGGGTGGGGAACGGCTGCAGCCCGGACATTAACAACGTCCTCAAGAGCTCTTAAACTCTCCCGTCTAAGGACTCTTCTTGACGGCAGATGTACCCACCAGGTCTCTCGGGAGTTGTAGCCACAAGCCCTGGTCCAGGGCAGTTCCCTCTTTGAAACAGATAAGGGTAGAGCCCTGAAACAAGGAGGGGGTAAGCTGTTCCCCAGCAATGCCTCGTGTCCATCCACTGCATCTCCGTAAAGACGGCTGGTTGTCCCCATCCTCCCTGACACTAAAACCAAAGCCTTTGTCTAAACTCTGAATTTGTCACCCCATAACTTCCTCCTCTTTTAGTCTCTCTGCCTTTCTAGGCCTGAAGCCTTTAGCTGAGTTCCCCCACCGCATTGAAATTGTCCCCATTATTCAAGAAGGGCTCACATCTCTCTCACCCCTGCCCTGACATGCCCTGACCACCTTAGCCACTGTGATTACTTATATTGCTACTTACAAGGCCCTCGTGTATTGTTTACACAGTCAATTCTCTTTTAATTTGTACCCACTGCCTCTTCTGAACCCCTTTACCAGCCCCTTAAGGACAGAGACCCCTGTGTTTTGCACCTAGAACACTCCCAAACCTGTTTAATTACTTCGACTGGTGATCGGTACCCTTGCAATTCCTCAGCCATCAGTGCCTCCTCAATGTTCCCTAATCTGGGGCACTGATGCCCAAACCTGAATGAATATCAGAATCTCCTGAGGGAACTTTTGTGAACTGAAGATTCTCCGGCCTCACCCCAGACCTACAGAATCAGAACCTCTAGGGATGGGGCCTTGGAATCTAAATAGTTTTAAAGGGGCCCAGGTTATTGTGATAAGTGACTATATTTGGGGACCACTGCTCTTAGAGATATAGGAACATCTGTGGCCTTGAATTCTCCTCCCTAAATGACTCAACTCATCCAGGCCATGTCGTTAAACCCATTCTCCATTGTCATCAGACCAGCCTCCCAGTGACACTCATATGCCATCCTCTTGCCCCTTGCCTTTCCCTAGTCTGCCTAGTCCACCTAACAACCTTCTTTTATCCTTCCTTCCTCTGCTTCCCTTTCTTGCATGAACTGGCATATCCCTCCCTTCCCCAGCATCCTAGCTCCAGCCTCCTCGAATGGATTCTCATGTTGGCACTGTCTCTGCCTTAGCCTTCCTAACCAGCACACTTTGCCAACAATGGCTTGGGAGGGAGCTACAGAAAATTTCTTAGTTTATATGCAGACTGTTAAGGATAGTTTATCCATGTGTTTGTTCTGGATAAACACTCAGAATATGGCTGATTAGGTAGAATATGCCTAAAATTCTACTTGTGGTCTGTCTCTCATCTTATAATAAGTTCTCAAATAGGAAAAAAAAAAATCCTCATTTAAAGAACTTTAGTGCCTTTGGGAGCATAAGAGAGTTTCAAAAAGATGTAATCTTCCTAAATGAGGTCTCCCATTTGAAAGGCCAGCAGCCTTCATCCCTGCTTGTTCATGACATGTTTTATGTGCACTAAATGCTAGAATACCAGGATTAAAAGGAAACATTAATGCCATCTTCTCCAAGGGCTGACAGATTCACAAAATGTTCTTAGAACAAAAGCCAAGCGTTTGAAATGTTCCTTACAACTTTTCTTGTCAAAGGCCATACCCCTTGTCTTATCCACCATGGAAACAGTTACTGCTTTTCTCAGACTTCTTAACCCTTCACATATTTGTGCCAGCTCTTTGGGGAATTCAATGCCAGGTTATTGATTCCCTATGGCAGGTTTCTCAACAGTGGCACTATTGATATTTTGGATCCAATAATTCTTCGTTGTAGAGGGCTCTCCTGGACATTGTAGGATTTTTAGCATCTCTGAATTCTGCCCACCAGAAGCCACCAGCACTTCTCCCCTGCCACTCAGGAAGCGGGGAGGGGCAAACAAAATGGTTCCCAGTGAGAATCACTGCCCTTCTGTGTTCTGTACATACAGTCCCCATGCTCCAAAAGTCTACAATGCAGCCCGGACATCAACACCTTCACCAATACTCACCATACCCTGTGATAAGCTGTATAACGGGCTCATGAACAAGAAAGAGGATGACCCAACTCTGCCTAGCAGAGTCAGAAAAAAGCTTCACCATGGGGGCAAATTCAGGGGCAAGTTTTAAAACATAAGAAGGCATTTCCAGAGAAAGAGTATTTCAAGCTAAAGGAAGCACTTGCACCAATGATGTGGAACAGTGTGGTATAGGAGAGAAAATTGTTCAGAGAGCTGGAGCTTAGAGTCCCTAGTGAGAAGTGATGAAGCCAGAAAAACTGAACCTAATTCTTGCCAAGTCCCTTTGAACCATATGTGCTACCTCAACCTGATTTTGAAAGTGAATTCATTTTGGAGAAAATTGGGTATGATTTCTAGATGCAATAAGTGGGGATCAGTGGGGCTATATCATACGGTATTGACCTCAAGGTTTACAGTTTCCATTCATCAGGCCCCTAAACCAAGGATATTGGGGCCACTAGACTACGCATTAAAACGTTGACTTAAAACGGGATCACAGTGAACACCAGTCTCATGAAAACCATCCCATTAAAATACCTATCTAGAATGTCAATTCTCAGAAGTAGGGAGTGAAGTCTGGGACAGATAGACATTGCTGCTGCCTGATATGGATGAGGAGACAAGGAGGCAGCAGTCAGTGCCATAGAGGGAAAGATGGTGATGTACAAAAAAAGTTGGACTGAGAGCCAGGACACCAGCTGCGTCCTGGCTCTGCTGCTAGCTGTCTGAGTCACTAGAATTCCAGCAGTTGAATTCCCAGGCCTGTCTCATCATCTATAGATGGGAAAAAATTACAATAACTCTCTACAGGGCCTAAGTTAAGCTGTATCACCTTGCTGGCCCTAAGTTCCCCGAGAGAGACAATATGGGGTCTGAACTGGACGAGTAGTGTGAAGACTATTTGGATCACATTCTCTTTTAGGGATGATGAAAGCTATACCTTGCCCCCATGACCCAGAAAAAAATGAGCACATCTGGAATTGTTTTCATTTTAGGACATTCTCTGGGGCTCCCGGTTAAGACCCCTGGACTGCCTTATCCTTTCTAAGATCCCAGGTAACTGTAGAATTTTCCAATCATAATTACCATGGCCCTGACACAAAGAGCTTGCATCCAGGTGTGCTTGGGTGGAGAGGTTACTGGATGGTAAAAAGATGGATCTACCCTGACAGAAAGCAATAAAGGTTTTTCCCCAAAAAAGAGAAGCTCCCTGTCCATAGCCGTTACTTCTGGCCTTCCCGATATCTCAGATCCTGCCCAATCCAGGCCCGTTGTCAATGTGCCGGGGGATAGAGCAGATGACCTCTGGAGGACCCCATCCAACTGACGTATCTGATTCTATGTCACTGAGGAAACCAAAGAAAGGAAAATGTTTATTAAAATCAGTGAAATATAATAAGGGGGTGGGGATAAGGGGGAGCGCCTAGATTCCAGAACTCTCCCCATGGGGAGAGGATGGAAAAACCCAGGCCTTCCTGCCTAGACGTCATCAGATCCCTGCCTCCCTAGAGCCAGAAATCAGTGGAAATTATATATATTTTAATACACCCTCATTACAAATAAAAATAGTGTTACATCAATACGGCGGTTGGTTAAAACACGTTCCAACTTTGCTAAACAGGGAATGCATTGAAACGCCTAGAATAATATCAAGCAAGGCAGTCCCTCTGCCAAGCTCGGACGGAGGGGAATTCACGCTGCCAGAGAAAATCTGTTCTTCATCAAAGTTTCAATATTGGAGGAAGCGGGGACATTTTTCTGCTATTGAAGCAAATTGCCAGCTGCCAATACTATGATTTAATTCTCTCTTTTTTCCCCCCTCTTATTTGAAATAATGGCCACAAGCATTTGGTGGGCCATCAAGGCCCCATGTTTAACACAGATTAGACATGTGGAGAAGACAGAGAAAGAGATGAAGCAGGAAGGAGAATGAGAGGGAGTCAAAAAGGTGGGCGAAGAAAGAATGAAGGGAGCAGAGTTAGAGGAAGTGTGGGCAAACAGAATGAGGAGGAGCAGGAGAAGGAGAAAGATTGAGAAAAGCAGACAAATGAGAGAGGGGAGAACAGAAAAAAAAGGAGGGGGGTGCGGAATGAGGGAAGGTGAGCCGAGGAAAAATCACATACAGAAAACGGAGAGTGAAAGTCAGAGGCCAAAGAGATCTTAAAGAGCTTACAGATCAGTTTCCCCTCAGGTTCCAGGTAGGAGGCAAAGGGATGAAGGAATTTGCTCAAAGTCACTGATCGCAGAGCAGAGAGCCAGGCCCTCCCGACTCCAGTCCTGGCTCCAGCCTGATAATCTCCACTCTTCAGCGATAGAAGCAAGGTGAAGATAGGAGAATTAGGAAGAAAAAGACGAGACCTAGCGCGTGTGCACATCCGCATGCCGCATTTGCTTCTGCAAATATCTGTATCAGCGAACATAATCTAACCTTCTAAAATCTAACATGATCTAATGTTCATAGAGTCCCGATTCTTAGACCCTGGGAGCTACTCATGAAATGTGTTTAAGAACTAGAAGACACTATTTGCTCCCTCATCCAATCATAAATGGTGGAGAAAGCTGAAGGGGACACCAGGTTGTCACTGGAATAATGCCCGGCCTCTGAGTGAACCTCCAAGGCCACCAAGACCTCTCTGTACTATTTTTGAAACCCTTGTAAAATTATTTCAAAAGAAAAAAAAAGTTCATAATGATCTCAAATGTTTGAATTTAGAAGTGTCTATCAGTCCTTGAGCCTCAGCCTTTGGTCTCTGGCCAGTGGCTCACCTCTCTTCTCTTCCCTCCCCTGCTCCTTCTCATACAATAAGGAGACCTACACATACACATGTGGATATCCTAGGCTGCTTGTCCAAGCTCAGGCCACAGTCCCCCAACCCTACAGATAGCCCCTCCGTGGCCACTCCAGGGATTAGGGATGTGTACACTGTATACGCAGTCCACCCCGCGGGAGGACAGACCAGAGAAGCTCAGGGCCATTTGGGCAGGGTATTTCGGGGCCTCTGGTACCAGGAACATGATCTAGAAGGAGCTGTAAACCACAGGCTACAGGAAAGTACATCCCTGGCATCGCCCCCTGAGAAGGGGCACGGAAGGAGAACCTGAGGTTAAGAATGGCTTATCAAGTGTCTCTGTCTCCATGAAGGTAGACTCTCTGCACTCAGTGTGAGGAGGTGGATACTCTTCTGACCCTGCTCAGATGTCTCCCCACCCTCTGCAGGAAGCATCCCCAGATTCACTGCCCCCCAAACAAAGAGAGCCATGCTTTTCTTCATTCCACATCAACTCCCCAAACTCTTATCAATGCCCTGATTAGAGTGATCTGTGTTTAAGTCTGTCTATCTCATCCACTATATTGAGAACTTCTCAAAGGCAGGGATTATGTCTCATTCATCCTGTGCCCCCAGCCCCAAGTGTGGCACACAGGCAGGTGTTATTAACTGGTAGTTAAATTATATCTTCCAGAGAGCCAGGGGAACATAGTAGAAAGGTTAGGAGATTATGTTGACTGGAATCAGACAATCCTGAGTTCAATTCTGACTCACACACTTCACTGCTATGTGACTGTGAAAAGGTTATTTAATCTCTCCGAGGCTGTGCTTCCTCCTCAGATTCATGGTCAAAATTCAATGAGACAATGTAGTTGAAGCTCTTAGGAGAGCACCTGGCATTCAGTAAGCACTCAATAAACGTGACAGAACACTAAGATCAGGCTGCCAGTGTCATGGGCCAGTCCACAGATGAGTTCATACCTCAATAGTTATCTTTATTTAGGTACAAAGAGAGCCTAAGCAGGAAATAGATGAAGTAAATCTACCCACGTAACAAGAGAAAAAAAAAAAAGAAAACAGAAAATCAGCCCCTCACCCTTTTCTGGAAGAAATAACTCAGGGTACACCCCAGCCCCAGCAGCCAGGTCAGCGGCCTCTCCCCATTACGAATGTGCAGGCCTTCCAAGCCTGCCATTGACTGAGGGAGCCCTAAACACTTTCCAGAAGGCTGACACTCCCTAATCTCCAGCTAAGGCCCTCATATCTCAGGGTGGCTGGTGACAATTGTGAGACACATTGGGGAGCTGACAAAGAAAAAAAGGCTGTTTTCAAGAGATCAACACATCAACACCTGTTAGTCAAAGCTAGCTAATGCTAGAAGTATGTGAATGCCAAAAAAGAAAAAGGCATGAAAGATGGATCCCTGGATGGCAGTAATAGAGACTGAGACCTCAGAGCAGATGGCCCTGTTTGGTCACAAGACTAAGAGGGGGCTGAGGGTGGCAGTTTACCTGGGGGTCCAAGAACTAGGTCAAAGGAGAAAGTATGGCAGCTCAAAGCTGGACCAAATTTACTCCAATTACAATTAAAATGACAAAATGCAGAAAGAAATAAGTGAAGGGTAAAATTATACCAAATTTAAAACCTGAAGTAAAAAAAAAAAATTAAGAGGATAAAATCTACTCAAATTAAATTTACATATAGGAATTTAACCAGATAAAGCGCATTTCTGAAATGCAAAATCAAAAGGGTACAGACATAGCTAACTAGGCATAAACATTCAGGGTCTAGCTCTGAAGAGGTAAGGCAGTGGTATTCTGGAAAAGTTAGTCCCTCTCATTATCCCCCTTCCCCAAAAAATAACACCCTGATTTGCAGCATTTGCTGGTTTCCATGGTGTGAACATTCCCACTACAGCCGATTTCTAGCTATCAACATGACTATCATTGAACTTGGAGTTGGGAAGGAAGTTACACAATCAGCAGTCGCAAAACCAGTGCAAACTGCCCCCAGGACACCAGTGGAAGTAAGACCAAGTTTTGGGACTTTAAACAGAAGCAAGAGCAGAGTAGGTATGCAGCCCCAAGGGGTCAACAAAAGTCAAAAGAGTGAAGAAATCTGACACTTTGCAAACCCTCCCCCAAAATTAACAACCAGTGTTGAGTCAGATCCAGACTCCCCACTGGCTACATGACCCAGGAAAAGTTCTTCATCTCTTCTAGTCTTGGTTTCCTTGTATGCAAAATGAGACAGCACTAATCTGTGGATGTTGTCAGGATGAGAACAGGTAATAATGTAAAGTGCCACACAGTGCCGACACTTAGGAGACGCTGAGCAGTGTTCCTCTTCTAGGCCCCCTTCTTCTTGTCCTATAAGTACTTTGTAAATGTGCTATTCTTCTGTGACCATATGTTTTCTAGAACAAGTTCTGAGTTGAAATATTTCATTCTTTTGTGTCCATAGGTACCAGTCATTTCATGGGATCCTGATTAGGAGTCGAGAAATATGTTCAGCATAATATAATACTAATCACATTATTGATTGACATTTATATACAGATCTCTCTCCTCCCATAAGCTATGAGCCCCTTGAAGGCAAGGATATATGTTATTATTCTCTTTATCCCTGGTTCTTGGCCTAGCACCCAACATAGAGTAGGTTCTCAGGAGATATTAATTAAAGAATGAGTAAACAATTTTGCTCCTGTTACATGACGCTAGTGAAAAGAGATGACATTTTGGGCTCAGACAAACTTGGATGTGAATGCTGATTCTGTCTGATATTGACCAAGCAACTAAGTAAAATGGGATATCTGTAAAATGAGATAATAGTTGTTGACTCATAGTATTATCCTGAAAATAATGACAGTGATATATATAAAGCACTCTGCAGATTTTTTAAATTGCAGTATAATTTACAAGAGGTGCCAAAATCTTAAGTATACAGCTCAATAATTTTGTTTATACTCACCACCCAGATCAAAACACAGAATATTTTTATTAGCCACAGAAAGTTCGTAGAGCAGTTTTAAAACATGGCTGCAAATTCTTTGACACTCTTACCATTGAAAGGTGGGGTCTATGTGCTCTCTCTCTCTCTCTCTTAATCTGGATAGGCTTGTGACTGCCTTGACCAACTGATTATAGCAGGAGTGACTTCCAAGGCTAGACCAGTAAAGACCATGCAGCTTCTGCCTTACTCTCTGGCACAATCCTACTCACTGCCCTGAGTACCAGGTAAGAAGTCTAACCACCTGAGGTCATTGTGGTGGAGAGACCACATGTAGGCACTTCAGTCAACAGTCCAGTGGAACTCAACCTTCCAGCCACCTCCACCAAGATGTCAGATATGTGAAGAAGCCATCTTGGACCCTTGAGGCCAGCCGAGGCGACAGTGCCACATGGAAAAGAAGAATCACTCAGTCAAGCCCTGCCTGAATTCCTGACCCATAAAACTGAAGGATAAAATCAGCTGGTCATTGTTTTAAGCCACTAGGGTTTTGGTTGATCTGTCATATGACAATAGATAACTGAAACAGTTTATATGTGTCCCTGCTCACTCAATAACATCTTTCCTCCTCCTCTGAGATAATCGTGTTTCTGATGTTTATCATCATAGATTCATTTTGGCTGCTCTCAAATTTTATATAAATAAAATCAAAGAAAGTCTTTACAACTGGCTTCTTTCATTCAATGTATTGCTTCTGAGAATCATCTATGTATCCCTGACTTTTTTATTGCTAAATGGTATTTCATGTTATTAATACATTATAACTTGTAAACACCTGGTCTCCTGTTGAGAGACATCGGAGTTATTTTCAGTTTGGGGTTTTTACTAATAAATCCACTATCGAACATTCCTAAGCAACTTTCTTAGACATGCATTTCCATTTCTCTTGGATAAATGCTCAGGAATGGAATTGTTGGGTCATAGAGTAGGTGTATGTTGAGATTGGAAAATGCCAGTTTCCAAACTGGTGCAGCATTTTATACCACCAGCAGCAGCTGTGAGTTCCAGATGTCCCACACTCTCACTAACACTTCGTATTGTTATTTTCATTGTAGCCATTCTACATATGTATAATAGTACCTCCATTAATTTATTTTGCATTTCTCAGTAGCTAACAATATTGAATACCTTATGGGCCATCTGGATATTTTTATTTGTGGAGTTACTGTTCAATCTTGTGGACCTTTTTTAATTGGATCGTTCGTCTTGTTATAACTGAGTTGTAAGAGTTCTTTGTATATTCTGAATACTAGTCTTTTGGCAAATATTTTCTCCCATTATATAACTTGCCTTTTCATTTTCTTAGTGGTATCTCATGATGAACAAAAATGTATCAATTTCTTTTTCTTTGATGAAATCTAATTTATTTATTTATTTTTGGAGTTAGTAACTTTGGGGTCTACCTAAGAAATCCTTGCCTATCCCAGGGTTACAAAGGCATTCTCCTATGTTGTCTACTATAAGTTTTATTGTTTTAATTTCTACATTTAAGTCTATGACCCATTTCAAATTAACTTGTATGTATAGTATGAGGTTGGGGCCAAGAGTTTATTGTTTTATCCCCCATATAGATATTCAATTACTCCATTATCATTTCACTCACTGAAATAAACTGTACCACTGAAAAGAATTTCCTTTCCCCATTGAACTGCACTGGTGTCTTTGTTGAAATCTAACTGGCCATATATATATGGATCTACAACCTACGCCTTTCCAAAGCTGGTCTACCTATCCAGGTACCTGAAATTTTATTGTTAGAGATAATTTATAATTTGTATGATTTGAGTCTTGAAACTCTCAAATATTTATTTATGATATAACAAATTAAACCCTGCTCTCAATTAATACCTTGGAGTCCTGGAGTTCATTAAATCCCAGATGGCGGAAATGCCTTAATCTAGAAATCGGTTTACAGATAACTCCAATTCAACAAACATCCACTAAGGGCCTTCTCTTTGCCAGACAGGATGTTTGGGATGTGTTGAGGGAGAGAGGATCTCAGAGAATAAGATATGTTCCCTATTCTTAAGGACTTCACAGGTGGGCCACAGATTGAATGACGTGAAACCACCTTCATTGACCCCATGCCTCACAAAGAACCCTGGAACCCAGAGTAGAGAATTTCGAAAAACTCTAGTCAGTTCTCTACCAGGTTTGATGACCCTTAAGTTTCTCTGTTGCTTAAGAGAAATTAATAATGCTCTCACTCTGAGATAATTCATATAATGTGTTTAGCTCTGAACTTGATTATCTAGTGAGTGCTTAATATGTTTCCTGCTGCTGTTGTTGTTGTTGTTGTTGTTGTTGTTGTTGTTATCATTATTATTTCTCCCAGGGCTGTGTGATGAGGATAAAATCATAGAGTCCCAAAATCTTAGGGTTGGAAGGAACCTAAGATTTTTTGGCTGCTAGGTCGGTGGCTAGTTATCAGAATTTCCAGGAGATCAATCTCCAGTCCTTAACCCAGAATGTCCTTTTGTTCCCAGGTGAGGTCTGGGAAACTATTTGAAACAAACATGTCCAAATAGTCTCTATCAACCAAGTTTAGAGATCACCAACCTCTAGCACAACTGAAGAGAGGTGGGGATAGGAAGATGCCTAAATTGTCTTAGAAATGCTTTTATCATATAAATGTAATTGGTTAATCAGGTAAAGGGGTTATATTCGTCAAATACTTTCTAAGAGAATCAGCTAGTACCAGGCAGACCAAGGGAAGGAAAGGGCATGAGATAGTATTGGGCTGGAAAGGAAGGTGGTTGGGAGCCAGAGACACATTTTAACAACTACACAATTTTACCTGGGGCCAGGCCCTGCTTACGACCCAAAACCAATTTACATCACGTTGGCGATGGATTAAACTAACAGGTCTGTTAGCCAATTCAAACCCTGATATGAAAAAAAACAATCAGAGCCAAAAAAGAATTGAGTGCAAGATAAGGCAAGCTGACATGGCAAAGTCCTAGAAAAATGATTTCAAGGAACAGTAGCAAACTTCAAACTCTGACCGAGACATGGCGACCCAGCAGGACTGCTGAGAGTCAGGGTATCGCCCCAGCTGTGCAAATCTCACAGATGACAGGCCAAAGAAAACTGATTTCAAGATTGCTGATGGAACAAAGCAGGGAGGGGTTTGGGATGGTTTTGTCTGCAATGAAATTTTTCATGGGTCACGCAGCTTTTTCTTTTCTTTGCTGACTTTCAGCGTGGGTGATCAGACAGCTAGAGCACTAGAAGAAAATGAGTAAAGGGGTCTGGCTGAGAAAAGCAAAGTGAGGTGAAAGTTCTCTAGGTCAATATTGAGACCAGGAGCCAGAATGACCCCACCCAAAGTCTCCAGAGAGGACATTCCACATACACACAGCCTCGAGGTACAAGAGGTTAAGCCCTGGGCTGGAAGGCAGAAGGTCTTATTTCAGCCATTAACAACCAGAATGACTTTAGATAAACCAATTCCATATTTTTGGCTTTGGCTTACACATTGTCACTGGTCATTAGTCATTAGATCCTATAGTCATGATCCTTGAATACTGATGGCATTTTCTCTTAAATACTGGGTGACATTTTCTGGTTTACTAAGTGTTACCAAGAGATTAGGGAGTTCATTGCGGTCACTAAAAATGCTTTGTTCACAAAGCTTCCCCAACTTCTACTCATATCCAGTTGTACCTCTCAAAGTGGGTGGCTGAGCTCACAGAGGGCTCAGTGACATGGAGTGTAGCAAAGGAGGACTGGTCTCCTGCCCAGCAGCAACACCCCTCTATGTCTGAGTAGCAGAGGGCCTTGGAAACACTGGTGGGGTATCTGCTAACACTTCCTCACACTTGTCCCAACCCCCAGTTCCAACCCCAGTCCCCACTTCCTCATCTGGGCTGAGGAAATAAGGACCTGTTCACTAAGGGCATTTCTACTCTAGAAAGAAAGGTAGAGAAAAGCCAAAGACAGTACTGCCCTGCATGTCCAGAAAGCCAGTGATATAAAGTGTATTTCATCTTGCAATCTGAAAATACTTAGGCAGATCCTGCAATGGCAAGTACACAGGTAAAGGGAACTGGAATATTTAAGGGGTAACCCCAATCCCATTCTTTGGGGATTCACATTAAGGAGAGTTATTTTTGAGAGACAAAAATCATATCTCTCTCTCTCTCTCTCTCTCTCTCTCTCACACACACACACACACACACACACACACACACACACACACACACACAGAGCTGATAGCATGCCCTGCCACAGCAGAGGCTAGGGAAGAATTAGATTTCGTTCCTTTGAGTTTTCCCTGCCTTGTTTTAATGGTTTCATGGTAGGGCGACATATATGTTAAAGAGTCTTGTTACTACTGACTAGGCTTCCAAGGAGAGTTCCTAACCCCATCACCTTTGTGAAAAGATGGGCTTGCTCAGCTGGAAGTCCTGGAAATGGTGAGGCCTCCTCAATTTTCCTTCCCACGGAAAGCATGCAACAATCATGGAGGACTAGAGTGGAAGCTCTAATGAAACATAACAATAATGACCATGATCGTGATAATGAGGATGATCAATTTAACCTAGCATTTCAGAAAAAACATACTCTAGACACCCTTTCATTCTTGAAAACATTCCTGTTCTTTTCTAGATCAAGCCCATGGCAATATGTTGGTTGGGACACAAGACAGGGAAGTTCCATACTTTGAGCCTTGGGGTCCTCTATGAGCATATCACCAATTTGACTCACCTAAGGAGATCTAAGTTCTTGCCTATACCTACTTACAGTACCTGGCACAATGTAAGTGGCAAATGTTTGTGAAATGGATTTTCAAGTTCAAGGTGATGGTCAATTTTGATGCATACCAATGCAACAAAATTTCAGAAGATGTTATGACAGAGTTGGATTTAATCTACATAAAGCAGACACAAAGGCAACCAAAAACCAAGAATAGATTTCTAGCAGAATCATCAGTGCTTTTACTTCTTTCTTCGGGATAGGATTAGAGTGTTTTCCCTTGTTTCTAATTTGAATCTTCTGGCTGTCATATAAGCTCACTTCCTCCTTCTCAGGAAAGGGAGGGGGGTCTTTAGTAAACAGAGAACAACCCACCAAAATTCTTGACATAAAATAAATTCATAGCCTGGAAAGACATACAGAATTCCTCAGACTACATTTCCTATAATGGGCAAAAAGTCTATAGGTCCAACTTTCTAAAATTATTTTTTCCCATATTTTGAGAGATAAGTCCCCCAATCCCCTGTTATAGTCACAGCCATGTCTAGTGTGTTCCTGAGGTCTCAAAATTTCTATTGTTTGTAATGAACCCAGAGGTTCCTCTACCTCTACCATGACAGTGGTCTATCCAAATCAGTTCCACAAAATATGCATTCTTAACCAATAAGAACAGGACTCACTATACAACAAGTGTGAGCACTGTGCGTTTAAAACATTTGTCATTTTTTCAGACAAGAATTCAACCAGCTAATTTCATCCCACAGCCAGTCTTCTTCATGCAATAACAACCAAATGTCTATATGAGAATCTAAATTGCTGGAGATTGCACCACATGGGTCAAGATAGGGTGTGTGTGGGTGTGTGTGTGTGTGGGTGTGTGTGCACGCGTGCACGCGCATGAAAGAGAGGGAGGTGGGGAGAAAGAGAGAGAGAGAGAGAGAAATTGGAGGAAGAGGTGAGTGGGGAAATTTTATCGTCCTAGACTTTCTGGAAATGTTTTGAAAAAGGAGGTGTACAAGGTACATTCCATCCCTAGATCAAATTAAACAATTTATTCCAAAGCGATCTACTTTCATGCACAACAAGACTCATCTGAGCCTCCTCGCTGTAAGGACTTTGCTTGGCGAGAAAAGCCACCTTTTCCAATACCCAGTCCCCCTTCTGAATCATGTTCATTTCTCCTGAAGATTTTGTTCATTCTTACAATTGAGGGATTATTAAATTGATATTTTGTTTTATTTCTCCTGTTTCCTTTGATTGCCCTTACTCTATCTCTCTTCTAAGCCACAAAGGAGAAAATTATTCTCGAAAGTCAGAGAGACTAGGTAGTGTGAGGGGAGTTCCTTTGACTTCGACAGGTATGCCGAACTCTAGGAGAATTATAGAGAATCTTCACCGGTAAGAATCACAAGTGGCTAGAACTGAGTGGTCAGGTTGGCTCCACTTGCCTTCACCCTGGGTTCCCCACATCTGAGCTACCACAGGAGAACAGAGGACCTCTCCCAGCCATTGTGGAAGCCAGTCCTTCTGAGAGCTAGTTGACTTATAGGAATGCTCTAGAGGGACCTGCAAACCACCTTGGACTTATTTGATTGGCTCTATCATTTTTGTCTCTTTGGTGATTTTTAAATCTGTTTTCAAACATCTTTTCAACATACTCATTTCTAAAGTTATAAAATTTTAACATTTAATTACATTCAACAAGTAGTATACAAGGCCTTGCATCTGAGATCTTCTCTGCTGGACTATGAACAGCCTAAAGAATGAGAGCATGGCTTTTATTTCTGTCTGTCCATACCTCAGTGCAGTGACTGGCACATAGTAGGTGCTTAATAAAGATAGATGGTGAATGAATAAAACAATGAATGAAGGCTCAACATAGACCCAGCACTAGTTAGCAGACCTTGGGCGAAATAAATGTATGAATGAATGAATGAATGAATGAATGGTGGGAAGGAGAGAAGGAGGTAGAAAGGGAAGAAAAAAGAGACAGATGGAGAGAAAAAGAAATAAAAAAGAAAAGAAAAAAGTAGCAGCATAATATACAGCACTGATTCTCCGGAAAGATAAATTTTCCTGCATGAAATAATTGGAAACAATGAAATTCAATGTATATAGTCCCTTGAGATGAGAAAGTAAAATTGAGTGTGATTGTGTGTGTGTGTGTGTGTGTATGTGCGCGCGCGCGCGCGCGAGGTGAGGGTGGGTTGGGAAAGGAAGGTAAAGACCACATAGTCTACTGCCAAAGAAGAAAGGGTTGGAGGTCTGATTTTGTCAGGTCAGCTATATCTATTCATCAAACTCAGTTAATTGCTATAGTAATCTCAACTCCTCTCTGCCTGAGTAAACAAAACCTAAAAGGTTTTCAAAGTTGAGAGACCCTTGTTGTCTTAGCTCTTCTGAATGTGCTGTCAGCCAGAGCACTGGCCACACCCCTCTCTTTCAACATTCTCCAGGGCTTTTTGTCTGCTTATCGAGCCAACAACTGTTCTGAAGCAAAGACAGTCTCCAGCTCTAGGGAAGCTGCTCTGTTGACTTGCTAACCTGTTTGAGGAGCTGACAAAATCAATTTTCTCTGTGGGAGTCCACAGAAGCGATAAAGGCTCCTCAAGTCTCCTCCTTGCCTTCTTGAAAGGATTAATTCATCCCACCCCAGGTGAAGGACTTGACTGGTGAGACACCCTTCCCCATTGCTTGTGTTGGCCTCCTCACTCTCGTTGCCATGTTGTCAATTTAATTCCATCACTAGATCTTGAAAGTTTCACTACTTGCAACCCCATCCATTCGACTTGCATTTCTTAGATTACATGCTGGGTGTCAAGGCACTTCAGTTAAACATCTAGAGGCCCATCGAGTATCATATAGATGTGCATACATGTACATACGCACACATGCCCCCCCACACACACAACCTGAAAAATCCCATTGTTCACAGGATTTGGAGGTCTTGCTTCTCATCAGGAAACCCTTAACACTGCACAGGGCTATACCTCTATGCCACAGAAACTGCTTTGAAAGAAAGAGCTTTGAAAATTGAGCAAACCAAGAAGATGGTGGTAGGAAGGTCAACTTGTATAGACGAAAAGAGAAGGCATGTTCCAGTTAAATGCCTACTCTGTCATTGTCTAGATTGATTATGACATTCCGGCAACTTAAATATATTTATCTTTGAGTTCTATACAATATATATAAATCTTATGTATTTGTGCAACATTTACTGCAGATGTTGTTGATGCTATCTGTTTTACACCAAAAACTTCTAGAAGGTAAGGACCGAACTCTGAACAATGACTGCAGATGCAGAGGATCCCAACTCCAGCTGTAACATCAGATACATCAGAAAAGCTTTTTTAAAAAAGATGATAGATAGATAGATAGATAGATAGATAGATAGATAGATAGATAGATAGATAGATGATAGATAGATAGATAGATAGATAGATAGATAGATAGATAGATAGATAGATAGATAAATTGTAGACCCCATACTTGCACTTCTGATTCTGGGATCTCTCTGGAAGGAGGTCTTAGAATCTTTTCTTTTAACCACCCCCCCCAACATTCCTATGAACTTCAGTAGCCAGCTCCACCCTAGTGCAGGTAGCAGAGTCAGGACTCACAATCTAGCTAACATAGCTGGGGTTGCGAGCAAGATCCTCTACATGGAACAACATCTGCTGGCCTCCAGATCTCTCTGAAGGCAACACTCTCAGGACCCATGAGAGGGAGAGGAAAAGATCTCAGAGAAGGCATTCCTTCAGTCAAGATCCGAAGAAACATTCATGGTCGAGATCAGCTCACCCTTCTCCTTTCAGCAGTGGCAAACCCTTCTCCCACCAAGCCTTCCTCAGGTTGTCCTTCTACCTGTAGTCTTACGGGGACGACTAGGGAGAAAAAACATCAAAACCTTGAAAGATCACTCAGGATTGCTCCAGTGACTCACCAAAGCAGGTTCCAGACTTATCCCTTCTGATTACCCAACCTCTAGCTTTTCACCGTTTTTCCAGCCCCAAAAGATATGTTGATCAAGCTCGTGTTCTAAGCAGTAAGGACGATCTTGAACCTCACAGAAGCCTCTTCTCTTATTTCATTCTTCATCAAAAAAACCTAAGAAAATCCTGGAGGCCAAAATCACTTCTCCCTCCACTTCCATATCACTCTACTTCTGGACTTTGAATGAGCATAGACAAGATGGACTGTGAACATCTTTCTAGTTCTCAATTCTTTATCCTCTACTCTGGCAACACTTGTCTCTCTTTCTCTTGCTTTTTCCTGCAATTTTCCCTTTACATGCTGTGCCAACTACCCAAATCTTAAAATGCTATATCCCTTACCAAAGCAGAAGGAGCTCAGTAGTGATGCTAAACTGACCTCATGCTGGGCTTTCAGACCCTCTCCTCCTAGAACCTCTTCCAGAATTTGGCACTCCAGGGACACAAACTCTTCTAAATTCTTTATAGCCATGGTCTCATTAGCATCCTGAAGGAGGTCACTGACTGCCCTTCTCCATGACCTGCAGCTGTATTTATTTGTATCCCTAAATAGTACTGGCTTCTCCTAAACAATTGCCTCCATGTCCCACCTCCCACACCACTCCCCATCCTTCAACCCTGGGTCAGCCAGTGCTGAGTCAAAGGCAAGTATGTAACAAATTTGCAGTTCTCTCTCCTGCCTCAGGTCTCTCTTGGTGCTAATTTTTTCCAGCTTTTTCCCTAATGCTCAGATATTTGTATTTGGGATTCCTGTCTCACAGATGTGTTTGCGGTTCAAGACTAGACTTTGTTAAGTTCCTGTCTCTTCCCACCAAGAAAGGATCTCCAAATCTGGAAAGTATTGTCTTGGAATCTTTACTGCTGTTCACCAGCACCTCCTATTCCAGAACCCACACATAGCTTGGAGAGGAGGTTGGGCAGAGGTGAAACTCTGCTCTTCAATGGTTCAGGCTGCAAGTAGCTAGCCGGTCTACCCCACAACATGCACTAGTATAGGTGATCACCCCTCCCTCTGACCTCTGGCCAGTTCTCCAGCGGGGAACTGGCTACAATGCTACCCAAAATAATCTGCAAACATATCAAATTGAAATTTACAAGGAGTCATATCACATTTTTTCCTAAAATTTCTAATACATAATATCTACAGAGCTCCTTATATCCAATTATTGAGTAATTCTGTGGATGGAAAAAGAACAGCAGAAAAGAAGACCAACCCATCCTCCACCCACCCATTAAAGTTTTGGTATTTTCTTTTTTGTTTGTCTGAGGCACTAGCCAGCTGGCCAGGCTTGCCTCTCTTCCTATTGAGGCCTTTGTACTTTCCCCATTGCAATCCCTGGGGAAATGTTTTCCACAGGTGCTCTGATACATGTAGAGATGATCTCTGGTATACGTAGAATTGATCATGTTTGATTTGAGCTCCAAACATTCACTACATTTTTTAAAATGAATGACACCTCCAGGTTCCCATACTCCCAGCGTCCAAGGCTTTGATGCCAAATGTATTTATTCATTAAGTGCTCTCTGAAATGTGGTACTCAAGGCCTGACTCCCCAGCTCTCCTTTGTGACACGTTTTGGGTTCGAAATTATTTTGTACTAAGCTAAATATGAATCTCTTCAAGCTAAGAAAAGGCTATCTGGCCATACGACAATTTTAGGAGAAAGAAAGCACAATGAATCCAGTCACTACCATGTCACAGTGTCTGAAAACTGGAGAATTTCTCTGGAATGTCATTGGGCCAAAGTAACAAATGGATTGTTCTTTTCCATCTGGGTAGTTGGCATCATGTGGACATACTTGGTATCTGATTCTACTGCCTTGACGAACACTAAAACTATGTGGACCAAATCCCATTACAGCATCCTCCAAAGGTTGTCCATATATATCAAGCTGTATTTGGCTGCATCAAAGGATTTGTGAAAGAAGAGCCCACCTGCTTGGAATTCTTGTTGCCCAGAGAGTTTCTAGGAGAGAAGTGAAGGTCTCCTAAAAAGCCAGAATCCTGCTGCTGTTTACCTTCTTGTGCAGACCTTCGATGCCTGTGGAAAGAGGCAGAAAAAGAGATGAAGAAACAGAGAGACTGAGAGATTAAACCCAAGGAACTCAGACCCTGTGCTCAGTCATCACACTCCAGTTAACCGAGAGCAGAGTCGAACAGACTAGTCCGTGATCCAGAATGTGTTCCAAGTATTCCGGTCTAAAGTCCATGTTCTACATAATTTTCTCATGCTTAACTAGAAATTCCAAACTCTATATTCCGAGCCTACATGAGGCTTGGTGACTGGTATTAACCTCTGGCCTTGAGTGACCCCAACCTTCTAGTTTGGATCCTAAATTTTGCCTATCTCCTCCAACTTACAGGTTTGCACCTTGCCCATGGTGACCACACAAACCCAGACTATCCAGCTCCCAGGCCTGAGGCTGCCTCAGTTCAGTGACCTGAACTGGCTATTTTTGATGACTACTTATAACTCTTCAGTAACTCTCTATTTCCTGCAGAACAAAATCTAAATTTAGTATGACTTCACCACCCTGTGCTCTAACTGCTGCTATGGCTCCGTGTTCATCTCTTGCTGCTTGTCCTCTTACACCTACTAAACAGCTGCCAGGGTCTCAGAAATACCATCATCTTTCCCACCTCCAGTCCTTTGCACAGGCCACGCTCTCAGTCCAGAACTCTTTCCCTCTTTCTTTGGTTAATTTCTGCTTTCTTTGGGTCTCAATTCTTGTATTTTCCAGAAGAAAGCTTCTTCTCACTTCTGCAGGCCTGTTTGGGTGCTTCTCCCACAACACCCTTCCCTCCCTCTCTCGAAGTACTTATCATTCGTGCTACTAACAAATATTATATCTTCCTAACTAGACCTTAAGCTTTAAGAGACTATGTCCAACTCACATACCAGAAATTACCAAAGTACTGAAGTATACATGATAGAGACTCAAATACTTTAAGCATGCCCGGGCTGTCCTGTGCCTCAAAAATACTGCAGTGAACAAGACAGTCCTGCCCTCACAAAGCTAGCACTCTGAAAATAACAAACAATAACGCCTAAATGCAATTAGGATCGTGAAGAGGGCCATAAAGGAAAGAACTAGAAGATCGTCCTAGAGCATATTGGGGGAGGAAGAGTTCAAACACCTACTTTAGATGCTGAGTGGTCAAGGAAGGCCTCTCTGAGAATTTGACCTTGAGCAGGGATCCGAAGCATGAAACAGAGCAAGTCATGCAAATACTGGGGAAATAAAGTCTCTAGACAGAAAAAATCCCAGTATATTTTAATAATATCAGACGGTTAAGATTGCTGAACAAAGAGGAAAAATAGCATATTCTTCGTGCTATCAGTCCACCGCACCAGAGGCTTAGACCACAGCCACTTTATCACCTATGGGATGAATCACTCTAGAGAAGTGGTTTTGTTCCCTCCATTGGGAAAGGCGCTTGGTGATAGAGGAGTCCCACACAGCATCGCCTTTTATACAAAACATTTCAAAGCCCTAATGCCCTGCTTTCCAAGCCTAAATTCCAATACAGTGAGGAGAACCTGCTCTCATTTTAAAATTTAAATTTAAAAATGTAAAATTAATTAGCAAACAGCAAAGAAACAGAAATGAGATTATTGGTGACTTTTTTTGCCTGGTTGAGGAAAGGTTAGAATGGGGAGAAGACAGGCCTTCTGGTATCCTTTTAAACAATCAAATCGGAATGTGTCCCTTTAAGAAGATGAGTTCTGAAGGTACCCCTGGGACAAGTAGACCTCTTTCTAAAGATTAAGAGTAGGAACCTCCCTTAGGGTCATGGTGTCCTCAGCCACACCCACTTTATTTCAAGGCCAAGTTTACACCTATGTATACTAGATCTGGAATGTGCCCTGTCTTTTACTCCTGGTTTGGCTCCACCCTTTCCCTGACCCAAAACAATACCTCAGATAGATTGACTATGAGTAACTGTGGATGACAGCAGGGACGCTGAAGCCAAGGACTGTTTACATGTCCTTCTGGACAACCTGTTCTCTCGTTCCACCATCAGAATCAAAGCTTTCTCCCTCCATCCCCCTCCTCCTCCTGCTCTTAGAGATGGTCCACATTCTTAGATTAGGCAATGCATTCTTGCTGCCCTGACACATACCACCAGAGTGAGCCAGGCAGACTGTGGAGAGAGCCAAGCTACCCACCCAACACTTGGCTTTGGCAGAGGGCATCAAGCCAGGCCATGGTGTCATAGCAGCTAAGGTCCCTTGATAAGCCGCATTGGCTCAGCACTTAAAATTGATTGTGGCATTGCTAATGAAGTTGATGAGGGTTACATCAGACTGTATCCCTCCAAAGCCCAGATTGAATGACTTTTAATTAAGACAAGTCTGATACCTCACTGTGGAGGCGGCTGCTAGATCCAAATCTGGAGTAGGTTTCAGTGGGGACAGGGCTGTTGGTTACAGGATGTACCATAACATAATGAGAATTTCTGGATGTAGAAAGGTCTCTAATGGAAGTTCTTGGGTTCAATTTTCTTACAGCTAAATCACCACTGATTCTGGATTATTTTGAACCAATGTCCAATGTCAATGCTTTCCAAGAATATGATACATTAATTCATTCCTTCATTCATTCAAAAAGTGTTTAGCACTCCCTGTGTGTCATGCACTGTACTAGACATTCAAGATAATGAGATGAATGAAACATATTTCCTTCCATCAAAGAGTTCCATAAAGGGCAATGCATATATTTACTTCTATTGAGAGAATGGCTAAAAGACCACTTACAAACCTTCCGAAGTTAATAACTATGAAAAATGTCATCATGAGCTATAATAAGCACCCATCTGCAGGGACAGAGGTGATGAGGGCTGGTGGCTGACCACCTTTGGATTGCTAAATAATGATAAATCAGGCAAATGTTTTTCTTCTTCCACGATGCTTCATGTGTCATAGGCAGTTAGTTGTTGACAAATAGAATGAAATAGAGCTACAGACCCTACTGTCTCTCTGCAACACTACTTTTTATTGTGATTACTTTTTGTGATGTTAATATTAATAACTAAATTTGAGCGTTCACTATGTACCAGGAATAGTTCTAAGTGCTCTGTATGCATGGTCTCATTTAATCCTAACAACCCCAAGAAATAAATACTGTCATTCTCCTATTTTCATCCTGACTTCACAGATGTAGAAACTGTGGCTTAGATTGACCATGTACTTTCCCAAGTCTCAGTCGCTCCATTTGAGAGCTGCTGACCTGATTCAAGCTTCTTGCCTTATGAAGCTCATTCATCCAGCCTTCATCTATCGCTTCCAGTCAGTGGCTACATTATTTTGTCAAGTGGGGGCCACAAACACACAGGCCCCAAATTGTGAGGTCATGTGGTCATTCAACAAATTTATTTTGTATTCCCATGTAATGAGAATACAGCGATGAAACAAACACAGGCTCTGTCCTCAGTAGGCTTTCAATTTGGTAGAATAGATCAAAAAAACAAGTAAAAATAAAATAGAAAACCAGGAACAGATATTGAATCCACTGGGCTGCCAGATGCCAGTGCACATTCAGGCTGAGAATGGCCCTTTGGCTCCCTCACCTCAAGCTCCCACAGCTAGACCCCTGGGCCCCAAGCCCTTAGTATGACTCATGCCTTGGAACTGTGCCCTTCTGTGGCCCAGGACCCTGTAAACAACCACACTCCCCACCAGCACCTAGTCATCAGCATCATGAGCAAGGCCATGCCAAAAATTTACTCTCTGCTGCTTAGTAGAACTAAAAACCGAGAAAACACCCAGCGGGTGTCTAGGAGAAGTGCAGAAGCCTGAAGAACAACTTCCTGGAACTAATAAAGAATCATTAGAAAGAAGAACACAAGAAAAAATTAACCTGGATGATCAGAAATTAAGCAATAAAGAACTAGAGGAGAACTATGGTCCAAATGATATGCGGGTCTCTCATGAGCTGCAGAACTCCTGGCTCAGGACAACCCCAGACTCTCAGTCCTCTCAAAGAAACATCAGAGATTATTAAATTTCTCAACAGTATGAGGGAGAGGAGCAGTTCTCCACCCTTCTGTAGACAGGGGCTGTCCTGATCTGGGTTGCATATGGGATTCAGTACTCCAATGATAAGGCTGCATCCTTAGACAGTATGTATTTAGGTTCTGTACTTGTTCTCGTTGCAGGCATATGTGTTTATTACCAAGAGGTGAAAAGCACCAGCATCATGGTCAGATTTAGTAAATTGTTCCAAACTCTTGTCATCTGAGATGCAAAAGAGAACGCAATCCCTGCAGAGCAGTTGAAGGTCAGAAATGTGGGGATTAAAAGAGGAGACCAAATATTCCTATGAATATCCAGGTTGGCTTCTGAGGGAGGTAGGGTAGATAACTTATCTTTCACTGGGAAGTCTAAGCCCTAATCCTGCTCCTGTGACTTAACTTAAAAGGCAATTCCCTTGAAACAAAGAATACTGGCTACTCTTCCACAACATATTTAAAAAGCACAGCAACTGGCACAGTCACCAACACAAGCAATGGCACCATCACTGGACAGATTGCCTCACTGGCTTCAAGAAGAGAAAATGAGAAGACACCCATTGCCATTGACATTGAGCTGTTTATTTGTATTGTGGCAGGAGTGGCTACTTCGTCAGCATCCTTTTCGTCATCATCACAATATCCATGAAGTATGTTCTGAACTCTACCATTTTCCACATTGGCATCATTGGGTTCTATGCACCTGCGTGCCTTTAGGTCATTGTCACTGTCACTCTGTTAATAAAAATAAATGGCCAAGAAGAACTGCATGGTGAAGAACTTGGGAGTGTTGGAGACCCTCAGTTGCACCTCTATCATTTGCTCTGACATGACTGACATTTGGACTCACAAACAAGACCTGTCTGTGGCTTGACAATCAGATCTATGTGGCTGACACACATGAAGAACAGAAAAACCAACTTTCTGCTGGAGTTCTAGAATCTGGACCTCCTTATTTAAGATAATAACACTGTATAACCAAGTCAAGTTCAAACAAGGACAGGAAAGTGTTCCCATCATCGAGAAAGTTGTGGTTGGAGATGCCTCAGGAACTGCCCTTGGAAATTCTTAAAGGCCATTTTGGGTGATGTGATAAAAATTAGGAAATGAAACTAAGTGCATGAAATCCTTTTTGATTCTACCAACAGATTTTGGCTCCCCATACATAAGATGGATGACCCCAGTGAAAAATGTTTTTTTCATGATAATGAAGAAGGGTCCCTGGGAAGATCATAGAAAAGTATAATGCAATCATCATCAATATCCTAGAGCAGCCTCTAGACAAGGGCATAGCTGAGGGCTTCCACACAGTGTGCATCAAAGTAGGTGGCCTGGGGGAGCCACGTTCTGTGTTTCAGACATTCTACCCTCCAGCAATCAAGTTCTCAGAGACCTACTCATTGGACAGAAACCATGACATTCCCTACCTCTACCATCTGCTTTATGAGCTCTTGTCAATAATTGATCCCCTTCAGTCAACTGTGACAGAGTGCTGGGATCAAGGTTACTATGGTTATAGGTGGCAGTCCTTTCATAGCCAAAGCTATTGCCAAGAATGTAGGTATCATTTCAACCAGCAATGAAGCAGTAGAAGACATTAAAAAGTGCCTCAAAACTACTGTGGAGCAAGTTAACAAATAGGCTGCTAAAGCCACTGTGGTGATCGGTGTGAAGCTAAAGGACCCAAGTCAAGAGCAACTGGTTGAGCTCTTAACCAACCACTCAGAAATCATCCTTGCTCAGACATCTCCCCAGCAGAAGGCTGATCATTGTTGTGGGCTGTCAGAGGCAGGATGCAGATGATGCCGTGACAGAGCATGAAGTTAATAATTCTCCAGCTCTAAAGAAGGAAGATGTTAGGGTTGCCATGGGGGTAGCAGGTTCTGATACAGCCAAAATTGCAGGCTACATAGTGTTACTGAATGATACCTTTGTATCCATAGTCATGGGGTAGAGGAAGGTCACCTAACACTGACAACATAAAGAAGATTATTGCTTATACTCTGACCTAGAACATTGCTAGTTTTGGCATTTTTTGATCTATGTTATTGTTGGGCTTATCCTGCCCCCAACACTTTATTCATTAGCTTGAACACAGATGCAATTCCCTCATTATTTTATCTGATGAGGAAGCAGAAAGTAACATTATAAACCAGAAGCCTCACCACAAGAAGATGGGCAGAGTGGTGAACAAGCCCCTTGCCATGGACTCCTGTCTGCACACTAGCTTCATGCAAGCCCTGGGAGCTCTCACTGTTTTTGTCACCACAAAGGGTGGGGGAAGGGAGACTTAGACCCAGCACTCTCATTAACCTCTTAAGAAAATGGGAAAAGGACAGCATGAATGACTGGGAAGACAGCTGAGGACAAAAATGGCCAAAGTCGCAGAAGAAATGCCTAGAATTAAAAGGCTATACAGCAGCTCTTATTGGCATTATGAGCCACCAAATAGCATATCTGATCACAAGGAAGACCAGAAGCAATCTCATTGGCTAGCAAGATCTTTTCTGAATAAAGCCATCTGGGTAGAATTGCCTCATAGCTTCTCACAGCATTAATCCTCTCCTATGACTTTGAAAGTGTCATAGCCCTGAATTTCACTCTGCTCCTGGCTCAGGATTGGCTTGTGGATATGCCACATGCCATTCTTCTTTGGATGTATAAAGATGTGTGAAAAATTTCACCAGACTTTACCATGGAAGCTGTCGAGATAAATATATCACTAAGACCATCTTTTTTTCCAAGTTTCTCAACTTCACATTGGTGATGATCTTCAGATCTTTTGTGCAAAAATGACATCATCAAATTTATACATGAGAAAAACAAAAAACATATGAAAGGTGCTCAATTGATGTTTTGACTTTACAGCTGAGATTTGACTGTTTATGTATGACTTTTATCTCTATATATCTCCATCTCCTGTTTCAAAATATGTGAATCTCAAGATGATAATGTAGAGAAGAAAAATATATTTGTATTTACACAAGTTTCCATGATATTAAATAGTTTTGTGTAACTCAGATATCTGCTAGGTCTTTCTGCTCTTAAGTCCTAGGTAGGATTCTTCAGACCTCTATTTACATCCTATTGATGATCCAATGCCTTCCCCAAGATTTCTGTGATTCCTGGGAAAATTGGTCACTTTGCTCAAAAATTCAGCTCAACATTTTCAGGAGATGGAGGTGAGGGCAGGATGACATCATAAGAATAGGGACAGCCACCATTTTGACTCTCCGACATTGCCATGGCATGCTTCCCTGGCCATGTCACCCCTCACCCCAACCTCTCACCATCTTACTGGTCCATTTTTGCATTACTTTCTCTCCTCTCTTCTCTTCTTTCTACCACACTGTCCTTCCCCCATCCCACTAGAACACAAATTTGGCTTCTTCCAAATCCTGCTCCAGAACTGAGCTCCAAGTCTACTTTGCATATCCTAACTCAAGGTGCTCAACTGAACAAAAGGGCCTTTCACTTACAAGGAAGTGATCGTGGTTTCAAATAGTAATATAAATTTCTTGTAAAATGTTTGCAAAGTACTTTCGAGCATGGACATTACGTCAATCATGTTTCATGCTTTTAACTTAGGTTTATTCATGTGTGGAACATACGTCTATGTTGACAGGCCCAAAGAGACCCTCATTTTAAACTAGAAGACATTTCACAAAACAAAAATACTAAGATAGAAAGTGTTAAGTGACATAAGAAAGATCCAGGGATCAGAATATCTATGAATGATTTCTGACGTCGCTCTCAGTATTAATTTTTCATGATTCTGGATCATGTACAACGACGCCCAGTTAGAGGTACAGGCAAAGCTTCAAGGAGCAGGTGCATCTTGTCCATACTTAAGGAAGAGACAATGTCAAGAAAAGGGAGGCAATGTTTTAAAAAAAAAAATGTTTGACAAAGCCCATTTTCCTTTGAATGAATCAGAAGACTTTATAAGAAATCAATATTGGAACTTCGAAGTTTCTGGGACATTCTCAATTATCTTTTACCCTTTATTACTTGAAAAATTAGAAGATTTTACTACCTAGCTTTCCATCCTTCCTTCCTTCCTTTGAACAACATCACTTGAGGACCTTCTATGTTTCAGGTAGTGTCCCAGGCACTGGAAATGTAAAGATGCAGCCAGCAGAGGAAGGAGTTCAAGTCCAATGGGTGAAAAAAAAAAACAAGAAAACAAAAGATCAGGCTCAGACCTTCAGTTCTTGCATCCCTGCCACAATCTCTGGCCTCTACCACTCAAGTTTAGGCACAATATTCAGCCATTTCTCTAGCACGCTCACCCATTCTTACCAGCCAGTGATTTTAACACCTTATATTAAAACTTTCAGGAGTCAGAATCGCCCCCAAGGTCTCTTCCATCTCCTGGTTGTCCCCTCATCTCATTCTCTCTTTTTCTCTCCTCATTCATCTCTCAGAACAAATTCCCTTCCTTGTCCAACACAGCAGTTCCAAAGGCCTATTTGTTACTTGAGCATATCCTTGGGTGTCACCCTCCACCCACAGTGACTCAAACTGTTTTATTTAAATAACTATGGGGTCCTCCCCAAAAAAAGGAGTTCGGGAGAGGGAGGAAAAGGGGTCTCCATCTGTGCTCAGAGTGCAGTGGGTCTTTTCCAGGACGAGATAGAAGAAGCAGCCTCTGTGGTAAAGACTAAAGAGAATTCTGGTCAATAAAATGTATTTCTAATTTCCAGTGAGGGCATTCCAGATATGTAGGGAGTCGGCCTATGGACCTGCCAAAAATGGATTATGTTCCAATCTTGATTGAGCACCAGAATTGCATATGGTGCCAACTCCCATGTGCTTTGAGGAGGGCTGGGTATATTATACTTCCCTGCTTTTGTTTTTGGGTCTTTTCCCCATGTGTGTGGGATGTTTCTTCCATTAAAATCAGAACTTTTCCTCCCTCTGCGCCTCGACACAGAATCTAGCCTAAGCTGATACTCCTGGGAGATGCCAAATCCACTTTAGGGCCAAAAAATAGAAATAATTTATTCAAAAACATGCCAATAACTCCAGGAAGAACTTTTGGAGGTTATATTATTTCACTCCAAATTCCCTGAAGGGAAGGGGTTATTTTGCTCAATAGTGACATGGCAAGGACAGGTTGTTTCTCTAGATGCTTCTGCACAGGAAGGAAAGGCAGGTCCACAGCAAGAGGGGGTCCAGGGCTGTCCCTGTTCTGGAACTGCAACAAGGTGTGGGCACTTGCATTTGTTTTCTGAGTCACCTTGTCTTTTCTTTTTTCTGTGTCTTACATGCAGGGTCCACATCTCAATTCAGGCCTCCAGATGCAGTCTCCCCTGCAGACATGGCATTCTTGCTAAGGCAGCCTGAATAAAATATTCCAAAAAGACATGATCGTTGTTCTCAAATAGCTGAAGTCTTGTCACAAAGAAGAGACATTAGATCTACCTGGTCTGGTGGCAGAGGAAAGGAACAGAGACAATAGACAGAAGCTGCTAGAAGGAAAAAAAAAACACTTTCATTATGTAAAAGAGGATTTTGGACTAACACTAGAATTGAACTATTTAAAACATCTGAAGTTAGGTACGCCCCCAGCTTCCTAACCCCAAAATTTATTTACAGCACTGATTTGCATGGGGTGTTAGAATATCCTGGGGAAAGAACTTGAACCGTGGCCAAACTTGGGCTTCAGACATAGAAACAGACATGGTGAATTTGGGGTGTGTGGGTAGAATGTGTCAAGAGAAGCTAAACTTCAAGGGGAGAAGCAAAGGAGAGTCTGCAGTGGAGGCAGAAAAACATTGGCGTGTTGGACACAGTCCCAGGGCCTGGGGGTCTTGAGAGTGAGAGTGGAGGTTCCAGGAATAGCAAGGTGGTGGCCTTGTTTTAATCTACCCGAGTCTCAGGTACCTTGGTGACCTGTGCATAGAGAGGAAGGAACCTTGTGTTAACATTAAGTGTCATGATATCTAAGGACCCAAACAATTCTTTGGAGAGAACCACAAAACGTAGGCCACCAAGAAAAGGAAATCATTTCTGTCTTGACAGAAAACAATTACTATCAAGTAGCTTGGAGCAGCAGGGAGCACCCCAGTGGTCTGGGTGGAAAGGCCTTGACACACGTTACAGACCAAGTGCAGCTTCAAAGATGGAGCCTGGTACAGAGTTGCAGGAACATCAGAATCACTGGCCCAGAGAGAGTAGCAGCCAGGTTCCAGCAATGGCTGGACTGATTCAGGCGCCCACCTGAGGCAGCCCTTGTAGATTTCCAGGGGGAGCAGGGGTCCTCTCATTACCATGAGGACCAAAATTTTGCAGCTACTCGGGTGGTGGCCATCCAACTAAATTTTGTGTCTGCATCTTTTTTTATATTTTTCTAAAGTCAGATTTATTTATTGAGGTATAACTTGCCTACAGTTAAATGCACCCTTTTTAAGGATAGAATTTAATAAATTTTTCATGAGCATATATGGTTGTAAAATCAGTGCCACAATCAAGATAAAGAACATTTTCATCACCCCAAAACAACCCCTCACACCTCCTTATAGTCAATCCCTCCCTTCACCCTGGCACCCATCAATCTGTTTTGTCCATGTCTATGTTCTGCTTGATGAAATCAAAACATATGTAGCCTTTTGAGTCTGGTTTCTTTTCCTTAGATAAGGCATTTGAGATTCATCCATGATGTTGCACGTAACAATCGTATGTTCTTTTTTCTTGCTATATTAGTAGTATTCTAGGAACAGGTAAGCCACAGTTTGTTTATCCCTCTACCAGCTGATGGACTATTGTTGCTGATGTTGAGTTTTTCCAGTTTTTTATTATTACGAATGAAGTATTTTCATGCAGCTTTTAGTGTGGACATTGCTGTCATGGGGTAAATATCTAGGAGGGCGATCACTGGACCATATGACAAGCATATATTTAGCTTTATAAGAAATGGCCAAACTGTTTTCCAAAGTGGCTAGACCCTTTGGCATTCCCGCTGTCTCTTATATGGTGACTTCATTTGCAGTCATAGGATCTCAGCCTGAGAATATTGACATTCTGCTTCTATTGATCCAAATCCAGGAAGTCAGAAATGTCTAGAAGCAGAATTTGCAACCTTTGGAAATGTGAGTTTCCTGTCCCTATAGGGATCCCATCGAGGCTGGGTAACTGCTTGTCAGGGATGTGGAAGAGGGCTAGACGATCTCACCCTCCAGATCTCTCCCAATCCCTGATTCTAGGATTCTGTGAAATGAATGTCACCCTGGTCAGTAGTCTGACATGCCACCCGTCCACATTTCTTACCCCTTGGCTCACTAGACAAACATACATCTTGATGTTTGACACCTCTACCAGTTTGACTGATATGTTTCCCTGCATCGATATTTTTCATGCAATCAATTGGATCTCTTGGAAGTTTTTGCAAAGAGGTAATAAATTAATGGATTGCCCATATGCTATTTCAGGTTTATATGTTGACTTGTTTGGAACTGTAGATAATTCACTCAACCTCTCTCTGCTTTAGCTTCCCCACTAGGAAGCTTGCAGAGCACACCGAGAATAGGAACGGCTAAGCAAGAATGTTGGTTTTTATATCTAGAAAGGCCACTTTGATTTTTTTGCTCTTTGCCATGAGTTCTGGAGTCTGACAGGCCTGAATTTGGATTCTGATTCTGTTACTAGCTGTGTGATCCTAAACAAGTCACTTAACCTTTTTGAATCTTGGTAAAATGGAATTCTCTGCAGAGGATTGATTAATGTAGGTAACGCACCTTGCATGGTGCCCGGTACAAAGTCCACACTCTGGGGAGCATTATTTGTGTTCTGACTGTCCCTGAATCTACTCTCCCTATCACCACTACTTAGGGGGCTGTTGTCATCTCAGGCTAGTACAATGGGAAGCCTGAGACTGGGGAGTAGCACTAGACAGAGAGCAGAATGCAGAGTAGGGGTGAGAAAAGTGGTGAGCAGGGGCAAAGCGGGGAGCTAAACGGGAGTTGGATGGAGTCCATGGTGACCCAGGAGAACTGACTCATAGGCAAGCATTGAGAACTTTGTCTTTTTGTAATAAAGCTGGCCCCAAATTCTGGGTTTGGAACCACTGCCTACCACTTTCTCTGAGCTACAGGACATCTTTCTGTTTAAAGGCTCCTTGACTCATCGCAGCCATATTGGGCCCCAGGGGACACTGGGACCACTGGTGTTAGGCAGAAGGGCAGCTGAGCAGCTCTGAAATGCTATTCTCCTACAACAAAGATAGTTGGGTAGATCTTGATTGGGTCTTGTCGATCAATCTTTGCCAGAGAAATCAGAAACTTTTAATACCTGTGAATCTTGTTTTTAAAGAGATTTCCCTAGATCAAGCCTTTGTCATCTCTGAGAACATGGGAATGACAAAGAGAATATATCCCTCACCATGAGAAATGTCTGTAAACAGTTCTCTAAACCAGCACAGATCATTTCTCACCTCCCCTCTCCACCCTTGGGTGCTCCCATGTCATCCCTCTTCCCAACTGCCCTCATTTTGTCTAAGTTTAAGAGAAAAATTAATTCATTCCCTCTCCCAGCCATGTAGTAGACCAGGACAGTGGGTTCCAGCCAAGAACTGTGTGGTAAAAGAGCCAAGAGCTGGGTGACCTGGTCCTAACCTATCCTGGATCTGGGGGAGGGTAGGAGAGTGGCAGTCTACCCACAACAGCATAGAGGAGAGAACACTCGACTTGGAGAGAGAGCGTGCCACCTGGATCCCGACATTTCTGAGTCATGCAAATTTGGGCAAGTGACAGTTCTCCTAGACTCAGTGTTTAGACTTCTTGTCTCTGAAATAAGAGTAATAATACCTCCCTCATGAGATTATTTTGGGGATTAAAGATTATATATATAAAGCATCTGGCACGTAGTAGGCACTTAATAAACCATAGCTACTTTTGTTATTATTGTCTTTCTTCATGCTACAAGGATTAAGAAGACAATTCTTTTAAAATTCTAACACTAATTTCACCAGATGCTCAGATATATGACAGAGGAGGAGGAGTTAGGGTTGGGTTCATGAGCACCAGCTCTCCTGTCTCTATTAGCTATGGCCTGAACAGGGGAATAAGCAGCTTCTTTGCTTTTCATCAGCTCTGTACTTGGAGGGTATCCTCAAAGTGATGGATGAGCTAGCACTGAAATTGTTTGAATGTCACTTTTCAGCTACTTAACTTTAGAAACATCTTATTAAGGGAGAAGTTAAGGCAGGCGGCCGATTTTTCATAATCATTATTAATTTTTGGTTATAGACATCATTTCTCTGGGTTCTCAAAATATTCCCTCACCCTCCTACACCCACCGCAAACCACGGTAAATCAGGAGTTGGCCTCGTACACTGTGTTCTGCCTCTGCTTGCAGCTCGCGGGCGATACCTGTTTGTGGGACAAACAGAGGAGTCTGGTTTCCAAGGCTGTCAACCTGGAAGCCAATCCACTTGCTAAAAAGATTGGAAACGGCGTCTCAACAACTTGCAGCTAAGCATGAAGGCCTCGGCCTCCAGAGTAGCTCTCACATTACAAACCCCGACGGAAACCACTTGGCGGGTGGGGGGGGGTTAGAAGAGACAAGGCCCAGGTCACTTTGTTCCTGCTGCAGGAAACTGGATGAGAAACAGAGTTGTGTCCAGATTTCAGCCTCAGATACCACCCTGGCCAGCAAGCTTCCCAGCAGAATGGGCTGCTTCTCCTAAATCAGCCACCTCTCTTCCCTTCCTCCCCACCTCGTCTCTGTTTCCAATCACCACATTAGAAATCACACTGAGCTCTCTCTCGGGTCATCAGCAGTGGGCCCAGGGGGAACAGCATGCTCTGAGTGCAAAAAGGGGAAGAAGAAAAAAGGCAAGATGGTAGGAAGAGTTTAGGTAGGCCTCAGGAAATGCCATCTCTCTCTGTCTTATGGTTCTAGGATCAGGATCATGGGGATCCAGGTCCTCTGAGATCCCCTGATAGTCTCAAGATGGAAAAGAGTTGATAGGAGATAGCAGAGAACAGGGTGACACTTGAAAGAAGGCTGAAATATGGGAGTCACACATGCGGACAAGCTGTCAGACCGTTGAGGATAGCTTTTATGCCAAACCACCAAAAACAAAGCAAAACAAAACAGAGCTAAAAGAAGCAGGCTAATGAGAGTGCCGATTCTCTTCAATCAGACATGCGCAATGCTCCACGTCATTCCCAGGAATGTGATCCAATACATTCTCTTTGGTGCTTAAGGCAGTCTGAGCTTGGATTCTATCACTCGAAACCACAGAAGCTCCAGCTATACACTAAGCTATTGTCCAAAGTCACACGGTGAGTAAGAAGCGACGCTAGGCTGCATTAACGGAGCAAATCTAGGCTCGTCTGATCCAAAGGTCTGACTTTTTTTCCATTTCTCTATGTCGCCTCTATGTCCCTCTTTCCCAAAGCCACATTCATCAGCTCCTCCAGGGGCAGGAAGAAGGAAAATTAAGCTTAAGTATTTGGCTCAGTCACCAACTGCCAGAAATGGTTCTAGGTGTTGGGACTACAAGGGGTGAGGAAGACACCAAGGATTCAGTCATGTGGGGAGCAGGTGTATGAAACAGATGGGGTGAGAGGAGAAGGGCGGGAAGAAAGCAGGAGCTTCCGCTGTGCCGTGGAGCCGGTTCTGGATGTTCTCTCCTCCTGGAGCCAGAAGAGTCGAATGTACTACCTTCTAAGAAAGTACCGCCGTTTAATTTTTTCTAAAGTAATTTTCCTGAGATTTCTAGACTGACCGATACAGTATATGTATGCCATATGTCCACCATGTTCATGTTATACAGGATAAAGTATAGAGAGTAAGCGTAAGACCTTACCTCTCACACTTAGCCCCACAGTATAGATGAGACAACTGAAGCTCGGAAAGATTAATAGTAACTACTAGGCTACGCTCCCTCATTTCTCATCTCTCATCTCAGATCCAGTAAGAGGACAGATTAAACAGAGGTCTGAAGAGCTAAAGGCCCTGCACAAATGTAAGATGGTATCATTCAAGGAGGTAGAACTGATGTATCTCTTTGGTTTAATAATTTGGCGGGGAGGGGTGTGGAATCTGGGTCTCTGAATCACACATGGTGAATTTCTATAAATCCTTGTTTGGTTTGTACTGGTGGCACATTAAGATTAGCCCATTTCCATTACATAGAGACACTCTTCACTACCAGGAAAACCCCAGGGATCCTAAAACTCACAAGCTTGTGGCTCATAACACCCTGCCTCTCTGAAGTTCACCTTATAATGAGAGATAGGATAGAATCAGTGCCTCTCATGACAAGTTTCCCAAGGAGGACATCTGGAAGGAAGGAAGAATATATTGTCATTTGGGAATGCAAGTTTGTGTTCCTGAAAAGATTAAGAACGTCAAAGATATATCAGCCGGGGTTCTTGGTTGTGAATAATAGAAATTAGCTAAAGGTCATTCTACTTATTTTGTCCTCAGAAAAGGAATTTAATGAAACAACATTGGGTAGCTCAAAAAATCAATAGGAAGGGTGGATAATCCCACTCCTGGGGGAGAACAGCCAAGTTTATGCCTCAGAACCATCTACTCAGGGTGCCATTCCCACTGCCACTTGTCCTGGGACACACCACTGCTGCACTATGTCACTACTGCTAGACCCTCAATTCTGGGGGTCACCACCACCCAAATGAGTCCTACGTTGTCCCTGCTCCTACCTGTCAAATATCTCAAGACTCAAAGTCCTCCAATAGGAGCATCCAATAGTGCCTAGCCTCCAGGATCCCAGAAAAATAGGAGTCTGACCTTTAGAGCTTCCCTGGGGTTGGGGGAGGAGCAGAGCCCTTTTTCCTACCTGGACGCACACAGCAGTGAATTCTCCTATCAAAGAAAAAGGGTTAGGACAATAGGCAGCCAACATGGCAACCAATGACCCCGCCTCATTTGTCTTCTCATTAATCCCTCTGTCTCTCTGCAAGGCTACAATCAAACCAGCCCCACCAGGAGTGAACTTTACCTTCTTTAAAAAAAAAAAAGAAAGAAAGAAAGAAAGAAAAACTTCAGGAGAGAAAATTCTACTGGACACTGATTACAATGTCTCTTGACTTTCAGAGATGGGAATTTCTTCCTGGTGTCTTATTCTGTCTTTTCTACAGATGGAGACTGAAGCCACCGGCAGTAGCAGCCTTTTAGCGGAGTCCCATTCTACCTTTTTTGGAGGACCACAGCTCAGTCGGGTCTGCACTACGCAAACCTCAGCTTTATCTTACACTATGCTGCTCACATAACTCTACTCCTTCGAGTTCTTCATCCCAACCTCTCAGTTTACTAACCCCATCCTGCTCTTCTCTTCCTGTTTGTAGCCAATCCAGAATTTTAATAAATGCTCTGATTATGGATTCACACAAAGGTCAGGATTGCTAGAGATCGGGCTCCATTCTCACACCAGCCTGGAAACCCCACACCAGTGCATCTTCCTGCTTCCGACAAGATAGCTCTGCCTGCTCTGGAGATGATGCTTAACCAAGCCAGAAACCAAAATGTCCCATCCTAGGCCTTGAGCCTTCATCTACCAAAAACAAGTCTTTCTAGACTGTCCAGAAGATTCTAGATCTCAGAACAAAAAAGTCTCACAGCTCCAGGCTCTGCATGCTGACTAATTTCTCAAAAATAAGTTAAACCCTCTTTGGGAGAGAGAACTAAGCTACAGGTTCCCTAAAACCAATTCCAAAAGTGTTCCAGCAACAGGGCTCGGAGGGAGCCAGGGGAAGTGGAGCCCAGGTGGCAGGCCTGGGAAGGCACCAGAGAACCGGAAATGAGCTTCAGCCCTTCAGTTAGTTCCAAGAGGGGTCCTTCCAGCCAGACTGATTGGGATACGCACAGCTGCCTCCCTGATGGGGTTCCAATGTTGGTTTCCTCTTCAAAGCTTACGCAAAAATGAAAACAGGACTAAGACCCCCTTTCAGCTTTCCTTCACCCAAATGAAGTAGAAATGCAGTCAACAAAAAATAGAAAATAATATCATTGCCAAATTAGTAACTGAGCACAAGATTAATCAATAACCTTGCCTAAGAACTAAGTATGTGTTGTTTATGCCTCTGGGAAGCCAATCTAGTCTAAAGAGAAAGAGAAAGACCTTGAGACTCATGGAAATGTCAGCTGGGCACTTTTCAAGTCAGTGTTAATGGTGTTAACTCTGTTTAAAATATTACGATTTCTTTATTTAAAAAAGCAATATTTATTTGTTATAAGAAAAAAATAAAAATTCAATTAAATAGAAAAGCTTTTTCCAAATCCCCTTATTTTTTCCCTCATAAGATGTGCATAAGTTCCAGATTTTTTCTATACATTTATTAATACTTTGTTTTTATAAAAATGGAATCATACATATTTCATAATCTCTTTTCCTCTCAATTTTATCAATAACATCTAAGCCAGATCCCCATTCTAAATGGCTATGTGGCATATCATCATATGCATATTCTATAATCTATTCGACAAATCCTTATTATTGAACATCTACTATGTTTCTAATTTTTGGTATTATAAACAACATTGTAATAAGCTCCTCATCTTTCATATACAACTATGTGGCTTTGCCTTATCATTTCTTTAGGATATATTCCTAGGTGTGAAATTACCATAATAGTTTATTAATATTTGATACATATGCCAAATTGCCTTCCAGTAGGGTTGGACCATATTACATTTCCACCAAGTCATGAGTGCCTGTTCTTCCAACTGCCACTATTATGGGTCTTGTCATTCTTTTCCTTATTTCTTAACTACACTCAAGCTTTCTTGATAACTGCTTTCATTTGCTTTGGTAAGAGTAGCATGAGAACTCCTTTTCTTTAGGTTGCACTTGTGAGATAAGATCAACTTTAATCATTGTCAGTTAATAGTAAAAAGAGAGTAGGAAGGAAACACCCAGGTAAATAAGCAAGAGTCAGAAGTAACATGGAACAGCCAAAAATTCCCTCTTAGGGAGAAAAGGAGGCATTGGAAGGTGACTTTGGTTCAGACAATTCCCTGTGCCTTTGTCAGTTAATACCTGGAACCAAGAACTCTTTGGGGACCATCCATCGTGGTAGGAGGCCCGGTGCCACTGGTTAGTCTTGTAACGTCTATTTTTAAGTTGATGTTTCCCATTCAAATGACATGTATTTTCAACTGGCAGATGGTGTACACTTGAGCAGAGTTGTGTTTGCTTGGTCTGCAGAAGAAGACCACTCAAGAAAAATAAATGCTGGGGATTCTCAGGGGGATGGAACTGTGCTGGGTCCTCACCTGATATGGGACCCCGGCCCTTCTGTCGATTAGCAGCTCTGTTAATGACACGGCTAGAACTCCCAGCCCCAAAATACTAAAGACTTGTTGAGACCCAGGTGAAAGAAATGCTGCTTATGATTTCCTTTCTTTTACATTTCACATGCATAACCTCTTTTAATTATCACAACAAACTTTGGAGGTAAATTTCATTATTTTTCCCATTCTACAAATGTCTAAACTGAGGCTCGGGCCACGGTGACAAAGCCAGAACTTGAATCCAGACCCTCTAATTCCAATGTCATGCCCTTTCATTATCACTGCAGGATTTGCAGTAACACCACTCACTCCTAACACAGTTTGAGTAAAGACTCAAAAAAGAACCCAAAGGAGGCCAAACTTTTTGTTGCGCGATATGAAAGTAGTGGGGTGACAATACTCAAAATCGCTTTCAAGTTCTGGGCACAAGAGAAGGGTATCTCCCTTCACAGGGGAATAGATTCCAATGCTTATAGGACTTTTAAGAGGCATTAAGAAATCTGTCCCCTTTAGACAAGTTAAATCTAAATAAGTAACACCCAATCTGCTCTCTCCGGAAAAGCCCATCCCAGACCCATCTGGCTTAGGATCATAAGGATCATGAGGGGACAGAAGATGCTAATGGAAGACACCAATTATTTGATTTCCTCCAGGAGTCTAGGATAAGATCATGGCCACCAGATGTTGCTGAGGGTAAGAAAGCTGGTGCCTGACCTTTGCCAGAAGCCTACCGCCGAGTTGCCGCACCCAAGGGCTCTCTCTAACAATTCCCATGGTGCTCACATCCAGAGTAACTTCTCCAGGACTTCTTATTGCTCATCTGCTAAGGCGGCAGGACTCCAAGGGGGTGTGACCTCGAGACACAGATCATCTGGTGCTAAGTGTTTGTCGAGGCTGAGTCTAGTCTGGTATGCTGGTTTGAGAGCTGCTGTCTGAGACATCAAAGCAATGAAAAAAGTTAAACAAATAAGCCATCTTAAGATGTTCTCTGAGGTGGATGAGTTCTTATAAGCAGAAGCCATTAAGTTCTATCATCCTATCCACCTCCCCTTTATCCCACACTCCTCACACTTTGTTGAATTATCTGCCATTAGCCAAAGCCTCTTTCGGCCTAAATTAAAGCTTCTACTGATGGGACTTCAAAGCACTTTATCTCCTGGCCTCCTCCACTTTCTTGAATTTCTTTCAAAGGACCATAAAACACCATCCCTACGCCCACAAAGACCAATGCCACATGACTCCATTCTCCAATCTTCCAGTCCTTTCTCAGACCATCCCACATAGTGGAGAAGTCTTCCAACTTCCTGCTGCCTAAGATGCTTGAATCATCCCGAATCCCTGACTCTGGGAAACCTTCTCAGAACCTCCTTTTTCCCATACACCCATGCCAACTGCCATCATCACTATGCACTCAAGCTCACATTCTAAGACAGGCATTGACCACAAATGCCCCAAAGCCACATCTGCTAATCCACAGATTCATATGTCACTTTGCAGGAGCTCAATTACTTTGTGACTAAAATCAAGTTCAGAAATCTTATCTTCTTTGCATTCCGTAGGTTCTCTCTTCTTCACTTACCAAACTGCCTCATTCCAGCACATTGAGACCCTCTATGTTCTAAGGACTAATAAGCCCTTAGATCTAGATCTCCATAACAATGAGGTGGGTGAGGTGCCATTATCCCCATCTTACAGGGGAATAAATTGAGGTTCAGAAAGACTGAGTGATCTGCCCAGGTTCACACAGCTGGCTGGAGCCTGCCTGCTGAGATCCAAACTCAGATCTGTTGAAAGTACAGCTTATGCTCTCTCAATGGCAGCCTGCCACACGAGGGACTCACCCAAGATCACAAAGTTGTTAAGTAGGGTTAGAAAAATAGAAACAAGGGGAAGATCGAGGCCTGAGGAAGGGAGCAGCAGGAATAGGTGAAGAAGGTAGCCTTACTGTCAAGGTAAATAGTTGAAGTTTTACATTATAGGCATTGAACCATGGCAGCTTTTAAGCAGAAAAGTAAAACTAGACAGAGGAAGGAAAATTTTCAGTGAAAAATACTCTCTAAAAATCATTAAGTCTAGGCTCCTGCCTCCAGAAAAGACTTCCCTTAAGCCACCCAGGATGAGCAAAATCGCTTCTCAGAAATCTAAGCCACTCCATGCCTATGTGGTATGAAATTCCCATGCAAATGCCGTGAACCCTCACCCGAGGCCCCCTCCAATGGGCTCGCCCTATCTCCAGCTGCACCATGACAGCCCTGCTGCAGCAATGGCTTGGTGGCCCGCTCTAACCTGAAGCATGAAGGTTAGCATTCCCACCTGAGTCATGGCGTGGTTTCTGTGGGAAAGCCCATGCTCTCCACACCAGACCTAAGTGCAAAATAAATCCCACACAGCCTTCCACATGAACCTGCATTAGGGCTGAAATCCCATGCGAGAGCACCCGGGGCTGCTCATGACAGAAGGCAGAGCTGAGCCTCTGGCCATAGATGTGCACAGAACACCCAGGAACTCCAAGTACCCAGAGGCCAAGACCTCGAGGGCTGGGAAGCTATCACCCCCAGGCCCATTGACTAAGCCAGTGTTCTCTTCCCAGGGGCTTTGTTGTGGTCAAGAGGACACTATGACCAGGAATCAGGAGACCTGGGCTCTTATCCTAGCCATGTCATCAACCAGCTGTGGAGCTTTGAACAAGTCACTGACCTTTGCCAGGTCTCAGCTCCCTTACTCAGGAATATCAGCCCTCCCTACTCTGCAGGCCTATTGGAAGGACAAGTGAGAATGTGGATGTAGAAATCATAACCGATTTCAGGTCTTTTTACACTTCTTGCTTGACTGATAGATGATAAATAGGAGAGTGGCGGCGGGGAAGAAAGAGAGAGAGAAGACAGACAGACAGACAGACAGATGACAAATGATAGCAGATGTTCTCCCTCAGATCCTCACAAACACATTCATACTTTTAAGATGGTATATCCTAATTACTAGTCCAGAGACCAAGAAAATAATCCAATCCCAGGGAAATATTCACAGCCTGGAGGAGCGATTAAAGATGTATGCTTTGCAGTCCTTACTCTACTTCTCATGACTTGTGTGGCCTTGGACTAGTTATTCAACTTCTATGAGTCTCAATTTCTTCATCTGTAAAATGAAAATACCCATAGTACTACTGACTGACTTATCCTCAAGTAATGGTGGTTGGTGACGTTATAAAGAATTCTGACTTTCAGGCTCTATCTCTGTTGCTCTGTCCTTCTACTCCTACCACACACCCCAGGTATATCTCGTAGGTTTGGCCCTGGGTATGCCTTGGAGAATTTGCTTCCTCCTTTGTTCCGTGTTCACCTCTTGGCAAAAAGCAGACCTCCTGGGGCAACCACAGAAACAGAGCTTGGGCCAATCTAAACTGCCACGGCTATCTCTGACTACTGAAGAGACAGAGCATAAGGAGTGAGACCACTGGAGGGATGTGCTACCCACCCCCCCAGACTCTGACGTAAGCTTCTGAGTGTGGCACCCCACTGGGCACAGTTACTGACTGTCACCCATGTTTACCAACACCACTGTGTACATCATTCGCCAATGTAAGGGATGCCCCCATGTGGTTTTATCTGACTCTCCTAAGCCTTGGGAGGCAAAGGCTGCATCCACCACATGGAAATAACCAGTTGAAATGTAGAGTTTGGCCAGACTTGTAATTCACATCCACCCCACCACTCTTGAAGTTTTTATTCTTCAATTCAATCAACTAACTTGTAATTGGGGACACAGACCATACATGGAACCATGAAAGGTCAAGTTTCCAAGCCACCTTAGAGACCATCTGATCCAAAATCCTCATTTTCCTGATGGAGAAAGCAAATCACAGAGAGGGGAAGTGACTTACCCAGAATTATTAGTTGAGCAGAGAGCAGCACAAGAATCCAGGAGAGAATAGAGTTACCTTCCCACCTCTTGCTTGGGAGAAAATACAACCACAAAGAGGTGGAAGGTCCATTTGGGAACGGGGGGTGTTGGTTGAATTTCAGGTACACCATGAAGGGGAGGAATGGCCATTGGACCAATGGTTAGAAGACCAGGGTCCCCCACCCAAGCCTCTGAGCCTCTGGCAACCTAAGTCACTCTGCACTAACACTTCACCTTTCTTGGGGCTCAGTTCTCTTTCATGAAATGGAGTATCTCAGTTGTGAGGAGTAGCTGAGAATGTGTCTTGAAAACCGTAAGGCTCTACATGTACACAACCAAATTCTGCCTGTCTACTCAGCCGCCTTTATTTAGCCTTTGTCCCTAAGGCTCAGGCGTAGGGACAAGGAAACAGGTAGAGAGGAGAGTTAGGTGTGTTCTCTGAGCAGATCCAAGGCCAGGGGGCTTCTCTCAGCAAAGAGGGCCCAGAGCACCAGGCTAAATCCATGTCATTCAAGCAGGGCTCAGGTTGTGTCTAAGCAACTTGGATTTGAAAAGATTAGGAGGGTGGTGGAGTGGAAAGAAAAGTTGATGAGGCAGCAGAGTCCTGCCCGCAGTACCACACTGCCCTCTTCAGGGAACCGGGGAGAAGACACCTAGGCTCCCTAGGTCAGAGGAATTTAATTCAGAAGGCCCAGCGTCATGGGATCCATTCCCTGTCTCCACATAGAGCAAGCCCTCTCCAGGTTAAAACTGGGACGAAGGACAGCCCTTATCCTCAGCAGCCTCTTCTGAATAGCCCAAATCTTCCTCATGTCCTGATGCCCACCACTATCCAACCTGCCCTCTGAGGAGCCTACAGGCAAGCCTTAGCATCTCACTTCTCACTCTGAAGACAGGATTTAGAAGGTTCTGGAAAACAGAGCAGCCCCCCAACTCCTGCCAACTCACTGTATCCTCTCTGCTCCAGAAGAGGGTGGTTTCTCCATATTCTGGGCATATTCCAGTCTTTGAGAAAAGCACCCAGAGCTGAGGGGATCAAGGAGCCTGAATCAAGGAGCAAGCCAAGGCCCTACAAGTTTTCAGGGACAAACTAAAAACTCTGTGACTCTCAGGAACATCAGACACAGACTCCACAACTGATCTGGGATTAAAAGAGAAACGTCTGAGCCTGTGCCGTGGCACAGTGAGAGTGTCCTCAACAGCCTTTGCTGTGCAGATCTACCCCTACCCCATGGCATTTGCCATCCTTTCCCTGGCTGTATGGTTCAGAGCAGGGCACTCTGCAGCTGGCTGACCAGCCTGCAGGCATGGGTTCAGGGCACACTCCCCGTGTGCCCTTTTGTAGACCCGGGGAGTTGCTGCAGCCGGCCCAGCCATGTGATGTGAGTGATTCACACACACAGACGCCCAAACCAGTTCTCCATTCTTCCTCTCCCAGGCCATCACAAAAGGCACAGTCTCGGCTGCTCAGGCTGGAAACCCTTCAGCACAGAGCTGCATTGTTCCCAGGGTCAGGAGGGGCTAGAGGCCAAAGGGAATTAGGAAGACAGGGAGCCCAGGCACAGGGTGGTTTTCCATGCAGCATATGCCCCTGGAGCAGGCCAAGCCCACTTCCTGTGCTGGCTCCAACTCTGGAGCTCAAGTTTACATCTCCCTCCTTTAAAACCAACTTCGGGCCGAGTTGTTGGCTTCTTTTAGTTTCCACTCTGCACATGTGCATTTCTTTGAAAAATATGCACGTGCTGTTTCTTTTTTTCCTCTCCAACACATATCATTTTTAGAGCCATAATATAAATTCAGAGCCCGGCAACCTTTGTTTTGGGGGGCATGCTTTATCTGTTCTCTTCTGCTCCCTACCCCAACCAAATAGACCCGAGGCAGGTGGATGGGATGGAGGGTATAAGTATGGGTAAAAGGGAAAGAGAGGAATCGGGTCAGTGTTAAAGGGGTGGGAGGTGGTAAAGGGACATGTCAAGATTGGGGGTGTCAGGGATTTGGGAAATGATTCTAGTTCTTCTGATTCTCAAATATGAAAATCTTCTACTCTGGAGTGTTGAAAATAAGTTTCTAGTAAATAAACACTTGGAACTGAAATGGCTTTTGGAGGCCAGATGGTCCCATTCCAATCACCTGTCCAACTCATTAGAAAGTGCTCCTGAATATCAAATCAAAACCTGTCCTCCATGTAGTAGACTGTAAATGGTAGTCGCCATTCTCCATTCCTCCTCGTTTCCACAACCTTTGCATGTAGCTTGGCAGGACTAATCTGATAACTTGCTTTGACCAATAGAATGCAGCAAAAGTGATATGTCATCACAAAGCCTAGATGACACCACCATGAGAATAAGATCAGGGTAGCCTGCTGAGGATGAGCAAACACATAGAGGATTGCAGTGCCATCCTAGCTCCAGCCATCCTAGACCAGCCAGACCACAGCCAACCTGCTGCTGACCGTAGATGTAGCCATGAGCCCCAGCCGAGATCAGCCCAGGTGTCTCAGATCCACAGAACCACCCTGCTGAGCCCAGCCTAAATTGCATGCCTTCGGAATTATGAACTCAATAAATGGTTACTGTTTTAAATCACTAAGTTTTGGGGTGTCTTGTTTTGTAGAAAAAGTAAAATGATACACCCCATAATTGACCTCTAGAGCTATACAAAATAATCATGATTCTTTGTCTGGGGACAGCCCTTTAAACATTGAAATAGCTAATTATCATTGCCTCTAAATACCAGAATGGCTCTTGGGGAGGTCAAGCAGACCAATCCTTACCTTAGAGGAAAACCACACCCCAAAGTATTTGTTGCCTCTTCTTTCCCACCCAGTGCCCGGCCTCGGGAGCTGCAGAAGAAGCTGTTTTGTGGTTGGCGTCAGCATCCTTCAGCAACATCGTGTCCACTCACCAGGGACTTTGACAGCCCCAGCGCTCAAATATTCTTATCTTTCCGGCACATTTTATTGTCAATTAAGAGAAATTGAAAGATCGAGGTAAGGAGGGTGCTAAAAGTACAAAGAAAATACTTAAGTCAATTAGGCTTCTTGAAGGCACTTTTGACCCAAATCTAAACTGCCAAAAAGCCTCCAAAACAAATGTCCTTGGCTGGTTTCCAGCAGAGCTCTGGCTCCACGGGCCATAGCAGTGGGAGGGTGGTCAGAGGCTGCTGGCTTCCAGAATTCGCCACGTGGAGTGAACAACAGATGCACTGAAATTGGTCTTGGGGTCTGATGGGGAAGGTCACTACACCACCACAGGAGATGGATCAGGCCAAGCGCAGCCCCCATTCTTAACCAGACACAGAGGGAAGTGGTGTTGTGGGAAATGGCTGCCATTTGAGGATTTTCTGGCTGAAAACTTCGCTGCAGAGTTTGCCAGTTTCAAACGAACCCTTGCAGCTCGGCTTCCTGTTTTTCATTTGTGCTCCCCGTGTGTCACGGCACAATTATTCTGGGAGACCTTCTCCAAATGGACACGGTCTCCAATTTTCTTTCTCTAATAACAGTGCGGGAAATAGGGGTGAGGGCAGCAGAGAGAAAAACCCCAAACCTCAGAAAAGGATGAAAACACTTCTAAGCCCTGTTTCGAAAATGAAAAAATCAAAATCGCCAAGTCACAGTACACAACTCTCTACTCATTCAATCCAGGCCTCTATTCTGGGCAGGCTGCAGAAGAGAAGACACTTCGGGGAAGTGAGAAGTGTAAGCTCTGCTTTCATGGCATCAAGAATATTTTGCAGTTTCCTTCCCTGAGAGCTTAAAAGTCATCAGCATTAATGGCCACGGGATCAAGTGGCTGGTGGCAGGGTCCTAGAAAGACGCCGTCCACCAGCAATTATTTTTAACCACCTAAGTGACATTGGCCACGCCTCAAAGCAGAACAAAGAAACGGCAAATCTCTTCCAACTCTTTTCTCTCTTCCACTGGACAAATGCCTTAGTCTCAGTTCCCAGATACATTCTTATTCATGACCATGAAAGAAGTTTGAAGAATAGAGTATGCTTATTTTAAAGATCTCTAGAGCTGTCTTGCTTTTGGATTTTGGATTAAACAATTAGAATGTGTGTGTGTATGCACTACACGAGTGCACACGCATGTCTGTATGAGCCTGAGTTGATCCGTGCTTTTATTCATGTGCATACGGACACATATTTGTGTTTGTGTGAGTGCCTGCTGACGTGTGAGTGTGGATTTACGTAAGTGAATATATGGGTAACACATAAACTTGATACAAATGCCAGTGTGAGCCCATGAGTGTGTGCAGTTGTTGGCCGGCACGTGCATGAAGTGGTTATGTGTGTGCATGCACACAAGGATATGCATACTCCACACATATTTCACCCCAATATCTCTGCAGGTCCGTATTCGAGGTGGGGTTGCCTGCGTGTACATGCGTGTACATGTAAGTGAGAAGGTGTGTTTCTGTGTGTGCATATGTCCTCCGCAAAGCAAGGCCCCTTGTCGGCCCCATCTCCTCCTCCCTTTTGGCGAGCCCACGGCGTTCTTTGTTCTCCCCGTGGGATCTGCCAGTTAATGGCAGGGGTCCCTCTCCCGGGAAACAACATTCCTCCCCCTCCCCTCGCTCATTTGTGTCTCATCAGAGGGCTCCAGGCTCCAACCCTTAAATGGCAGCCCACGATTACAACCGATGACTTTCTTAATTGCCCATGATGCTTGCGGGTGCAACGCAAACAGAGCAGTAGCTATTAGACTGAGGGAGCTGAAGCAGGGCTACATTTTGTGCCTGTGTGAATTTAGTGTTCCTGAGAACCGAGAGGCCAGAGCGGGTTAGAGACACCGAGAGGCTGTTATTATGGCCTGGCATGGGCCTACCATTAGCTTCTTGAGATCCTGAGGCGATTTCACCACACTCCAGAATTGCAACACCCCTAGAATTTCCAAACCAGCGCCCCCCGCCCAGCAGCATCCTCCCTCATGTCCACACACATGCTTTCTCTTTCTCTTTATCTCTGTCTCTTTCCTTGTCTCATTCTTCCTCTCTTGCTCTTTCTCCTGATTGCTTTTCCTCTGTATCTCTTTCTCCCCTCACGCTCCCTTTCTCTCCTTCTCTTTCCCTCTCTCCTTCCTGCTTCCTTCCTTCTCTTTTCTCTCTTCCTCTCCTCTGTCTTTGCCTCTCCTCCAGTTCTTAGGTCACGGCAGCAGACTTAAAGCTGGACAATGACGACAGAATCAGCCCCCTCCCCGCTCCACCCCACCAGCTGCATCTCGTCTCCCTCCTTCCTGCCCCCTCACCCCAGCCTCTCCCCGCAGTCCCATCCAGCCCATTCCTCATAGGTCAGAGTCCTAAAGGACTCTGTGATTGTTATTTACACTTATCTCCAAAACTTTGGGGAGGTTGAGGTGGCCTAGCAAAGAGCTGCCTTGTTTTTTTTATTTTCCTCTGTCCCTGTAACAGCCAGTGTCCAGCTCCTTGTTTCTTGCCTTCGTGGCTTCAGCTCAGATGGGAGAAAAGTGAAGATACAGAGGCAAAATAAGATGCTGAGAGACCCAGCAAGTCAGAGGAAAGGCCGCGGGTGCCCCAACTCAGGGCTCCCAGATCACAGCTAAGACACAAAACCGTTCCTCTCTGGGCACGAATGGAGGACATAGGTTTGAATCCTTCAGTCGCTGTGTTTGAAGGAATTTGGGACAACAGCAACAGACTGTCTGATTTCCTCCTGAGAACTGATTTCTCTCAAACAGTTCTCCAGAACATGTTGCCTGTCTCAATTTTGATAAATGAAAAAATGAATGAATGAATGAATGAATGAATGATAAGTGACTGAATGAATGAGTGATGAGTGAGTGAATGACTAAATGGGAGGTCACTAGTTTCCCTCCCTAGAGATTCCTGAGGACTATAATGATACTAAATCTGGGTGACCACTCCTCAATTAAGGGAATGTGTGAGGCGAAATCAGCAAGGCTTTCCAAGAGGAGGAGATAGCGGTCCTTGGGTAAGTCCTCTCCCCTCGCTGCACCCACATTTCCTTATCTATAACATGAGCCTCCACTAGTGATCTCAATTGATCTTCCCACCAATAAAGTCTTGAAGATGAGGAAGCTGTGGCATCATCAGGATGAAAGAGTTTCAGACTCTTTCACTGTTCTAAAGCCATGGGCACAGCATACTCTCTGGACCTTCATCTCAGCAAGGACCACTGGAGGCTCTCAAGTGGCCCCTGCACAGCCTCCTTGGCACAGCTGAAAGAGCATGGAACCGGCAATGCAGATGCCCAGCCTTATTGCCCTTCCCATTTTGCCCACCTTACCAGGTGTAGGGGGCACTATCCGACTAACTAATGAGGAAGTGTGAAAGTTCAGGCCCCTGACCTCTTATCTGGGACAAACTCTGAGATGCAATTCTCATTCCCTTCTTCCTCGGTGGGATCAAGCTGACGTTCTCCTCCACGTGTCTTTGCCTGAAATTCCAAGCTTGCTTGACTCCTGCCCCTCCTCTGTCCTACATGTTTCTCACTCTCAAGTTTCCCCCAGGAGCCCTTCATTAATACATTACTTGTACACTGATCCTCGTCTCAGGGGCTGCTTCTGGAAAACTGATCTTAGACAACACGTACTCAAACTAAAATGCCTACAGTTGGGGGTGTAAATATAGAAATCTCTTCCATCTAAAGAGGGCAGTCACTCTCCAGCTATTTGTTCCCAGCAGGAATAGCAGCCATTCTGCAAGGTTTCCTGATTTTTTTTTTAATTTTTTTAAGGAATTTATGGTTTTGCACAAGATCTCTTGATTTTTAAGTACTAGAAATATCTGAGATCATTTTTAAAACACTAGGCACAAACAAAACACATCTACAGACTGGTTCAACTTTCCAACTACTAGATTCCAACATCTGATCTATAGGTTCAAAGATCCAATGGAAAAAAAAATGATTGGTGGTGTTAACTTCTACATCCAGCTAGGAGGACATCCAATCAAAACTACCAGGCATTCAAAAGAGCAGGAAGATATTACCCATAATGAGATCAATAAATCTATCAAAACTAATCTGGAAGTGAACAGATGTTAGAATTAGCAGACAAGGAAATTGAAAGAGTTATTATAACTGTATTCTATATGTCCAAAAAATTCAGCAGAAACATGCAAGATATTTTAAAAGACCCAAATCAAACTTATAAAGATGAAAACTAAAATGTCTGGAATGAAAAATATACTAGTTAGAATAAATGGGAAATCAGGTATTGCAGAAGAAAAGATTAGTCTGCTTGAAGACATAGTCATAGAACCTATTCAAAAGGACACAGAAAGAGAAGATAATTTTAGAAAAAAATGAACAGAGCATCAGTGAGCCATAGGAAAACTTTATGTAGCCTCGTATATGTATAATTAGAGTCATAGAATTGAGGACAGGGAAGACAAAAAATATTTGAGTTAATACTGGCTAAAATTGTTTCAAATTTAATAAACATTATACACCCACAAGTCCTGGAAGCTCAATGAATGACAAGCAAAAGAAACATGAAAAAAAATCACACCATATAATTACTCAAAAACAGTAATAAAGAGATGGTCTTAAAAGCAGAGAAAAAGACACATTATGAATAAAGATCAAAATATGAGCAGATGTCTCATCAAAACAGTTCAAGTGAGAAGGCAGTAGAATGACATCTCTAAAGTATTGAAAGAAAAACCTGGAATTCTATATCTAGTGAAAATCTTTCTTTAAAAAATGTGAAATGAAGATGTTTTCAGGCATAGAAAGCTGTGAGAATCCATCACCAGCAGATTCACACAAGGAGAAATGGTAAAGAAAATCCATCAGGTGACAGGAAAATGAAACCAGATGGAAAATGAATCTCACAAAGGAATGAAGTGCACCAGAAATAGTACCTTGCACCATATAAAAAATTAACTCAAAACAAATTATAGACCTAAATGTAAAATATAAAACTATAAAACCATATATGCAGAAAATATTGAAAAAAAATTATGATTTCCTAAATACAATTTCCAAAAGTACAATTGGTAAAAGAACAAACTGAACTTCATCAGAATTAAAAACATCTGCTCTTCAAAATCAGAAGAAAACGTTGTCACACACTGAGAGGAAATATTTGCAAACCATATAGTTGATAATGGACTTCAAAACAGATTTATATAGAGAACTCTTAAAACTCAATAATAAGAAAATAACCCAATAAATAAAACAGACAAAAGATTTGAACGGACACTTCCCCCAAAGAAGATACATGGATGACAAATAAGCACATGAAAAGAAGTTCAACATCATTAGTCATTAGGAAGTACAAATTAAAACCACAGTGACATGCCACTCATTAAACTAATAAACAAGGAGTCCATTAGACTGAGGTGCTCTAACGCATGGTGGCCTATGTAAGCACACCAAAACCTAAGCCTGTAAATGCCTCAAGTTTACAAAATTGAAAGCTAAGGGCAACCAATCGCAAACAGCCAACTAGCCTTTAATCTACAGCCAATCAATAATTTCCTTACTTCGCTTTTACCTTTTCTTTATAAAAATCTGTTCCCAAGGTTCGGTCAGTGGAGCACTCCTAACCACTTCCAGTTTGGTGCTGCCCAATTCAAGTTTTTTTCAAAAAAACTCTTAAAATTTTTAATATGCCTCAATATATCTTTTAACATACTGAACACTTATCGGATGGCTAAAATTAAAAAGATTGACCATGTCAAGTGTCGGTGAGGATGTGGAAGAACTGGAACTTCAATAAACTGTGAATGGCAGTTTCTTAAAAAATTAAATACACACCTACCATATGATCTGGCTATCTGGGTATTTAACCAAGAGAAATAAAAGCATACACACATAGAAAGATTTGCACATGAATTTTCATAGCAGCTTAATTTTTAATAGCCAAAACTCGAAACAACCCTTCAACAGGTAAATGGATAAACTGTGGTATATCTATACAATGTCACATGACTCAGCAATTACAAGGAATGAACTAGTGACATACACTACAACACAGATGAATCCCAAAATAAATATGCTGAGTGAAAGTAGCCAGATATACATATAAAATGTATTATTCCATCTGTATAAAATTCTAGGAAATTCAAACTAACCTATAGAGACACAAAGCAGATCAATGATTGCATGAGGGAGAGGAGCAAGAGAGAAGGATTGAAAAGAGCCACAGAGAAACTCTTGGGGATTACGGACACGTTCATGACTTGATTGTGGTGATAGTCGCACAGGTTTGACCTGCGTTGAAACTTGCCAAATTGCACACCTTAAATACATAGTTTATTCTATGTCAAGTATACCTCAATAAAGCTACTTCTAAAAACAGTGTCTGGCAGACAGTAGGCATTCAATATGTGTTGAATTAAAAACAAAAGAAAAAGAAGTGGTTACAAAGTGAAGGGTTCCTCACCTGGACTCCTGGGGGACACTGCTGTGCACAAGCCAGCCCCACAGTGGTGGGGGCTGATTTATTCCCTCTCCACGTGGCTTCACAGGGAGCCGGTTGACAGTGCACTTACTCCAAGGTAGTTTAATTAATATCCATGAAGAAATGAGAATGTATGTGAATTTCCACCAGGGACCTTGCCCATCAACCCTTTATTTCACATAATCCATATAAAAATTTGCCTTTTATCAAGGCATAGTATCTTACTTAGCCTAAAAAAAAAAGTCCATATCCTTTACAATAGAAGCATAAATATACTGTTGACCAAATGTGATAAATGAGCGGGTCATTGGTTCTTAACTAACCCTGCACCATGATATTTCCAATGTTTACTACTAATAATAATATTTCAACATATTTCTATTAAATTGCCTTTTCCTCTGGGTAAAAGCCCTCAAATGACCATTTCAGGGTCTAATTCACGACTCTGTAGCAAACGGCTACTTCATTTATATTTAAAGCATTTCCCATTCATTGACATATGTTTCTTATCTCACAGGGATCTTCACGGCACCCCTGTGGGAGTAAGTAGAGTGAACACCTTATCCCCTCCTAGCAGATGAGAAAACCCAGGCACAAAAGTGAAGAGATCTGCTCAGTATGACACAGCTATTCCCCAGATGGAGCTGCGGGCCAGTGGTTCACATGCCTGCCTACTGAGAGGAAGGAAGCACTGTCTCCAGCCAGTGCCTCACAGAGGCTATGACTTCCACCAGCTCTCTGGGGTCAGAGGGAGCTGTTCCATGAGGTCATCCATGGGAGCCTCCAGGCCCGAGCATCCCAAGCCCTACCAGCCCCAGAGCCTAAACCCTCCTGCCTTTACTCATCAACTGGGAGAGAAGATTCTATGGGTCTGGAAACCAAAGCGAATGCTTTTTGTCCAACTGGGCTCTGCCCCCAGAGCCAACAGGCAGTTTAAGTGGATCTCAGACAGCAACTGTGCTGGAAACCCAACGTCAGGAAAAAATCACATACTGTCTCCTACATTCCACCACCTCCAGACCTGCTGCATGGGGCTGGGGTCTCAGAGATGGGAGGCAAAGAAGGGTAGAGCTTCTCCAAGGAGAAAATAGGGAGAATGAAGAGCCGATCTCACAGCAAGATCCCTGGGGATATAATTCCAGCATTACAGGTTCTCTCTCTTACACTAAGACCACAAGCCCAAGACATCAGATAAAATAACAAAACCAGGATATTAAGTGGCAGACCCCTTATCTCAAATGGCTTTAAAATCAACCGGTTCGACACCAACCAGGATCTGCAGCTCCATAATTCGAGATGGGAAGTAATTCGGGAAGTTGGTAGAGTGTGGTGGCAAAGATTACCAACCATGATATCGGATAAACCTACTTTCAGACCCAGCTCTTCAACTTCCTAGCTGTGCAACCTCAGGCAATTTACTTTACCTCTCTGAGCCTCCATTTCCTCATTTAGAGACTGGGGATGATAGAAATGCCTATCTCATTGCATTGCCATGAGGATTAAATGGGTTGAAGTACATAAAGAGCTTAGTAAAGTGAAGAGTACACAGTAAGTGCCCACTAAATATTAAGCGCTGTTATTATTGTAGTTCTGACTGGAGATAGAAGTAAAGGAAGGGAAGAGTTTGTCCTGTTGGAGGTTTGCTGGATGGGTCTCCATGGAGGAGGGGGTAGAATGAGGACCCAGGAGATCTGAGGCAAAGGGAGCCAGGACAGAGCATGTGGATGCTAAAAGTAGACACAAGAGGCCACCATATCCTCTACATCCTTCTGTTATCTAATGATTGTTCTCACTTGACGGATGATGAAATTGGACTCACATGGTTGTATGGCAGGGCGCCCCCCACCCCCCAGCAGCTCCAGTTTCATCATGGGCCCTGTTCCTGTGTTCTCTCATCCACTCTTTGTTGAAACTGGGTCCCTTCCCATCTGGAGAGCTACTGGGGACAAGATGTGCCCTTCGACAAGCCTCTTTCAGCACAGCTTAGAAAACAGCTGACCTGCTGAGGGTCACGCCTGGCCTCTGCTCCATGGCACCTGTGGATATGTGTTGATGCTTTACCGTGAGACCTTGATGAATGCCACCCTCCTATAGGGAGAGTCCCACAAGCCTAACAGCATTAGAAGCACAGGACACAGACCTGCTAGCCTTTATTCCACCTATGTGTATAGCAAGCCAGACCCAGCAGCTCAGTGCTGAATAAGCACTTAGGGTGGGAAAGCAGAAAGGTGCACAGAGATAAATCATTCAGGCCCTACTTACCAGGAGAACAAACACCACCCAAGTCACGAGGTTGGCCACGACAAGTGTCTTAGAGGCAGAAGCACAGATCAAAGTCTCTGGGAGTTCCAAGAAGGGAGTGGAGCCTTCCAGCTGGAAGGCAGGGAGCAGGCATTTGACCCAGGTGGCATTTCTGTGCCCCAGACAGCCAAATCCATGGGGATTTAGCTCCTGACTTTCTCTGGTGAAATGCGAGAACAGGCAATGGGGGCCTCTGGGAGCATTTCTCTGAAGACCTTGAAGGGGAGCCAGAGCTGAAATGTGGATCCCCCTCCTCAAACCCTGCTCCATCCTCAGGCTCTGAGTATTCCCATTCTGCTCTCCCCATACCTCCCCTTCCCCACACCTGAGAGCTCCTGAATAGAGCTTGCTTGGCTGGCTTTGTATGCAGAAGGAGTCTCACTCAGGACCTGCAGGTGACTTGGGAGCCAGCATGACTAGGAGAGAGCTCTAAGATCTCATCTTCCTCTGCCCTCAACTCACCATGAGCCCTTGGGCCCTGGGGGAACCTCTCTCATACCTCAGTCATTCAACCGCGCCCCCTGTTCCCAGCCCTGGGACAAGTACTGGGAATTCACTTAAAAGGTGGGAAAGGATGGGGTACAGACGACTGGATTGAAAGTTCAAACTTCACCTCTCCCTAAAACCAATCCTGAATGACTCCAGGCTTCTCAAATCTTCTTTCTTTAATTCATTCATGCATTCATTTATTTAACAAATATTCATTACACCCTAGCTCTCTATGAAGCTTATGATCGCTTCTTCCTTTCAGAGTTTGCAGCAATGCTTCTCAAATTGAGGTGGATTGACCCTCTGCCTCAGAAACACAAGGAGGTTGTGAGACAGAGATTTCCGAGGGTTGTTCTTACTCCCGCCCCATACTGCAGAGAAATCTCACCATTAAATCTGGGACCCCAGACATAAGCATTGGTACACCCAAGTCCAACTTCTGTGCGTTGTAATCTGTGCAAGCACATGGGATCCCAGAAGGGGAACTCAGAAGGAACCCATGTTGGGCTTGATGCTCTTGTCACCATCTTGAAATTCTTAATAATTATATGTTTCTATTTCATAAGTAAAGCTAAGTGGGACACTGAGATGTGCACATGAGCACAGCTCATACGGGCATTACACTTGTCCACTATTCTCTCCTTCCCCATTTGCATATAGCATTTGCCATTCCTATAAGCATAGAGTTCTAGCAGACTCGTGACACAAATAAATACAGTAGAGTTCATTTTGTGAGAATTTCCACTATTCACATGTGAGCTATGAAATACAATGGTGTCATTTCGGTGGTTCCACCGAAATGTTCTTACACTTTTATCAAAAACTGGCATTGTACAATATAACAGTAAAATTTGTGGCTAATAATTTAATTTTTAAATTTTCATTGACTTAAGACTATATTAAGTAGCAAATTGAAAACACCTTGAGAGACCATGGAGAAACAGAAAAAGCTTCATGTTTTAGTAGATTTAATGGGACTTTTTCCTGCTGTTTGAACAAAGAGCCCGCACTTTTATTTTGCACTGGGTCCTGCAAATTATCTAGCAGTCCTGGGAACACCTATACAGGAGCATTGCAGCAGATGAATGTTGGAGAACATTCAGCCGGACAACAGTAGTAGAACTTTCTGGGTGCCAGAGTTAGAGGCAGTGGTGTGCTGGGTTGGCTCTTGCAGCTCACACCAGATCGCAACAGTTAATATGGCATTTCCTCCTGAGTCTGTATCCGACAAAACATCGTAGCTTGAAATCTCGGTGGGAGTACTTACTCCATGGAAATGAGCAGCCACTACAGACCAGGGCATTTTGTCCAGAGAGCTAGGGTTGAAGTTTTACCAGCACACAACCAGTCAGAGGCCAGCTAACCCAACCTCCTCGTGATACAGAAACCAAGGGGGAAACTGATTGTCCGAGGCCCCACCACTCCTATAGAAGGGCCTGTCATAGTCTCTTTCTGAGGTCCTAACATGGAAAAGAGTGAGTCTGCAGAGTCCATTGGAAATCCAGAGCCAGAATCCTGGCAGACATCCCTGCTCCAGGCATGATGGAGGCTCTCCTGGGATACTGTAGGGATTAGCTGGGACTGACTGTGTCCTCCCCGAGTTGTCCTGTCACCAGGCAGAAAGGGTAACCTTTCCTTATAAATGCTGGGTCTCACTGCAGAACATGCCTCCCAGCCCATAATTACTTTCAGAGCACGTTGTTTCCACTGAGGGAAACCTGAGCTTCCTTCCAAATGGCACTGGGCATGACCCGAAATGATATGTTTTCCTTCCGAAATGGACACACAAGTCAAGCCCACTGCCCTGAAGTCACAGCAGATTGGGATGCAGGAGGCACTGGTGAACAGCTGGTTGGAGCATGAGAGGCCATGGCTTGCGTGAAGCCCAAGAGGAAGCAGGGCCTCCTTCGGGTTCAGCGGCAACAAAGAAGCCTACGATCATCTCATCTCCACGCACGCCTGGACCCACCAGGTATGGTTCTGCAGCTGGGGCCACTGGGGACTGAGGAGTGCCACGCTCTGCCTAAGGGGACTGAGGAGTGCCACGCTCCGCCTAAAGTCTTCACTTGTTAATGCAAAACACATCTAGCATGTGGCAGGCATCGGAGATGCAATCCTGAATGAAACACCTATTCTGCCCTCACAGGCTCACAATCCAGAGAGCAAAACAGAGGTGAAAGCAAATAATTACAGTTTAAGGGAGACTGAGACGCGATTCTTGAGAAAAAGAGGAAACATAATTATTTCTGGCCCAGCGGGGAAGAGTGGGGTCCGTGGTGGTGGGGCAGAAGAGATGATACTCGATCTTCCCTTTGAAGGGCTGGTAGGGTCGAATCCTCTATGGTTTGAAAGTCCTTGCATGAACATCAGCTAATTTGATTCTCATAACCATGCTATCACACAGAATAAGAAAGACAGTATCAGCTCCACTTTCAAGAGGTGACAATTAGGGTTCAAAATGACTTGTCTATGAATATATAACTACAGAAAGAGGAAAAGGGCTGAAAATAGAACAAAGGGGAAAGAAGATCAGACCTTAGTTGCTATCTATCAGGAAGAGAAGCTTGTCTTAGGAGTCTGTGAGAGCTGATTCTCATTTCACCAGATCCTGACACAGGGGTATCTGCCGTTTTCTTCCCACTGGGAGTTACTGGTCCTGACCACTCTCCTCTCTGGCTTCTCTCCTCTCCACAAATACCCAGCTTCTGACCACCAGCAGCCCCCGATTCCTGAGTCCCCTTCAGTCCCCATTTTCCCCCTGGCTCCACCTTGTCTCCACAGGCCAGTGCCAGCATCGGTGACAGTGTGGTATATGGAGCTGGGTTCTAAGAGTCTGGGGGCTCCTAGAACATAATCCCAATAGTTTTGTTGGCTCCATCCATAGGTGCTCCCTAAGATTCCAGGTGCACACAACCACCTGGAGAACTTGTGAAATACAGAGTCCCAGGCTCCACCTCTGGTGATTCTGGTTAGTAGTCTATGTGGTAGGACTGGGAAATCTATATGATTTTTTAAGTTCCCAAGCTGAAAATGAGAGTCCTACAGGTGCTTCTAGTTCTATCTGTACTGTTTAAGGAATACCTGTGGGTACAATCATGTTTGCTATAGTATTTTGCATTTTAATGAACATAAAAGGGCAATAAAAAGTTTATAAACCTCTCCAGATAATCTGATGTACCCAGACTTGGGAACTAGTCTTCGAGGCCCCTGGGAGTCATTTCATCAGTCAGCTCTGTCTTCAAGTACAGCTGCCCTTTAGTCAAACCTCAGACTATGGCCCCCTTCCCATCCAGATCTCTAGGGAAGAAGCAGTGATGGCCCCCCTCTCCCTTCGGCCCCCATTGTCTCCCCACCTTCCCTGACAGATGGTCCCTCCCAATGGCTCACCTACATTTCACCTACTGTATTTTCATCCTTGTTGCTAATTGACCCTTAACACTGACAAAGAGCTCTTTCCTTTCATATTCCAGGAGATAGAAGCTTGCAGAGTTGAAGTATATGAGTAATAATAAATTTTTTAGATAAAAATAATACAGAACTTTGAACTGAGCTTGTTATGGTAATACAGGAGTAGATATGAGAGGGTTGGGGGGAAGAGGAGGAGAAACGAGGAACAGAAATTCTCGTGACACCGCCACGATGAGAAGAGACAGGAGACCGAGTGTGTTAGTTTGCTTGACTCAAGGCGTTGGCAGGGTTGGTTCCTTCCGAGGGCCATGAAGGAAGAATCCGTTCCAGGCCTCTTCCCTTTGCTTACAGGTGGCCATCCTCACATCATCTTTGCTCTGTATGAGTCTCTATGTGCAAATTTCCCCTTTCCATAAGGATACCCGACATGCTGGATTAGGGCCTGACATTATGACCTCGCTTAACTTCATTACCTCTGTAAAGACCCCATCTCTATTAAGGTCATATGCTGAGATGCTGGGGGATAGGACTTCAACATATAAAACCAAGGGGCACGCAATTCAACCCATAACACCGAGCTAAAATCTCACCTCTTCTCACAATCCACAATCCCCAGCCATTTCCCCTGTTTCACAGAAAGGCAAAGCTGAGGCCCAGGCACAGCAGCCTGCCTGTCCACTGGAGCTACAGTGAGTCATCGGCAGGAGCCAGAAGCTGACCCAGCAACCCGGACTCCCAGCCCAGAGTGGTCACCACAGGCTCCTGGAAAGCCAGAACGCAGAGGCTTCGGAACTGGAATACGAGTGCATCCAACACCGTGTGGTTTGCTCAGAGAGCCTTTATTTACTTTAAAATATAGACATATAGAGAGCTGCACGCCCTCTAACATATGTGAAACAACCTCGATTCAGATGATCTGCAAAACCCCAAATTGTCCCCATTAGGTTCCCAGGAAACTCTTTGCTGAGCACAACGGGACCTCAAACCCCACGGCCTGGACAACCCCCAGTTAGTCATTCCGGTCACTCTGGAGTCTGCAAATCCCTCACATGACCCCCCTCCCTGCCCCCTCTTTGCCACATCCTCAGAATTCACTAAGTCCACACTCAGTTCAAATTCAAAAAATTTTTTCCTTTCTTTACGATCCTGAACTATCTTCTAGATCACCGGGGGCAATCACATCCCAGGTCTCCCAAGAGTGACCTGACGACCCAGGGAAAGGAGTTTAGTTGGGACACTAGCGAGAACTTCCAGATGCACCCAGCCTCTGAGCTGGAATTCAGTAGGCTCTCACTGTAGCTGTGATAGAAGGAGATTATTGGCTATGGAAATTCTGAGGTCATGCTTCCTTCTCTCTGTGACTCAACTGAGTCCCTAAACAATGAACTCAGCTTCCGGTGGATTCCGCGTGTAGGCGTAAAGGAATTAAGACACATGGAGAAAATCAATTCATTCCTCCAAGGGAAGAAGGACTTCTCAGGGACAGTCAGCATGATCGCTGTCGTCACCAGTCCTTGCGAGGAACTCTGGGATCTGACACAGAACTCTACCTGCAGACGGGGATTCTTGGCTCCTGGGTTCATAGTCGAAAGAGATACAGTGGAATAAACTGACTCTCTGACCCCAGTGTGTCTGTCATTTGCCTGTGTGACCCCACCCCACCCTCTGCGTTTCAATGCAGAAAATTACAATTTCCAGGCTCCCTTGTCCCCTGACCTGGGAACAGGTTTGACATTGGAAACATGAGAGAGAGAAGGCTGAGGTAAAAGGAAAAGGGAGATTATGCTAACTCTGCCCTCTCTTGCTGCTTTGAGCAGCATGTCCTGAAGTGGCAGCCTCTACCCTGTGGCTCTTGCTGCCACCACAGGGGCTGCCAGGTGGTTTCAGCTTCTGCCTGGTGGCCCCATCTTGGTTGCCAATAATGCCACTCCTTAATCCCTCCAGACGCACGGTGTCGGGGACTTCCTATCCCATCTCTGTAACCAGTTCCCCGCGTTCAACTCTATTTTTTGTAAAATACTCAGAGTGGTTTCTGTTTTCTGTCTGGACCCTGACTAATACAGCAAATGACAGAAATCCAATTCAAACCAGCCAGGAAACAGGAGGAACTCATTGCCTCACGGGAGGAAAGTGAACTGTGGGCAGGGCAGGGATGTAGCTGGGTCTCGGGAGCAATGGGATCCAGCATTTTCTCACTGCTCATCTCTGCTTTCCTCTGCAGGCCAACTTCCTTCCTCCAGGCAGGTTTCCTCCGCATGCCTTAGAATGGACCCCAGCAGCTCTCAGACTCATATCACCAGGTTCAATGTCAGAAGGAATGACCGCTACTATTCCTTCCATCCCAATTAAAAATATAAGGACTTCTATTGGCCTAGCTGGGGACATGTGACCATCTTCATTACGAAGGGTCTGGGAACCAGGTGAATCACATGACTGGGGGACACCTAAGGAAATGAGATGAGGCACCCTTGAGCGATCAGGCTTATTGGGAGGTACAATCTCAAGGCAACGAGAGTGCAGGGAAAGGAAAGTAAGGCAAGGAAGAAAAGGAAGTGCATTACCAAGTTGTCTGTAGCTTTACAAAAGGCCACAGCAAGCTTCTCATTCACCTAGGACGGCTCGACACAACCTAGATGTAATCACTGTGCATGAGAACATCCCATGAGAGGGAGGGAGGGAGGGAGAAAACTCTTTCTGCTGGATCCCTCCTCTAGCCTGTTCTTTCCAAAATGGGGGAAATGAGGGCCTCTTTGGATCGGGCTATGTCAGGTCCACCATGGCAAGAGAGATGGAGGCCCTGGTGGATCCCAGAACTCATTCCAGGGGAAGGGACAGCTGACAGTAGCTGTAGCTGTGGCTGCAACAGGTGAGGACCTCCATCAGCAAGCAGTGAAGGCCTAGGAGAAAGGAAGGGCCAGCCAATCTGAAGTCATGCAGACACTGAGGCAATGGGGATGAGGGGAGAGGTCTCAAAACAAGGAAGCGTGTCCTGAGAAGGACAAAACAATAGGTTTAGAGATAGGAGCTGCCAGGTTGAATTACAAAAGGATGAACTGACACTAATTCTATTACATGCACAACAGGGGCAAATAAAAGAGTTGTGGGAAGTGCAAAGAGAGGCTCAGAGAGAGGCTCAGAGAGAGGCTCTCTCTCATTCTTTCCCCTTTCTGAGCACCTGCTCTGTGCCAGATACCGTAGCAGATGACTGATGAATGGTCTGTGCCCACACTCATATACCCTCCGTGCAAGCACTTGTCACTCCCTCCACCTCGACCAAGCCATCATCATCTCCCCACTGGTCTCCCATACTCATCTCCTAATTCATTCCTGCTTTTCTATCTCTACTTCGCTTCAGTCTTTTCTTTACACAGCGGCCAGACAGTCCTTTTAAAACCCAAATCAGATCATATTTGTTGTGCCCCCATCTTCAAATCCCCCAAAGGCTTCCCATCACACTTCAAACAAAAGCCCCTACAGGATCTGACTCCTGGGCCCCTAGCTCCCTACCTACCATTCTCTCCTTTGCTCACTTTAGTTTCATTCAACCTCAGTGGCCATTTTGTGGTTCTAGAGCCCAGCCAGCACGCTGCACCTGAAGGCGTTTGCTCCTGCTGCTCCCTCTCCATGACCCACTCTTCCCCCAGGTATCATCTTGGCCCATGTCCTTGCTTCTTTCAGGTGTCTGCTCTCACTCATTTCCTCAACAAGGCCTCCCTGATCACCTGAACCAAAATAGCGCTTCTGCTTAACACTCAGTCCCCTTAACCTGCGTTATTATTTCTCACGCACTTATCACACACTGACATCACTGTGTGTGTGTGTGTGTGTGTTATTGATGATGATGATAATGTGATGATGATGATGATGTGTTATTGATGATGATAGTGATGTGTGTGTGTGTGTTCCTCCCCTGTAAGCTCCATATAGTTAGGGGGCTGTTAGATTCCCTAATGTAGCTAAAACAATGCCTAGAACTACCAGGCTCTCAATAAATATTTGTGCCATGAACGGATCGACATTGTGGGGGACGGATTGATCACCATGGCATGACAAGTGCTAAAACAGATGTAAGAACAAGTGGTCATCCTTATGAAAGCCTTGGGTTTGGTTCTCCAGCCAGAGGAGTCTGGGAAATCTCAGGGACCAGTGGCAGCTGGGACTCATCCTGCTTGCAGTTTCCAAAGCATTCCAAGTTGATAGAAGATGCTGATCAGACAAAGACAGCTGGCAGAGAGATCGGACTACCTCTAGTGCAAGACAGTTCAAGGTGAGCATCAAGGTGAGCACAGTGAAGTCACTTAGGGCCTATGCTTAAGATACTGTTTATCGTGTATTTGAAAAGTGTTTGCCACAGAATGTCAGGGTCAAAGGGGAGCTTGGGGATCGCCTAGGTCAGCTCTCCTGCAATACAGGTTACTCTCAGAGAAAGTAAGTGACTTTTTCCAAGTGATGCAATGAGTTGGTGGGCAAGCCATTGTCCAGATTTTTAGACACTCTCAGTCTCTCAATTGCTTAAAGAATTCGGTCCGAGGGACGTTCTTCCTTTCAGACAGAAGTCTCTGAGAAACTTTCGCATCAGTTCTTGCGAAGGGGAAAGTTGGCTACTAAAAAAGAAGCGTCGTTGTATTTCAAATATAAAGCAACAGGGCGATGCGTCAGAAGACTGAGGATTTTCTTACTCTTTAAAAAAAAAAAGAGGTTTTCTGAACATCACAAGGACCTTGTCTGATTCACCACTGCATTGCAAGTGCCAACCAGGTGCTTGGCACATGGTCGGTGTTCAGTAATTAATTGGTTTTGGAGGCTGGAAAGTCATGTCTCTGGAGGAAAAGAGCCAGACACGAAGTTTGATGTCCTCTCTAGTTTGCGTTCATGTGGGGGGAAGATGAAGGGTGGCTTCCGTTGCAGACTGGTGAGGGGAGTTTTAGAATGGCAAGCCAGGGGATGTCCCTGATTTGAATAATTCAGTTATGGATTAAAAATCAACAACGTTCACCACTCAGCACTCATGATGTTTTTCTCGATTTAGAGAGTAAGAAGAGTTGGTGTGAAACTTGGGAGTTATTTGTACCCTGTAGAGTTGGACTTCAGTGAGTGTGTCCCAAGAAACGTCCTACTAATGCTCTAATTATGAAATTATCAACATTTTCCAACTGCCGTCGGTATTAGGGAAAAGCTACCTCATCATACCAGGGAATTTGCCTCTCATCAACTTGCTTTTTAAGACTTCGGTTTACTCATAAATGGTTCTAATAAAGAGTTCTCTTTGTTTCTAATACAGGGGAGTCAGTCATGTGTAACAAAGGGCCACCACTGCCATGTGCCCTAAAAGCAGCTCACTTCTTTTACGACAGGAAGAAACCCCCTTATAAGCTGAGTCAGCAAATCTTAATATATGCCAGACAATGAGTATCCCAGCCGAAGCCGAGGACACCACCACCCTCAGAGTCATGCAAGAGGGCCCGCGCCCTGAACCATTCTGAAAGGCCCTAATCTGAGCTTCCACTGGCCTTGATGTTCTCCACAAGGCAAGGATTTGGGGGCAGAGGGAATACAGCAGCCAAAGGCTCAGTGCTTCCTTCTGAACCCATTCGGCATACCTGCACAGGCCTCTGCCCAGGGTCTCCCCCAGGACTAAACTGAACAGTGGCCAAGCTTGGCCCTGAGGGCCACTGCTTCAGGGTCCAAGCCTGCAAAGCAGAGGGTGGTATTGGAGTGCCCAAAATCCAGAGCAGCAGACCCACTTCCGCGGGATTCACCCTAGAAGAGGCTTCCCTGAATTCAAGCTTCTACCTCCCTCTGACAGAAGAAAAAAGGTTCTCCTGGGAAGTATGGTGAATTACCAAGGTCACTGCAGTTTAGTCAGCCATTTCTAAAGGGGGAAGAAAAGGAGACGAAATCAAAGAACTTGTTTTCATAAGTTACACAAATGTCTAACCAAAATAAACTAATAATATTGAATGTCAACTGTAATTGAAAAAATTTTTAATTAAAAAATGTTTTAGTTAATAAAAACAAGGCGCTTGTGCTGGGAGAGGGGAGGGGAACTAAAGGGACTTTGCAAGGGCCTCGGGAAGACACTTTCTTAGGCGTGTGGTCCTCCACGAGAGATGGGAAAGAGGGTAAGGGGAGAGAGCAGGTGTGGTCCTGGTTTTCTGGAACCCTGGAGCCAGTGGTTGAAGGAGTGGAGTTTAGCTCTACGTCAGGTGACAGCAGGGACAGCTGGGCCCAGGGGCGTTATCAGTGCCCCGGAGCCCCAGAGAAGCCATCGAGGTCACTGTCGCTTATAGCAGCTGGCCCACTTCTCCATTAGGCTCTGTGCCTGGACCCCACACTATTAGGAGGCCCTCAAAAATATTTTTATTTTAGTCTTTTTAAAAAGCATAAGATAAAAATCAATGTAATAGAAATTAATTTATAATCATGAGTCCAACCTGAATTATATTTGACTTTATACCAATGTAGACACAAAATTCAAATTTTTATATCTGTCTATGGAAGAAGAGCCTCACTAGAGTGACATGCTTTGAGCCTGCACAAATCACACTGGCTGCAGCCCCCTGGGGAGACGCTGCTCAAATCAGAGGACCTCCTCAGCGCAGGTCAACTCCGCCAATTCTAGGAGCAAGCAGTGGCGGAGTGAACGAGGGATGTGAAGCACTGGGCAGCGGTCGGGCACACAGCAAGCATCAGATGACATGGGGATTACTGGTAACCATTCGGGTCCACCGGCCCCGAACTACAGCTAAGTGTGCAGTTGGGATCATAGGCTTAGAATCAGACATATCTAGATTCCAATCCCTGCTTTGCATATCACCAAAGGTGTGACTTTAGACAACAATCTCAGTTTCCTGAGCTGTCGAATGTGGTGATACCCACAGAGGGTAACATAGTCCCACACATACTAGCTGCTCAGTTTATAGTGACCATGAACGCTGACCGACTCAGGGCCAGATAAGAGGCAGGTGCCAACTGGGTGAGTAAGGAGCACCTCCCACCCCAAACTATCTCCCCGCTTGGCTTGTTCTTCATATCAAAGTTGTCATGCAAACTCATTTGTGAAAAGGTAGCTGAGAATCTCAAGGGCAAAGCAGAGCCATGGGCTTACGGGGAAGCCATGTACGAACAGTAACGACGCAGCCTCGTGGTGCTCATCAGCTCAGTATACAAGGCGTAAAAAGCACTGAGGGGAGGTCTCTTGAATAACCCAAACAGATACTCAGTCCGGAACTGGAGAGGAAAGAGAAGGAAAGCACTGAGACCTCCACACACACCCTGGGGAGAGACAATTTATGAAGGCCTCGACCCAGAGAGTTGGGGCGTTATAATCTTGCATAGTGGGCCCAGTAGCTTGGTTCATCAACATGCCCTCCAGAGTTCATGTTATCCATCCCTCTGCCTCAGGGCAGGACTATTAAGAACCCCCAGGGACACCAGAAACCTTGCTTTTAAGATCTCTAGAGAAGGGGGACTTTGCAGCCCCTTCCCCTCTACCTGCACATTTTAGACAGTTTATAAATATGTCTCAGAAATGATATTAAAGCCGGAGCACTTTCTAGTGATCTGAAAATTCCACGTTGGCCTCTGTCCCCCTCTTCCTTTTCTGTCACTCCCCACTCATCCAATTTGTACCTTTGAGCTCGCACCTACAGAAGACCCTTTTAGGAGGAATTTAATTCATAGAGACCATTTTTCAAACTTTTTTAATATGGCTGGGGTTTTTGGGGTTTTTTTTTCACCTTTTCATGTTAGGGTAAAAACCAAAATCAACTAAATCCAGACTAACAACCTGTCTTTCTAAAAAATTACTTTATTGGACTAAAATCAACCAAATGTTTTGTTTTTAATTTCCCAAACCAAACAACATGTGTGGATCCAGGCTCTGAGTTTCACATCCTTCTCCCAACCAGCTCATCCCTGACGCAGAACACAAGGAAAACCAAACAAACAGGAGAGGAAGGGTGGGCAGAACAAGGCTCATTCCTCTGGGCCAGCTGCCTGATTTCCATCAGGCCAAGCCTGAGACATTTGTGGTCCAGCCACATGGTTGATTATGATTTGGAGGCTGACAGGGCTGCACAGGCATCTATAGAACTTTCTGATAGCTGCCCATACATGAAAGGAAGCAGAACTCGTTTCAAAAAAAAAAAAAAATTGTATCATGAGATTAAAGCATCGATCAGCCAGCATCAGGGCCGTGTATAAAGAACCTTAGAAATGGTTTATTCGAAAGATTCAGCTTTAGAAATCAGCGCATAGTTTTGGAGAGATAAAGCTACTTGACCAGCGGGCAGCAAGGCAGAACTCATCCTCGCCAGGGCTGGAATCCAAGGGGTGCCGCACCCCTCCCCACCAAGGCTGTTTCCATTACATCACTTTCCTGCATCGCCCCAGCTGAGACCCCAAGCAGCCAAAGGGAAAGTTCTGGGTCTCGACTGTGCTTGCGTTTGAAATATCAAAAATAAGCAGAACCCAGATTGTCTCCCCCACCCACCTCCCACTCGACAATAGCTAAATGAACTCAGCTGAAAGTTTCCAAAGAATTTCACTCTGGGGCCAAGCCCAGAGATGGAAACTTTTAGCCTGGGAAGGGAATTTAGCAGGAAGCAGAGCAAGTGAAAACAGAAGGGCGGAATTAGGAGGTAATGAGAGGGGCATCGCAGCTTCCGCTCATCCGGCCCGCGAGGCCCGGCACCCTGCCTGGTCCAACCTGCGACTTTCCCCAAGTGGGTCATCCAGCTGCCGAATCACAGGCATGTATGTGTATGGTGACCTGACAGGTCGGCACTGGCCTTCTTCTCCTAGGGCCTGGGTAATAGGGGTCCTTGGCCTTTGTCCTGTGTACCCGGCCAGCTCACCATCGCCCTTGTACCCTTTCTTTCAGAGATATCGCTGAGAGCTCTGAGCCGGGCTTCCTTGGCGGGGCTCACTAGGCCTGACCCAATGTGGATGTCATTGGTGGCTGCAGGAAAGAGTGCCAAGGGGTCTACAGGGCCTCTCGCCGGCCCCAGGGGACAATGACGAAAGTCTTTCAGGCAAGAAACCTACCTATTAGAATTGGCGTTGAGGAAGCAGGGAGAAGCTTGTGGAGAGATGTCTGGCCCACCCAGGCTGAAGCCTTATGGGGCTTGAAAAGTTGAGGGGCCTAAAAGGGGGCTGGAGGGGATGGCTGGTCCCCACAGGAGAAAGGGTATAATTCTGAGACTGATAGAACTCCTGGATGGGGAGCCCTCTTGGCAGCCCGGGTTTTTGTGGGTCCCACTTGCCTTGGGAACCACAAAGCCAAAACGTAAAGGAATCTATTTTCTTAGGAAAACACATACTTATACATTCTGAGTAATTTCCCATGGAACTAGGGAAAAATAAACACAACACCCCAAATGGTTTTTCGCTTACAAATGGTTCCAAGCGAGGAGAAGTGGGAGAAGAAAATATAGGGTCGGGGGAAACTCTCTGCTGCTTCCAAACCTCAGAAACAGCCTGAAATGGGGGCTGGAGGGTGTGGGGAGGGCTGGGGAGGTGTGTGGAGGTGGAGGGGTGCTGAGGGGTGCTGAGGGGCGCAGAGCGGCGTGGAGAGGCACGGAGGGATAGGGTGCTGGAGAGCCAGGCGTGGGGCGAGGCACCCAGACCCAGGGTCCAGCTGGTTCCTCTCCTAAGAACTCCCTGCGCACCCTCAGAGGACTGGTGAGTCACATTTCACACACGGAAGGGGGCTTGCCAGCTAGATGGGGAGATCGTGGACCACGTGCTAGAAGTTCTCGCCAGGGTCCAAGGACCAAATACATTGTGGGAGTTAGCTGTCCAACGGTGTGTGGGCAGGACACAGGTGAAAGTAGAGGTCACCTGGCCATAGACGGGATGGTCAGGGAAGAACAGGCTGGGGATTGCCCTAGGGCAGAATAAAGGACTGCAGGTCACAAGCATCATTCAAAACAAATCATGAAAGAGGAAATGAGTTGGTGGGGAACAGTATAATAATGGACAAATCACTTCACTTTCCTGGGCTGGACGGTCTCCCCTGTAAAGCAATGGGAACATGCTTTGATTGCTAATCTAGCTTCCCTACAGTTCCACATTAGACAGGGAATCAATTAGGGGGGAAGATATACAGAATTGGGGGGGCAAGGTTGGGGCCTGGAGCATAGGTACTTGAGAGCCAAGAGAATTTGGAACAGCTAAGAGTCCATTTGCACTGCAAATCGTCCCTGGGGGAACATCATGACTGGCAGGAGTCCCGGGCTGTTGGAAGTTCGGCAGCACCAGTGTTCTGAGCAGCTGGCCTGAATTTGCTCCAGCAGAAGATTCGGATCTTGTGGGGGTTTCCAGGTCTCCAGGTCTCTAAGGGCCCCATTCTGCCTGGGGATAGCCCGAGGGTTTATATTTCCCCAGCCAGCAGTGACCTACTTCCTCCATCTATACAGCACTTCGCTGGTGACAAGCACTCTGGCCTCTCCTACTTCATACGACCCTCACAGCAGCCTGATGAGGAAGGATGAATCTTCATTCCCACTTCACAGATGATGAAACTGAGGCTCAGACCAGCCACCTGTCCAGCAAAACCAGACTGAGTCCACGTCTCCTGCCTTTTTCCCACAGGAAACACCACATGAGTCCACGGATGAGTGTCATTGTCCCTCTGTGTGACGGGTTGGGGGGCAGGGACCCCATTTCATCCTCTGCACATCTTCCAACTCTCTTCCCCAGGTCCTACTAGAAGGTGCTACAGGCGAGGAGGCTCAGTGGCAAGAACACCAGACTGAGGCCCAGAAACCTATGTCCAAGACTACCTGCCCCTGGACAAATCACTTCGCTTTCCTGAGCCTCAATTTCCTCATCTATAACATTAGGGATTGCACCAGATTAGCAGTGTGCAATATGTTAGAATCAGATTCTTGCTTTCCCCGCAAATGAATCTTACTGTAAACCCCAACCTAAATACAGAGAAAGCGGGACCATTCCAAATGAACCTGACCAGAGGTGGGGCTAGATGCTTACTGAACGTGCATGCAGCCCCCAAGGCCCTCCACAGAACCAAAGGCAATGCAAAACACAGTTTGAAACCTACTTCATCTTGCTCCGCAGGGCCACTAAGGGGCAGAACTTCTCAAAGCCTGATCTGAGCCTCCTCTCTCTTCTTTTGTCTTCCTAAATGCTTGACCACCATGAAAATGCTGTCAACTCCAAAATTTTAATTCTAAGCCACAACAAAGCCTACCCAACGCCTACCCTTGGCTGTCTGTATTAGTTGCCTCTTGCTGCATAACAAATTACCTCAAAACTTAGCAGCTTAAAAACAATAAACATTTATTATCTCACAGTTTTTGAGAGTCAGAAATCCAGGAGCAGCATGGCTGGGTGGTTCTGGCTCACGGTTTCTCATGTGGTGGGAATCAAAATGTGGGCTGGGTCTTGGCTCATCTGAAGGCTTGACCGGGGCTGGAGGATCCACTTGCAAGATGGCACGCTGGCATGGCCGTTGGCTGGAGATCTCGGTTCCTTGCCATATAGACATCTCATGATGTGGCAGTGACTTCCCCCACGGTGAGTGACTCAAAGAAGAGGAACTAGGTGGAAGCCATAATTATGCTTGTCATAACCTAGTCTTGGAAGTCACACACCGTCATTGTCATACTAGACCCCTTCTGAACACAGCATTCTCCTGCTCACCACAGGGTCTCTGCCATGTTGACCCCCAGCAGGAACACACGTCCTCTCCCACACCACCTTCACCTACCTAGACAGAGCCTAACTGTCCCTCCAGTCTCAAGTGCCTTTTTCCAAGGAAACCCTCCCTGACCTCTGAATTTCCTTAGAACACACACACCAGTCTGCAATGACTTGATCAATCTCTCTGTCTTTTACTTGACACTAAAGTCCATGCAAACAGAGACCACACCTGCCTTTACTAACCACTGTTTACACAGCTCCTAAGCCAGTGCCTGGCACAGGGTCGGTTTGTAGAAAGTGTAAAATGAGTAACCGGCATGTTCTCTCAGGTACTTGCAGCAAGAGTTCCAAGACCTAGGGACTGGCCAACAGAAAAGGACCCACCCTCCGCAGCTTGCCTCATCCATCTTCACCCTCCCTGAAAGTGCTGACTCTAAGTTACTGCCTTACCTGGACAGCTCCTCATGCTCCGAAGCCTATATAAGCATAAACGAGATACTGGACCCCTTCTGGGAGCACCAGAGGGGGGCTTTCTGCCTCACTCTGAGGCTGGCTGGGGCTCTCCACACCTCTGAGAAAGTGATGGATGGGCTTCCTCCATGGCTTCCTTGGATGCCTGGGAAAGGCTCATATTTGCCTGGCTTCCTTGAAGCTAGATTTCCTGGCAGTCCAAACCCCTGGCCTTCTCCTCAACTGCCTTCCCTGAAACTGGGGTTGGGAATCACATTCATTCTCCATTTAGTTTCTTTCTTTGCTCACCTTCAGCCACATCTTAGAAATACTTTCTCCCCACAACTCTTCCACCCAGGCACTTTGAAAGGCAGCATAGGCTGCAGAAAGAGATTATCACCTAGGTTTCTGCCCATCCTGCTTATAGCCTTGGGAAAGTCACGTTTTTAATCTGAGAAAATACTCTGACCCCTGCCTGCTCCCTCCCCATATTCAGTGACTCCTCCTGCAAGTGCTCAGGACTCAGCTTCTGCAATGATCTCCAAGTTACTTCTTTCATCTCTTTCTCCAGCCATTCTCTGATGCTAATGACACCCTGTCACACAGAAAGGTCTGCTCCTCCCAGAAAAGATTGTGCCATGGTTCAGGGATGGGCACAAAAATTCGAATATGACCCATACAGAGAAGAGAGCCCAATTCTCACACACCACACAAAGACCCTCAGTTTCACCCATGACCTCCACAATTGCCCTCTTCAGCCTTTCCCATCCACATAGCTAATTTCTTTATGTTGTGTCTCTCTCTTGGCTGCCATCTTTAATCCCAAAGCACCAAGCCCATTGTAGTCTCCTTTCAAGCTCAACTCTGGTTCTAGCTATCGTTTCCTATAGTTCTCCTTCCAAGGGAAGGATAAGGGTGCCCCACCCCCTGCCACCTCCTCCTCTTCCTGAGTCAGACTCACTAGTGGCACTTTTACCCCAGAGGAAGGTCTGTCCATCCCCTCTTTAGTAATCTGCTCCTCTTTTGTTTTGTGCCATCAGCCTGGCTATCCTGTGTCGCCCTCCACAAAGATGTTCTCTTCCCCAGAGGCTGCTGCTAAAGTCCACAATGACAGGGAGCCCAGTATTTCCCAGCTCATTGCCAGCCCTCAGCAGAGCTTGGCCTGGGGCCCATGCAAGCATCTCTGGAGACAAAAATCAACTTTCCTGGACACAGCCCCTGGCTTTCCAGTGAGAGCCCACAGCCTCCACAAGCCACTGGCATAGACTCTGGAAAGGACATATGGGATGGTAAACAGGACTGTGTATGTCCCAGAGCCTGCAGGCTCCACAGGGCAAAAGGCTGGCCCTTTCCATAGGAGTGGACCAACACATGCATTCTCCTTCTGGTTCCCATGCAAACTTGGTGCATATCTGACCTGTGCCAAGGTATGACCCTTTGGGACTTCTGACTCCCAGAGCAGCCGAGGGCTCTGGAGTTATAACAAAGCCTGGGCCCTGCAGTGCCACATACCATGATGCCATATTCCATTTGCTCTTCCCTCCCACACAGGGAACTCTCCTCTATGCCCTGACCCCTCAGAAATGGCATGTGTTCCCCATTCCCCCATGCGCACACTCAAAAAGAGAGTCATACATCCTCAGAGGCCAAGCAACCAGCCTCATGCCAGCTGCCAAGTAAGTGACAGCTGGAGCCAGCCTTGCTGGAGTCTGGACTTTCTTAGGCCCTGCACTGTGCTTAGGGCCCTCCAGACCTAGTTCTGAACCATCACTAGCATCTGACCACCCTCTGCAGGGGACTGAGACCTCATATGGGTGGACAGGACAGACTGGGCAGAGAAGGGCAGCTCTCCCAGTCAGTCACAAGAATGCCATGCAAGTAAACAAGTTGTGTCAGGACAAAGAAGGGCAGCTACAGAAACCTAAATGGACCTCTGACAAGTGGCAAACTTGAGCCCTGTGGAAAAAAGACTGTAGGAAGATCGAGTCTGCCCTCGGCAAGTTTCTCCTTCCTTGGTTAGAAGAGCTTTGAACAAAAGAGCACGGGTTCGTTTGGGTGCAAATCAGCTCAGAGCCATCACTCAAGGTAACCCAGAAACAGAAGTTAAGGAGAGAACTGAGGCTTTAGGAGACCAGCTGTACTGAGAGGAGAAAGCAGAAATAAACTCATGATGATCCCACTGACCTTGGGAACCCAGTAAGGCTCAGAGTCGAAGCTGCCAGGGCAGTGGGTAAAGGTATTCAGAAGTCACGACTGGCAGCTAAAGCATTAGAGGTGCTTCCCAAGGAAGCAGAAAGTTATTTAAGAGGGACTAGTGAGCAGGGGTCATCTTTCCTGGAGATCAGTGCCAAAGAGATCATCATCAAACCAAGGAGGGAGAGACCCCAGCATTCTAGAGTCCAGAACTAGGGGACAGGGGGACAGGGATGGTATGTGAATCCAGAAGTCCTGTCTGTTCTCCCCTCAGCAGAAAAGTTTCTGCCATGGAGATGCTAGGAAGGAGTGAGGACCAGCTCGGGGGGAGAGAGGGTCCAGCCAGCCACTTTGCTTTTGCCCATAATATAGCTTAGGTCTTGAGCCTCAGCCCCTAGTTGATAGGCTCAGTGGTACCTCCTAGAAGAGAAGCCATTCCACAAAGAGTGTAGGCAAAGGGAAGGAATCTGGTTCCAAATGATCTCCCCTGTCTAACAGGGAGGGGTAGACTGGGATCAGCTTTCTCCACGCCTCCCCAAGATATTTCAAACAGAACACTTTATTTTCACCTTTTTGTTCCCACCTAGTGGGGTTTCAGTTTGGCTTTCATTTAAAGAAAACTTACACAGCTAATGCAAACTTCTGGTGATGATGCCCAAGGACCCTTCCATCTCTGTTGTGTGCCTTCTCACCTCTGCTGCCCCGTCCCCAGCATCTCCAAGTCCTGGGAGTAAGAGTTAACCATCTAAGCTCTTCCAGTCACCTCCCTCCACCCTGGAGCTGACCAGCCCTCCCCACTAATATCTTCCTTCACTGGCTGTCATCCACCCATCTTTGAGTGTTGATGCAGCCTCACAGGGCTTTCAAGTTAACCTAGAGAGACACTGGCTGCCGAGGCTCCTGGGAACACAACAGGATGCCCTTGGCACAATCCTGGTGCCAAGTTTAACCTGCTCCCCCAGTTGGAGCAGATGCCTTCAGATCATGAGCCCCAGCTAGTTCCGAACAACTGGGGGAGGGGGCCTCCCCTTCTCTACAACTGTAAAAACAAAGGGTTTGGATTAGGAATGTTTCTCAGAATATGATCTGAGGAACTCTAATCCCTTTAGACACTCCACAGAAAGACGTTTCTCTGGACAAACAACCCTGGGAAACGCTGCCACTGTACAGAGGCTTTTGGAGCTTCTCGTTACCTTTGGCATATCAAAGGCTTTGAGGATGCTACAGTGAGGAGGGGTGAAAGGCAGTTTGGCTTCAGGTGGCATTTTATACCGGCTTCCATGTAGGGGTCATATTCTAAAGGCTTTAGCTCAAACCCCTTGGGGAAAGGCCCTGTCATCAACCCCATTTTATAGAGGATGAAACTGAGGCACGTTTTTCAGGTGTTAGGTGGCAGAGCTAGGATTTAGATCCAAGCGGTCTGACTCTGAGTAGGGACTCCTAACTACCCCCCCGCTCCCCGTCACACACACACACACACACACACACACACACACACACACACACACACACACACAACGCTTTAGGCCCAGGGCATGGAATTATGAAGTGGGATAGATGTGGCCAGCTCAATGCCACATGGGGCCAGCTCTCTGGGCTTCTCAGGAGGGTGGCAGAGACTTCCCAGACTCATGCTTGGGCTTCCTCCTCACCCAAGCCAAGCTGGTGGTGACACAAATCAAGAGGGAGATGAGGACTTCCCTCTGTGTCCTCTGTGAGGACAGCACAAGGCCACTGCCTGCCTTAGCTTACGGATCAAAACACACATTCAAGGGGGTCCCAGCCTTCCCCACCGGGTTAGAGAGCCCTTGCTCATGCCACCTTCCTCTTCTCCTTCTGAAGCCCTTCGGTGACAAAACCTACCGTAGCAGGGTCTCCTTAGTAGTGGTGGTGTGCTCGCTCTCTGTCTCATATTTAATGGGCCTGTCCCAGGGTGAGCCAAGCCTCTGATTATTCTCAGAGGCCCTTCGGTCTAAAGCTGTGTTCTAGGATGTTAGAGAGTGTTTCGTGATGAGTGTCCCAGGTTCGAACCCGACCTTTGGGAGTCTCTGGGCCAGAGAGAGCAGAGCAGGACCACACAGCGGCTACTCCTGTGGGCTCAGCAAACAGATGTCTGTGCAGGGCTGGGATTCTCCCTTCCCTTCTCTGCATGTTTCTGGCCTTAATCATATACAATGAAGATAATCATACTACCTACCTGGTAAGCTTATCGTACACATTAAATAAGATACATGGGAAGTCACTTAGCACTCACTATTAGCTCTTACCGTCCTTCTGATCTGAGGCAAAGGGAGGCTTTTAGGAGCCCCAGGAAAATGACGGTACCATCCGCAGACACACCAGCCTTCGTGGTCTGGCCCAAAGACGGTGAAAAATGGTGGGAACTTCGTGCAGGTGAAAGAGAAGTGAGGCCTCATTACCAGGCTGAGGGGAGACTCTGGGGCAGATATGTCACCACCCCATCTTGCAGACGAAGAACCTGAAACAAAAGGGCCAACACTGGGAACTTAGGCCCCAAACCCAGTGAGCTTGTCACTTGGGCAAGCCCAGTCAGAGTTTAGCAGAAGTCACCAGGGGATGCTGGAAAGCAGTAGCTGGGGATGGAGGCAGGAGGGATTCAGAAACACCCGTCCCCCGGAGGGCAGGGGGAGGGCAGTGGTCTCTGCCTGGTTGCCAGGCCTCAGCACTAACCGGTCCTACAATCCCCCAGCTTTGGATTTTTCCAAATTCTGTCTCTCTCCTTCTCTCTCCCCTGGAAAGCCATCGTAGGCAGGCCTCTCCCAAGCCTCTGTTTACAAAATTATAAGCTTCCTTTGTCCCCGGCCACCTCTGGTTATGATAATACTTCTTGCCTCTCTGGAGCTTTCAGTGGCCTGGAAAATGTGACTTCACTCTTCAAGGATTTTCTACTTTCACAAAATGGCATCGGAGAAAGAAAAAGAAAAAGAAAATCTCTGTCCATCTTGGGTAGAAAAGGCATCAGCATTCCTGAGTCCCAGCCCAGGACAAGAGGCCCCCAAGGGGCCCCGCAGCGAGGCCCCCAAGGGACCCTCGCTTTCCCCACATGCTGGGTGGGCTCTAAGGGAAACAGGGAGGGAAGAGAAGTGTCGCTGAAGAGACGATCCGAGACATAAAATAAACTCAGCCTGCTTTGTCATTCCCCGATTAGACTAATTTGTTATTTCTATGCTTAGTTATTTGCTCAATCCGTCAGCTACTTACTTGCTTTAAGTTCTTAAAGTTAGGGGCTCTGGAGTCTGGCCACCTGGGTGACTCTCCTGGTTCTGCCACTAGCTGGCTTCCTGACTTTGGGTAATGGACTTCCCCTATCCAAGCCTCGGTTTTCTCATCTGTAAAATGGAAACAATAAAGGACCAACTTCACGAGGCTGTCACAAGGACTAATGAGATATGCAAAGGTCCTCGAATCATGCCGGCAGATGGTAAGCACGCCATAAATGGTGGCTACTGTTGTCATCACTCATTCTAGCAAGTCTTTGCCAAGAAGACCAACGGGGTACTGATCTCGAGGTTCCTGCAGTCTGAAGACAGGCCCCGGGCTCTCCTCCTCACACCGCTGCATTAGGCCTGAAGCAGTGGCCAGACTGTGACAGATTCATGGAGAAGGAGGGCTCAGTGAGCATTTGCTGTGGACAAGGCTCTGTGTGGGAGCTACGGAAATTTCAAAAACAACCAACTATAAATCGTCTCCACAATTTCAGATGTGAGAGGAATGTCATTTCTAAAAATGTCTTCGAATAACGTTAACTCTGTCTCTGAGCCCCCGTCCCACCTGGAGGCAGAAAATTCAGTCTCAATCATTCTTGAGATGCCCGCTCAACCTCTCTCTCGCCGTTATCATGGGAAAGGAGTACACGTGGTCACTGGCCGCTTGTTCCCACTGGTTTCTGCTGAGACCCCAGGTCCAAGACCACACGGTCCCCAGGAGCCCAGAGGCTCTGCTGCTTCTGGGTCAACTAGTGCCAGAGAACCTGATCTCAGACCCGTCAGGCAGTCCGCTCAGAGGTCCTGCCAGGGAAGAGGGCACAGGGCCCCAGGGACTCTTTCCTCAAAGGGCTTGCCTCTCAACTCACACTTTCAGGAAAAAAAATTACAGAAAAGCCTGGTATCTGAAAGCAGTTCCTGCTTCCCTCCCCGCATGCCAGCTCACTATAGCACAAGCTCCCACAGAACCAGGCTGTCCACATGGGGGTCCGGGGCAGTGCAGGGGAATACAGGGCAAACAAAAATGAATCCCCCTTCTCACAGAGGCAGATGACATGGCCCCACCCTTAAAGAGGTGACTTCCAGCGGACAGACATCTCCACCCCTTCAAGCCCTGCCCCTTGACACACCCACAGGCAGAGGAGCCCCAAGCAGGTGTTGATGGTTCAGGGGTGACAGAAAGCCCTCCAGGAAGCTGGTCAGTCCTCGCCTGGAGCCTTTCTGACCACCTACCCTCTAAGCACAGATGTGCTGGAAAGGGATCAGCTGACTTATCACTGTGACCTCACAGAGGTCAGAGTCATAGGCAGAGTCAGTTTTGATCAGGAAGCAGTCCTGATCAGGAAGCTGATCAGGAAGCAGCTGGTCCAGGAGAGAAACTTGGAACTTTTTTTAGGACCTACTACCTACCAGGTGGTTTCACAAACGTCCTCCCTGTTCATCACAACATCACGAAATGAACACCGTTACTCCCTGTCGATGACGAGGAAACAAGGATTCAGCAAAGAGGAGGGACAGGTCACAGAGTTATAGATGATAGAGCCAAGAGGGGAACTTCCAACCAGTATTTAGTAACAATAACAGCACCGTGACTTACGTCACTATGAAATGACAATTAAATGACCTAATAAAAGCTCAATTAAATGACCAGCGAGGATCAAGAAAGCTGACCCTGAAGCCTGAGCTCTTCACCCCTTCATTTTTCT